>NC_137895.1:60706398-61306398 GCF_963455335.1 Martes martes
TTCAGTGGGGAGAACTTGTGAATATGATGAACTATCATTACCGCGATTCTATAGTGTGTTACATTATACGTCAGAAGGGAGAGTACCCTGAGTGGCCTGAATAGTCAGTTGAGCCTTTATAAGCAGAGAGTTGCCTACAGCTAGCAGAAGAGGAAGTAGTCACTAAAACAGTTCAAAGTTTAAGAGGAAATCAATGCAAGAGGATGCTCTGTGCTGACTTTAAAGATGGAGGGAGTCATGTGGTAAGAAATGATAATGACCTCTACATGCCAAGAGGGGCTCTTGGCTTATAGCCAGCAAGGAAATGTAGACCTCATTGCTACAACTATAAGGAACTGTATTCTGCCAACAATCTCAGTGAGCTCGGAAGTGAATTTTCCCCCAGAGCCTCCAGATGAGTACCCAGTCTGGCCAATACCTTGATTTTAGCATTATGATATCCTGAGCAGACTACCCAACCATTGCTGTGCTTGGACTGTTGACCTACAGAACTGTGAGCTCATAAAGGGCTATTGCCCACTAATTTTGTAGCCTCTCAGTTCTCATTCTCATTAAAAATCTAAGAAAAAAATTATTGGGAAAAGAGAGTTTTAAGAAACCCTCAGCTGTTTTTTAAAAATGCATAACTGTTCCTCAGATCATCTCCCAATATTATAATATAGATCCCCACAAATAATTGCATATAAAAGAGCAGATGTTTGGCACACATCAGTCCATTATGAGTTGTTGTGGCTACTCACCTAATTCTAAGGCATTTAGAAAAAGGAAAAGAGACTGGCCTGTATGAAGAACCAATTAATAGTGTTGTCTGCATTGGGAACCAGTTATTTTGGTTAAAAACTTAATACAACAAATCCTCAAGGATATGTACCAGGAGAGAAAGATTCATTTCTACTGTTTATATATAGATTCCTATGAATGTGTAGACTTCTTTACTTCTTTATATGATATACTTAGTGTTTTTCTATTATGAACAATCCTATTTAGATTTTATATTGGAAACACATTAGTTATACTGAGATTCATATCTAGTCTGTTGAGTGTTTAACCTGTGCCTAAATTGAACTCTTTAATAAAATATACTCAATATAACAAAGTCTATGCTGTATAAAGAATCACTGCTATTATGCTACCATCAAATGCTATACTGAAGCTCTCTGAACTGAAGGCTGGCAAGGGAGGGTTTCATTTCCTTTCATGAATTTTTGTACACTGGTCTATTTATTTGGTCAGCATGGCACAGTGGTTAAGAGCAATAACCCTAGATTCAGGTAAATGTGAATTTGATTCTGACACTGAGTAGTTGTGTGATTGTAGAAATGTTTCTTAACTTCTCTGAAACTTAATTACCTAATATGCAAAACAATATGATTAAAAACATTGCCTCATAAGATGTTAAATAGGATTGAGATTATGATTATAAAGCACTTAGCACAATGCCTAGAGTAATTAAACCACTCAATATATCTTAGTCTTAGCTATTATTTTTGTTGTTTTTAATATCAAAATTAGAAAATACAGATAAGCAAAAACAATTTTTTAAAAATTTCACTAATCCTATTATTTAAGTTTAGCCCCGGTTAAGGGAAGCAATATTGTCTAATGGTTAGGCACACAGACCCTGCACATTAATTACCAGGGTAGAATCTCAGATTTTCTACTCACTATTTAGATCACTTTGAAAAAAATTCAACTTTTGGGATCTGATTTCTTCAGCTGTACATTACTACAGAGAGTACTAATAGTACTTACTCTGCAGGTTTAATGTAAACATCAAATTAGTTAATATATGTAAATACTTAGAACAGATCCTATAATTCTATTGTGATATATATATGTTAGCCTTAAGTAAATCCTGCTGATGAACATTCTTCTAAACTGTGTGTTTATGTGTATGTATGTGTATAATCTGTATATTATATATAATGCATTTATAGATATTATATACATTATATAATACATTTGTATATTATATATATAATACAAAAGTGTATTAAATTGTAGATACTGTGTTGTACATAGCTTTATACAAAAATTTACCTTGAACATCTTTCCAAAAAGTAATTGTACTTTCAAGTATCATTTTTACAACTGACCTATATTCTGGGGCACCTGGGTGGCTCAGTGGGTTAAAGCCTCTGCCTCGGCTCAGGTCATGATCCCAGGGTCCTGGGATCGAGTCCCACATCCGGCTCTCTGCTCTGCAGGGAGCCTACTTTCTCCTCTGTCTCTGCCTGCCTCTCTGCCTGCCTCTCTGCCTACTTGTGATCTCTGTCAAATAAATAAATAAAATATTTTTTAAAAAATGACCTATATTCTATTGTTAATTAATATCACTACTTATTATAATATCATGATTTATTATCATATAATTAGCTAATCCCTATTATTGGATATTCAGATTGTTTTCATTGTTTTCCTATTACATTCATATTAAGATTTTTATTGTTGATTGTGTATTGTTTATATTGAGATTGTGGTTAAATTCTTGCATAGGTCCTTTGTTATTTCTTTGGACTATTTTCTTTTTGTTTGTTTCAAGTTTTTACTTAAGTTCTAGTTAGTTAACATATAGTGTAATATTAGTTTCAGGAGTGGAATTTACTGATTCATCACTTACATATAACACCCAGTGTTCATCACAAGTGCCCTCTTTAATACCCATCACCCATTTAGCCCATCCCCCACCCACCTCCCTCCAGCAAGCCTCAGTTTGTTCTCTATAGTTAATTGTCTCTTATGGCTTGCCTCCCTCTCTCTTTTTTTTTTACTTCCCTTATGTTCCTCTGTTTTGTTTCTTAAATTCCACATCTGAGTGAAATCATACAGTATTTGTCTTTCTCTGACTTATTTAATGTAGCATAATATACTTTAGCTCCATCCATGTCATTGCAAATGGCAAGATTTCATTCTTTTTGTTGAATGAGTAATATTCCATTGTATGTATATACACCACATCTTCTTTATGCATTCACCAGTCAGTGGACATGTGGGCTCTTTCCATAACTTGGCTATTGTTGATAATGCTGCCATAAACATCAGGGTGCATGTGCCCCTTCAAATCAGTGTTTTTGTATCTTTGGACTGTTTTCTAAGAGTGGAATTGCTGGAGAAGAGAATATAAATGTTTATGATTCTTTTGATCTACATTGCTTTCTCTTAAGGTTGTAGAGACTTACACTTCTACTGACATGCACAAGAGTAGAGTACCATCACCCACAATTGCTCTCCAACTGGATTTGTTAATAATGTCCAATTGTTAGGTTAATTTAATTATAAATGAGGTTGGACATGGCTTTCTGTTAATTTTTCTTTAGTATTTCTTAATGGAACAGTATACCTATTTTAAAAGTTTTATTGTATGGGGCGCCTGGGTGGCTCAGTGGGTTAAAGCATTTGCCTTCGGCTCAGGTCATGATCTCAGGGTCCTGGGGTCAAGCCCCGCATCAGGCTCTCTGCTCAGCGGGAAGCCTGCTTCCTCCTCTCTCTCTGCCTGTCTCTCTGCCTACTTGTGATCTCTGTCTGTCAAGTAAATAAATAAAATCTTTAAAAAAAAAAGTTTTATTGTATAATATGCATTACAAAGAATTCTATTTCTCAGTATAGCCACCAGTAAATGTATTATTAGTTTACTAGTACTGCTGCAACAAATTACTACCAACTTAGTTCTGGACATCAAAAATCAGAAAATGAGTCTTATGCTAAAATCAAGGTATTTACAGAGCTGCATTCTTTCTGGAGATTCCAGGGGAAAAAACTACTTCCTTACTTTTCTCAGCTTCCAGCAGCTCCCTGCATTCTTAGGCTCATAGGCCCCTTCCACCAGGGGCATCACTGTGCTCTTCGCTTCCATCACAACTCCTGTTCACTCTGACCCTCTAGCTCCCTCTTATGTGGAAACTGTGTTACATTGGATCCACCCAAATAATCCAGGACATGCTCCACCTCAAAATCTTTGCTAATCACATCTGTAAGTCTCTTTTATCATATAAAGTAATATGGGGATTAGGAAAAGGATATAGTGGGGGAAAGGGGGTGCATTACTTGGCTTACCACAACAAGTTACCTTCATTTCTTCCTAGTGTAGTCATTGTTTTAACCACAATATATTAGCTAATTCTTTAAAAAGGCTGAAGAGATTCAACTCTAATATTAAACTTCATATATAGTCTACAGAATATTGGATACTATTTAAATTAAAACACAATCCTTTTGCAAAAGATAGATAATGCACTTTGGAGCACCACACACACACAAAAAATGTGATTTTTTTCCCTTATGTGGATTTTATTTGCATATTATAGCTGATATTAGGATAAACTATAGTGAAATAATGTAAGCAGTCCTTGTTCCTCTCATTTCCTGATGTTTTCATTATCTTGACTACCTTAGTTCAGGCCTATTTTTATAGATCACTGACAGAGGATAAGCCAAAAGACATTGATGATTCTGAAATCTGGGCCAATGCCCATGGGAAAACTGAATGAGACAACTGCATATTTTTAATGTGTGAGAAAGTCCAAAAACTAAGGGCCAAGTTTACAAGAGAAGAAGTTTTAAATGTAGACCCTCTGGTTTTATTCCAAGTAATGTCAGTTTACAACTTTGCAAGTTGAATTTCTGGCTCAGGAATTTCTTCTCGCTGATTAAATTGGCCTCATTTCAATGCATAATATTGGCTGCTTTCTAAAGACCAACTTGCTTACCAACAATATAATCTATTCTCTGTATTACTAATAAAACTAAATTGTCCAGAATTTTCAGTGGTTTGGAAAAGCTTTTTTTTAATGCTGTCATTTATGAAATGTAGCATTCATTTGGCATATTATTACTGCTTACACCAGAATACCACAGCCTTTATCAATGTGTTTAAAACTATAGTTTTTCTGTAAAGCATAGGAAAATTCGGCAGTTGATGAGGATATATTTGATTTTGACTCTAATTATTATTAATAATCACTATCATCAGCATTGATTGCTGTGATCTAATTTCTATCATTCTTTTAGAGTCATAAATTTGCTTGAGCTATTCATTGTCATGGTATACTGCACATACTCAAATTTTATAACATACGGAATAGTTTCTCTCACCATATAATTTTCAAGCATACTTATGGTAGAACATGCCAATTTTCAATAACATATCTAAGGGAAATTAAATATAAAGACAGCAAGAAACCGAAACATTATCTCCCCTTGACAGTGATAGCTCAGCAATTGAATAAAATTCTGCAGATAGAAATGGTTAGCCACCTCTCCCCCTTTCCTCGTCAATGTCTCAATCCAACTTTTTTCCTGTCACAGACAAACTGGGCATAGCAACATGGAAGATTCCTGTTAAATGTTTACACAAGGGGAAGAATGTTCCCTATTTAATCACCAATGGACTGCATGGGTGATTATGTGTTGATTATGTTTCTGATGGAGGTATTCATAATTTCAGTGGAATTTAATGAACACAGGTCATTTAATAGTTTTTATTCTAGATTGCAAACTAAGGCAATTAAGATGGTGTTTGTTTTATGGTATCACAGAAGCACAGAATGTGAAAATGGAAGAAACCTTGTATGTCCGCATGACCTTTCTCTCATTCTACAAGTGAGGAAGCTCACCCTCAGAAACTCAGTGTCTCCTTACTCCAAACCCCTTTGTGTTAGCTCTAAATGAGTTTATTGATGACCTCAGGGTGGGCAATAGGCAAATATACAAAGATCATAAAGACTCTTTGCTTCTCCACCCTGTCCATTCCTTTTTATCTTTCTTCTTCCCAGACCACTTGCAGGTTTTCAGTGCTTACCCTCTTCATTTCAAGGTCAGTGTAAGCTCTGATCTCAGACTTTCAGACATCCCTGTGCACTTGATTCCATTATTACCTTCCCCAGAATTATTTATATTACTAAATCATAAACTGTTGAATGATGAAATGAATTGTCTGGCGTTAGTGAATGAATTAGGTGGTAAAACTTGAAAATTGGCTGGCTCTTAAGTGTGAAGGTGGCCCCATATGCCCTTTAGTAATGTTATATTTAAAAGAGAGACAGAGTTGGTCTCAGTCAGCTAGAGTGCTTTAGTGCTGTCAATGTCCCACAAACATTTTGTATAAATTATATTTTTAATTGTTTTCATTAACTAGAAATAAAAAGGGAACATAAAACAGACCTAAAACTATAAATGGCAATACAACAAACACCGACACATGCATCATCAAGTTTAAGACATATCAAAATATGAATTTTGACACCTGTATGACCTATCCCAATCACATCCATTTAATCTTTCAAAAAGAATGACTTTTAAGTTACATATTGAAATTCATTTCTGTGATTTTACCACTCACCTTTATATCCTTAAAAAAATTTATTATTTAGTTTTATGTGTTTTTAACACTCCATAAATGGAATCATTGTGTGTGCCTTCTGCAAATTACTTTTTTGGTAATATTGTTTGGACATATTGTTGTATATTGGACATATTGGTGTATATTCATACAGTTCTAAGTTGACAATTGCTTTCTTACAGCAATTTGACAATATTCTACTCTTTCTTGACTTCAACTGTGGTATTGAGAAATCATTCATCATTTTAGTTATTTCTTTGTTATTATTTGTTTTTCTGGCTATTTTTAAGTACTTCTCTTTGTCTTTAGATTTACTATGATGTGTGTAGATGTTGACTTGTTATTGCTTATCCTGCTTAGAACTTTGGCCTTCTGACTTTAAGGATTAAAGTTTTTCATCAGTTCTGGAAATGTCTCAACTTTTATTCCTTTGAACATTGCTTTTCCTCCATTCTTTCTCTACTCTCCTCCTGAAATCCAATTAAATATATATTACATTCTATTTTATTTGTTTATTTTTTTGTTTTTTCATATTTTTAAACAATTTTTTTTATCTCCCTGGACTAGATTTAGATGGTTTTTTCAGATCTACCCTCCTGTTCATTAATTCTCTCTTCAGCTATTTCTGATGTTTTGCAGTTTATGTGGGTGGGTAGAAAGAAAGTTTTAAATGTATATATTTTTTAAAGATTTTATTTGTTTATTTGACAGACAGAGATCACAAGCAGGTAGAGAGGCAGGCGGAGAGAGAGAGAGGAGGAAGCAGGCTCCCTGTTAAGCAGAGAGCCCAAAGCGGGGCTCAATCCCAGGACCCTGGAATCATTACCTGAGCTGAAGGCAGAGGCTTTAACCCACTGAGCCACCCAGGTGCCCCTCAAATGTATATTAATCACATTTTTATTTCTGAAAGTTATTTTTATTATTTAACTTACTATAGTGTCTCTTTCCTGTTCATTTTTTAATTCTTTCTTTGAATTCTTTAAACATGTGAAATATAAATATTTTTGTTGCTTGTTTGATAATTCTAACAGGTAAAATCTATATGGGTCTGATTCTTCCATCTTTTATTGCTGCTAGTTATGATTCATGGTTCCTTGTTTCTTTATGAAAATTTGAGTATTTGATTAAGAGTTTATATGTTCGGGAAACATATTTGTGGGGATTCTTATCAGTTGGTAGGAGGCCTGCCTCAGTAGAAGGTAGATTCCTTCAAACAGGGCTTGAGTTTCCTTCTGCCAGGTGGCTGAGAGCTCTTTTGATCCAGAATGATATTAACTAACTTATTTGCTTAAGGATTTTTTTTTTTTTTTTTGATGACTGGTGTACTATGTGTGTGAAATATAAACCCAGGTAGGAACTAGAAGAATTCCCCCACTCAATACCAAAGTTTCAGGAAGTTTATTTTCCCTGTGCTTTGGAAGTTGTCTAGAAGATTTTAGTTGACTCTTAACTAAAAACCTAGCCCTTTGGGCTCTAAGATTTTTGGGTAAATCTCTTATTAAGTTTCCTGTTCTTAAGGCACAGTCTTTGTTTCTTATCACCCATGTGAAAAACAAAGCTACAAGTCGCTGGAGTTCAACAAATGTAAGCCAGAATCTGTCTTCAGAGTCTTGTTTACCTCTCCACATTGCTGCCTTTTCTTAATTTTTTCATTACTTGAGAAATCTTTACTTTCCCCCGGCTCATCAATGCATTTAGTGCATTTAAAAATAAATATTTTAAATTATAATCTAATATTTGTTTTTTCTACAGGAAATTTGGTTAGAACATTTAAACTTGTACTGCTGGAAACATAAGTCAGTAATCAATTTAAAATATATTTTCAAAACTGTTGTAAGAAGTAATATGCACATTATGACTCATTGCTTAGTGTGTCTCTCCAGTGTTTGACACAGTGTCTTGATTTTAGTAATCTTTCAAAAAATCATATATGTACACATATACACACTAATAGCATGAGACAGGCATTGTTTATTTATTTATTAAGTGGCAAGCACTGTAATAAGTTTCACATGGATTAGTTCATGTAATCCTCACAACTGTATGCTCTTTTTTTTTTTAAGATTTTGTTTATTTATTTGACAGACAGAGATCACAAGTAGGCAGAGAGGCAGGCAGAGAGAGAGGGGGAAGCAGGCTCCCTGCTGAGCAGAGAGCCCAATGTGGGGCTCGATCCCCAGACCCTGGGATCATGACCTGAGCTGAAGGCAGAGGCTTTAACCCACTGGGACACCTAGGCACCCCATCTGTATGTTCTCCTAAAGAAAACTCACATTCTGTAGAATGATCATTTACTAAAGGAATAAGGATTATGTGGGAAGTGTTGAACCTGACTATTCAAAATTTCTATCAACATTGCTATTAGAGCACTTGCCAAAATAATAGTAAATCTTAAAAAAAAAATCCTAATAATAAATACCAAAATAATTTTTAAAGATGTTAAATTTCTAATAAAGAAATAATAAAGTAAATATAAAATTTGAATTTAAAAATGTAAGATAAAAGTACCTAGATGGACTCTCATATTAGAATATTTTACAAGAGGGCTTGTGGCTATTTCAAGCCAAGAGGATTTAAATACTACTACAAACTACTAGAACACTGCTCTTTTTCCTCCATGGATTATTGTGTTTAAGTCTTTTGCTATACTTTATATTTAGCTACTGCTTCTTAGTGGCTCATAACACATAACATTAACATGCTGGAAAAAAAATTGCTTATGAACCAGTGTAACTTCTGCATTATACTAACATCATTCCACATATGTTAATCTGACATGAGCTAATTCACATTAAAAAAACATGTGCTATTGTAGAACAGACTATGCTAATATCCTCATCTTCCAGATAAGGAAAATGAAACGTAAATCATGAAGTAAATTGCCCAGAGTTATTCAGCTAATAAGCACTGAACCTGGGATTTGTCCAGACAGTCCTAACTACTATGTGTCTTCTTTGATATAATAGACCTAAAGAAATGAAGGTCCACCTGAATTCAGATAAAGTATGTTAAGACTGAGGCTACATGGGAGCTTGCTATGGACTGTCTTTTTAGACTTTTAAAATTCACATAAAATCAGATTGAAAAATTATCTTAGATGTATCAATTTTTCTAAAATGTTGATTTTTAATTGCTTTAACCTTGGGTTAACATCTTGAAAAAAAAAAATCACCATGTCAGAGTTGTGAAAATACTTCAGGATTAAATAATGTAAAATAGTGCACTATTTCCATTGCTTACTTTGGTTTAGTCTACATCAGCAGGGTGAGAGAAAGGGCATACACGTTCATTTAGTTGTCTATTCATTTATCAAAACTTTATTGAGTACTTCCTAGTTGCTGGGTTGCATCAGTGAACAAAACAACTTTGGGGTTGTTAAAGTGGATCACTGTTCCTTGGTTTGTGAACATATTCACTTCTTCAATACCAGAGATATTGTTTACCCTATTTTTTTAATCTGTTTTTCTAATGGGAGGGGGAATAGGAGAAAGAAGATGGTTCTAAATAAGATTTTGTTTTAAAATGTATACTGTTTTTACAATAAAAAAAGAACTTCTAAATAACATTGTTTCCATAAATCTATAGTCTCCACTCCTATTTTATAGCTTATCTTTCTGGGACATTTTCTACTGGGCAAACACTGAAAGAAAAAATTATTCTCTCCACTACACAAACTCTAACATAGAAGTGATTAACATGTGTCTTATGGAAAAACAAAATGCTGTTGTATTTCTGGGCAAGTCTAGACATTTATATGGTATTGAAGTTTACAATGTTGATTTCCATCTTATTCTTATGACTGATACTCCTTTGCTGCTCAACCAATTCAGACTAAATATTGAAAACAACAAGCCCAGCCCTATGGGTCAAGTATAAATGATAGCCCTAGAGCAACTATTCAGTATTTGTTGAGAAACTAAGAAAACTACTCAAGTATATGCAGGCTTATCAGTAATACTAATGATCACTTTAGAATGTCTGGGAATCAGTTACATTTTTGTTCTGACTTTGGTGCCTTGACTTCAACTATTGCTGTTATTATCATTGCACATTTGTTTGGTGTGTTATTATAGTGGTTGTTTTGCCAGTACTTTTGACAGTGACATGAAACAAACTGAAGATAGTGAACTTGAATATCCTTGAAGCCAGACTTGGCTTGAACTGTGGAGAAAGCTCCATTAGGTTAAGAAGTGAATTACTTTTAATAAACTGAGCATGTTGGCTAAATACCATTACCTTTAACTTAGCAGTTTTTCTGATTGAGAAAACTGTAGATTTTCCATTCAGTCATGTATGTTTTGGAAAACACTTTTTTTTAAATGACTAATTTTTTTTAAATGAGTAATGAAAAATATTTATGAAATGTAAAGAAATAGGTAGAATTCCAACTGCATATATATCTAAGAATAGCTAGAACAACTACTATTATTTTTGACAGAACATGTATTATTTTGTTCATAATTAATATTAATAATTTTCAAATTCTGACTAAAAATAAATGTCATTTTCTTAAAAATGTGAACAGTAAACTCCTTGGTTTTTTTTTTTTTTTTGATGTGTGTCAGGAAAGAAAAAAGAAAATTGCTAACCAATTTATTCTAAAGCAATTTCAGTTATCTGCCCTTTGAGCACCATCCTCCAACCTCCACTGATGATTTCAGAGACAAAGAAAGAGTCTCATTAAAATAAGGTTCCTGAAACTTTTCTTAAAGGATGATTATGAAGGATGAGTCTCATAAAGGACTAAATGATTTGGTGGTTCAAAATGAAAAAGACTTATTTCTAAAGGGGACCTAAAACAAAAATAACAATTAAAATAAAAACCACCCATGGAATGTTATAGGCTATTTTAATTTTGATAGATATACCTTTAACTGCTCACATCTTACATAAGACTAAATTTCAGGGTCTGACTCTTTTTGAACTAATATTATTGGTAGCAGACAGTCTAAACATCTTACAAACAAGCTTTTGGAAATCCTTTGGAAACAAATGCTCTGATTACTTATCTAAATAGACATAATCTCCCCACACAGACATGCTCCCTTACAAACACATATCACTTTTTTCTTTCATTTGTAATTTTTCCCCTCTGATAGAAAAGAGTTTATATTCAAATTACCTAACGTAATGTAATTTTGCCAATGATGGACTTTCCATCTGACCATCCTCAGGTAAATCTATTTAACTAAGGAATTATTTTTGCATAGTAAAAATTGCTCCAATATTTTGTCCCCATGATCTGACCTCTGAAATCACAATATGATGGAGCATGTCTAGTAATCTCTTGGAATGTTTCAAAATTTTCAAATAATTAATGTGTAGGTTAATAACTATATTTTAAATATGTGCATATACATGTGTCATATTAAATTTTTTGGACAGTGGAGGAAATAGCATGTAAAAATATAATTTAATAGGATTCTATAATTCCAGAATAATTAGCAACTTACTTTAGGTTCATACCCTGAAATTTTTATCAAGAAATGAAAGAAACAAATTTTAGGAAAACCAGGTTTATTTACTTAATAGTCACTTCATTTATTCAACAAAATTGACTGGTTACTCTTATCACAATCAGAAACTCTGTTAGGCCACAAAAGTATAAAGTCATAGACTTGCCCTAAAGGAATTTAAAGTCAAATAGGGAAGAGAGTAAAACAAAACAAAACAGGGGTGCCTGGGTGGCTCAGTGGGTTAAGCCTCTGCCTTTGGCTCAGGTCATGATCCCGGGGTCCTGGGATCAAGCCCTGCATTGGGCTCTCCGCTCGGCAGGGAGCCTGCTTTCCCCTCTCTCTCTGCCTGCCTCTCTGCCTACTTGTGATCTCTCTCTCTGTCAAATAAATAAATAAAATCTTAAAAAAAAATACCCAAAAAAACAAAGTAATTAAAGCAAAATTTAAAAAAAAATAAAACAAGTGTTAAAAGAATAATGGATACAAGGAAGACCTTCACCCTTACAGAGGGAATCCTGCACACCTGCCCAGGAAAGATTTTTTTGGAAAAGGTGTTAATTAAGCTGAACATTAAGAGATAAACAGGTGTTGGCATATTGAAATATAATTTCAGACCTAGAGGATGAGATGATGCAAAAGTATTGTAGCCTGAGAAGGCAGAGAAGATTCAAGTTTTATAAGGAATACTTTATGTTTGAAATGTGAGCACATGAACAGGACTTTAAGAAGCAAAGACGCTAAATCACAAGTGCCCTTTAAGTGATACTAGTACTTTATATTTTATCCTGAAGGCTACCTGGATTTTAATCACAAGAACAGGACTTCATTTGACTAAGTAAAGGGGATTAATTTGAGGGTGAAAACATTTTTAAATGCAGGTGGTAGAAAAATCAAGTACCAGAAGATTCCAGTAATACCTTGAAGAAATTAAGGCCTCAATTAAATTCAGTCAGTCTCTGGGAGCAGAGAGAAGAAATTAGATCTGAGAGCTATTTAGACGGTGAATATATTAAGTCATGGTAACAAATCTGATGTGGCTAAGGGTGAGAAAAGAATCCCAGATAACTGCTTCATTTTTAGTTAGGGTGATGGAAGGCTGGTGATTCTCTTCATGGAGGTAATTCAGGTGAAAAAGAAGGTGTTGTGGGAAATGATAATGAAATTAGTCATGTTAAGGTTGAAATGTCTTAGGAAAATTTAAGAGTGATATCTTATAGACAGATGAACTTGTAGGTCTGGACCACAAAAAAAAAAAAAAAAAAAAAGGGAGTTCTAGGTTGGAAATACATCAGTCAACTAAAGGCTGCCACAACAGAATACCTCAAACAGGGTGACCAAAACAATAAACATTAATTTTCTCACAGTTCTTTAGCTTGGAAGTTTAAAATCAAGGTCGCAGTAGGATTGTTTTCTGTTGAGACCTCTCTTCCTGGCTTGCAGACAGCTGCCCTCTTGCTGGGTCCTCACATGACCTTTTTTCTCTGTGTACATGCTCTTTTGGTCTCTCATCCTCTTCTTATATGGGACACCAGTTCTGTTGGGTTAGGTCCCCACCCTTATAACATCATTTAATCTTGATTACCTCCTTGAAGGTCTATCTCCAAATACGGTTACACTGGGGGTTAGGGCTTTAACATTTGAATTTTAGGAGACACAATTCCAACCATAACAGAAACATAGATTTCATGACAGGACAGACATTATCATCATCATTTTACAAATGGAGAGACTGAGGTTGGCCAATGATCTGCTGAGTTACTTAGGCAGGGATCTAGAGAGTGTTGGAAATGGAATGTGTCTTCTTTTGTCATGCATATGATCTAATGGACAGGACAGTTATCCTTGCCTGGCTAGTTCCATCTGCACAAGAACAATGACCACATCATCGCATAAATCAACAGAGAATTAGCTGGGTAGGTTGTGGAGGCCTTATAGAACACTACTAAGTCTTTATTGAATTTCCAAAAGCAATAGGATTAAACGGTGCTAGCCAACCTCAGGGGACATGCAATTTCATGACAGTGAGCAAGAATGTCCCAGAAATTTTCTCAGGACATCAAACACAGCTCCAAATCTTGTGGATAACATCCCAGGGAACCTTTAATATCCTCACAGAATAAACCACGCTATTTGTGACTCAAGAATGAAGGGTGAAGCAGCTGCCCCAGCTGTGATTTGAAACTGAGGTTCCAGGGAAACTAGGTATTTCAAAGCTAGCTTTGCCTTACACCTATAAACCTGCCCCTCCGGCTGTGTTCAAACACATGAATTGTTCACTGCACAATATGATGATGATCCAGCCTTCACCAGAGGGCTATGCAAGAACAAAAGGCTGAGGGGTGAAGAGGATCTTTATTATTAGGTTGCTATTCTTATGAAACATTCATATAGCAAAGGAATTGCCTTGCTGTTAAAAGAAATTTTGTTAAGGAAACTTTATGAAAAAGGTGCTTATACTGCCTTTAAAGCAACTATACATGTATTCAGAAAAAAAGAAGAAAAAAGCTGAGTTAGGAACTCAGTTCAGAACCATATTTTCAAAAAGAAATGGAAAATGTAGGCATCTATTGGACTAATTTAAAATTCCAGGAGCATGGATTTCAGCATTAATTGTATGACAAGCAGAGTTTGTTTTATTACAGCACATGTGCTGATGTTAGTGACTCCCCACTTGTCTTTTACCACAACTTGAAATCATTTGGAACCTCAGGCCCAATTAAGGTGGGTAGCTCAAGGCACATCTGTTGTGTGTGCACAATTCATCCGGATTCTTAGATCCCCAAATGCAGTCAGGGTGTTACTTTCAATTCAGCAACTTTTCCCTCTACTCTCCTAGTCCCACCCAGCACTATCACTAGTCTAAGGAAACCACAGGAGGCCAGATCCTGAGAAATTATAGTATTGGCCTCGTTTTCTTAAGCGAGGAAGGATGGAAAAGAGGTGGGTCAGGTGTATGATTTGACATTGCTCACATGTAATGTCGAGCCTCCACATTCTGTTCTTTTTGTAAGCTAAGCAAAAGAAATAAAAATATTCCTGCTTATACAGAAAACTATACTTGGGTTAATAAGCTTTTCTTTAAAAGTTTAAAAAAATCTAAAAATGGAAAGGAAAATGTTATTAGATATTTTGGTGATTGGGCAGAGAGTTTATAGATAGTAGGACAAAATGAAGTGAGGCACTTTGGAAAGAAAGGAGGCTATCTGGAGAGCATGAGACTTCTGAGGGCTAGAAAACAGGAAGCCAGAGAAAGAGATTAAAGACAAGCATGATAGGAAAGTATCAAGAAAGGATCTCTAGATCGTATATTAGCTTCAGGCTAAGTCTTTAGGATGTCAGGGTATCAGCAGGTGGTACGGCATGATGGTAAAGAACCAGGACTTTGGAGTCAGATGAACTTGAATTTGAATCCCTGATTGGGTGACTGTACAAGTTACTTGACCTCTATAAACTGTAATATTCTTGTCTGTGATATGCAGGGAGTCAGTACCTAGAGCAAATATGAGGATTGCCTAACACCGCTATGTGGACTGCTTAGGAAATGCCTGGCATAGAGTAAAAGCTTGATAAATTCATCAGGGATTAAAATTATAGAGTCCTATAGCTGGCAGGTTTCTTGCTGAACCTCATCAATTCCCACTTTTACAGACTAGAAAAGTGAAGGGCCAAAGTATTAAGTTTCTTGCCAGAGGTAATGCGAGCAGAAAATTGTCTTCCAAATCATGTTTTAATGGTTGTTAGGACACTATGTTAGTAAGCTCACGTTGCAATAAAGAAAAGTAACTTACACTATGTGCCTTAAACAACAGGAATTTATTTCTTATGGTTCTGGAGGCTGGAAAATCCAAGATCAACATGCTAGCCAATTCCATTTTTCCAGGAGGGCCCTCTTCCCAGCTTGTAGCTGGATGCTGGACACCTTCTCACTGTGTTCTCATGTGGCAGAAAAAGCAGACAGCTCCAGTCTCTTCTTCTTCTTGTAAGGTCATCAATCCTGTAAGCGGGCCCCACTCTCAGGACTTCATCTAAACCTAATCATCTCCCAAAGGCCCCACCTCCAAATATCATCACATTGGGTGCTAGGGCTTCAATATATAAATGTGGGGGTGAGGGGACACAGACGTTCAGTCCATAACAGACACACAGGATGGTGCTATGGAAGATCCTGGGACAGTGGTTTAGGGACTCTGGGTTTTAGTCATAAGACCCTAGGCAAGTCCCTTAATCTTTCAGTTTTCTCACCCGGTAAATGTGAGGGGTGGGAGATACTATCTGGAAATGTCATTCAGCCCCATGCTCAAGTAATTCTCTGAGAATATGGGTATAATGTCCAGTGAGAGATAATGGGTTTGACCAGGGTAAGAAGGACAAGGACTAATTGGGAGCTCGGGACAATAGGACAAGAAGTGAGAGCAGAGTTAGGTGGAGTTTTCAGCAAAGAAGAGCAACAGGAACCCAAAAATTGTTAGGAATCAGGAAAAGCAGAAACCAGAATGGGAAAAAAGAGAAATGCAACTCAGGAGGGTCTCATAGGTCCCTATCTCTTCCAAAGTGTGTCCAGGGCTACAATTCCAGCTCTTTTGTTTTGTTTTAGTGTTTAATAAGCATATATGGAGTATAATGGTGGGAGCTGAGATCACTAAAAGTAATTCACAGCTTGGTGCTTAACTTAGAAGAGTGATTTGAATAAAATATCTTAAAAGCAGCTAAGTGTATGTTGGAATGGGAGGACAGAGTGGCTGCTTTTAAATCACATTATTCAGTATATTTAACACGTAAACATATGAATGAATACATGTGAGATCAGCAAGATGAGTAGAAAGGGCTCTGATTCCTTATTATAGATTCAGGAATCTCTTCAGAGGAACTTACCCGCTTAGCATAGTTTTCGGGTTTGTTTTTGGTTTTGGTTTTGTTTTTCCCTTCATAGCTCCCAGTTGAGGCTAAGAGGGCATCACCGCTGTATAACAGTAATCCTGATGACAAATGTTTACACAAACTGGGTACCATCTATGGCTTATTTTCCCTCAGAAAAAAAAATGCCATTTAAGTTTATGATTAAACATGTGACTGGTCACATCTGTTAAAGATTTTATTTAACTGGAATGATAAACTATCAATTACAATAGTAACTGCATACCTACATAGCCACATATATGCAGTGTTAATAACCTACTACTGAAGAAACAAGTTTGACTTCTTGAAAACAATTCTGTGTGGCAATAAAAGTCAAAATGGGCACTGTTTTATAGAAATGTCAAGGGAATAAAGAGAGATGAAGAAAAATCTCAGCCAACCTTCTTCAGAGTTTTGAGGTAAAATCCCCTCAGTTCGTATTCTGCATTTTGAGGCCTTTTTTCTCATGCAGTACAATCAGTGCATTTCCTGAAGCTGTATTTCCTCTTATACTGACTTAGATTTCTAACGGTCTTACCTAGTTCTCTTTAAACTGGCTGAGCTTGGCCGTCTCCAATAAAAGTTTTTTATTATTTTTGAAATACTACCTCTACTCTTTCACATTCCCTAATTAAAATCAGAGTAGATTCCACAGTTTCCTGCTCACTTTTGGATCAAAAACTCCTACCAGTTTTGTCCATTTTAGAACTTCATTTTCTTCTCCAGTTTGACAAACACCTCCTCCCTGTTCTCTAGCACCAGCCAAGTTTTGGTTTGGGAACTTGCAGTGGGTAGAGAATATGACCTGATATTTCACTCCTCTTCTGTCTCTTTTCTGGTTCTTACTTCTCTTGACTTGAGAATAGAGAGAAAAGAAAGAAATTTGACCTCTACACTTGGACAAACAATTGCAATCCTCTGTCTGAGGTCTCTGATTTTCCATCAGGGCTCTGTGTGGTTTCACTGTGAGAACTGGCTACTTCATGTGGCTGAGTTCTTTGGGCAGTCTTGCAGGAGCTTCCTATTGGGAGATCTGGCCTTGAATCAACCCCTTTCCACACAAGGAGTGGATCACATATAATTACTTTCCATGTATACATTTGAACCCTGAAAAACTTGTACATACTTGCTTTCCAAGCAGTTGAGGCACAGGAGTGTGGGCTGCTCCTTTCCTATCTTGTCTCTCCATCCTGCCCTGGCATTTTCTTCCTGTTCACATAGGCCCAGGGGAAATCAAACCCTCTTTCAGAACAGAAATCTAACGTGGGAATGAAGCAACAATCTCCAGTTCTGGCACACAGATGAATAAATGACTCTCCTTGGGCTTTCCTCTTTGGACTTTGCAGAGAGAACAGGGCATAGCAGAACGAGTCTATTCCTCACTAGGCTAATGTCTCATGACTCTCAAACATGCTGATATGGGTACTTCCTTTTTCAAAACCATTGGTCCCCTGCCTCTTCAGCCATTCCAGTCTTCCAGCTGTTAGCATTAAAGTGGAGCTCTTAGTTTCCCAGAGCAGCTACATGTACTGCTTCTCTCACTGCCCTAAGCCATCAGGCCCTTTGTCTTGTTCTGTGTTAGGTAAGCCCTGAAAGAAATCTTGCCCTTGCCCCATTGCAGTCATTAGTACAACATTTTTAGTCAGAAAGAATCTCCTACTAGATACTCAAACACTTGGCTAGACAAAGCAACAGATGGTACATGGGTCTATTCACACTTTTAAATGGGTCAAAAAGTATGTTAGTAGTAATAAAACAGCAAAGTATCAGCAGTATAACAGAATATACATGCCCAAATGAGCCAGATCAAATCATTTTTTAAATCCTTTGGGGGCTTTTTATGATCCATAAAAGAAAACCATTTTTATTACTTTTATAGTTTTATTAAATCTGAAATAGTATACTCAATTTGATCACTCATCTAATTCACCAGAGTTGGCTCCAGATGACTTTTGTTTATTTTCAGTAATTAAATATGCCCCAAAATAGCCTCTGGGCTAACACTGTGGAAGTTTAAAAAATATGCTGCATATTCTAAAGGCAATACAAACAAATAAATAAAAACAAAAACAAAGAAAATGGGAAAAGAAAGAATATGAAAATAGGATATTCATAAGTTTTTACTCTAAGTAAGCAAATAAGTGGCTGTAAGCCAAAGTTTCTGTGGCTTGCAGCAACACAGATTTATTTCTCACTCATTCAGTACATAGGCTGCAGACTTTCTGTTAAGTTCTGTTTGGCGCCACTGGATTCCACAGCAATGCTTAGCTCTGGTTTACATTGTCTTGTTGCTCTGTGACAGGAGGAACAGTCTTCTAGCTGGAACATACTGTTTTCACGGCAGAAACCAGGAGTACCAGCTGCCAAACCAATCCATAACAGCACATTTAAAGCATCTGCATAGACATTGGGCATACATTTCATCAGTCACATCCTATTGGCCAAAGCGAGTCACATGACCAACCCTGACACTGGGAGAGAGGTAGACTCTGCCTATGGCAAGGGACTGGAAGTCACAAAACAAGGAGTGTAGATACATGATTTCCTTCTGAGGGAAAAGCATAGAGTTGGAAACAATAATCAGATCTACCACATAGTGTCAGCACAATGGGCACGTCATTAGTATAAACATGTAACATTTCAAAGAGAACACTTTTGAAGTGGTAATAAGTATTAAGTATATAAATTATATTATGGAGATACAATTAAGTCAGCTATGTACCTTATGGGTCCCTTTCATGTATTTAAGTGTTCTAAAAATGTATACAATCTCTGTAGTATGGATGTCATTACTTTCTGAATTTATTTCCTTTTAACAGTTTTGTATTTAAGAATTTTTACAAAATAGGGGCACCTGGGTGGCTCAGTGGGTTGGGCCTCTGCCTTTGCTTAGGTCATGATCTCAAGGTCCTGGGATTGAGCCCCACATCAAGCTCTCTGCTCAGCAGGGAGCCTGCTTCCCCTCTTTCTGCCTGCTGCTCTGCCTACTTGTAATCTCTCTCTGTCAAATAAATAAAATCTTTTAAAAAAAAGAATTTTTACAAAATAGTGTATTGACAGATATTGCAAAATAACTATTGATTGGAAATTGCATTTCTGTAAACCTGGCCAATAATGCTCTTTACATGCAAAATTCAACAGAAGCTTAGCGTTATATTTCAAAAAAAGCAAATTAGTATTCTAAGAATAAACTAGTCTTAGGAAATGATTATCTTTGCAAGGACTATAAAATGTATCAAGTTCCTGGGGTGTCTGGGTGGCTCAGTTGGTTAAACATCTGACTCTTGGTTTCAGCTCAGGTCATGATCCCGAGGTCATGAGATTAAGCCCCACGAAGTCTCTGTGCTGAGCATGAAGCTCGCTTAGGATTCTCTCTCTCCATCTCCCTTCCTCCCCTACCCCCACTCGTGCCCATACGCTCGCTCGCTCTCTCTCTAAAAATAATTAAACAAAACAAAACAAAACAAAACAAAAAAACCAAATAAATAAATAAAAATAACTAAACAAATAAATAAATAAATGCATTAAGTTCCTCAGTTTGGAAAATATTAAATAAATATCTTAAACACTAATAAGTAAAATAAAGTTGTAAAGGCTAAAGAGACATGCTTTTTTACCTTTTTTTTTTTTTTTTCAAAGTGGAGACATCAAAACCTAAGCTAAGATTAAGAGTCAGATGCTTAACTGACTGAGCCACCCAGGCACCCCACATTTTTTTTTTTTTTTTTTTTTTACTTCTTAATCACACTATTAAAATCTTAAAATCAGGAATTTCATATCAAATGTTAATATCAGCCTTTATATGTCTCAGGGTTTTAAATACATTTGAAGAAGTGTCATTCTAGAATCTAGTGGATTCTAGAATGCTCACCAAAAATTGGTCTACTGAGCCGCACACCTTGCCTTCAATCAGCAAACATGAGAGCAAATGGGAAGGGGAGTTCCTGGAATGATCTGAAAGCACTCATCTTCATTGTATACCTCAGTTCTTGGCCTCTATAGGATTTTGTTTCTCCTTTTCAATCACAGGAAATACTCAAGTGGGTCAGAATTTAAGGCAGCCCATAAGGTGTAGGATAGTGTGCTACTGAGAACTACAATTAGACCTTCACTGAAGAGAGTCAGGAGTCAAGGAGGGCGGGGATGGTGTGATGACTCTATTTTTGTCCTGTTGGTAGCCTGAGAATTGAGAACTATGTACTTCTTCTGAGGCTCTAGCAAGTCACTCACTGTGGGATGAGAAGCAGCCAGGTGCATGAAGAAATAGACAATCTCAATATCCAAGGAAAATCTCCCTATCATGATAGCTGGGGTTTCTGTCTTAGGTCTCTGTGAGTTCACCATGATCCCCTTAATTCAGTCAAAGACCTTCATAACATCCTCATATAACTGTGCTGTTACCTTCTCATTCTTGCTTCTGCTTCTCATCCTTAACATTGTCAAAACCTTTAATCACCTGGATTTTATGCATTTATCCTCATTTTAACGTTGTCATGACTTTATAGTACAGAATCATATCACACTGAATTATATCCCTGGATCTAACAGATATTAGGATAAACAAGTCTCTGGCATTTTAAGGTTTACCTCACAGCTTATACACAGTCATATTTCATGCACCTTAAAAGTCTGATCTTTCACCACTAAATCTTGATATTTCTCAGTCCCTTGGCCTTAACTTTGAAAATGAAAAAAAAAAAAAAGTATTTGACATACGCAATGCTGCTTTTCTTTGGTGACAATGTCTTTTGAAAAAGGTTTCAGTGATGTTCAAGAGAGAGTAGCCTGCTGTTTGCTAATCTTACACACAGAGGTAATGGATACAAACTACTGCATGAGGGGTTTAGTCCTTCTTTATGTAAAAGTCGTGGATGCAGAACTGCGTAACCCTCTACCTCAAACTGTATAGTCCAACTTTCTTTACAGTTGTTTAAAACGAAAGGACACATTAATTTTTCTTGACTGTGCCTGAGGACACAGGGATGGACTATTTGACCTCTCGTGGTCATCTCCTACCTCTACCACTCCATGATTTCAGTTCTGCTGTGTAAAGACAAATTCTTCATTAGTCGGGTAGAAAGCCATAGAGCTTGAGCCGGATCTCAACAGGAGAACATATGATCTTAGCAGGGATTCAAGGTTGGAATGAGGCATATTCTACAAGGAAAATAATCACAGTGAATACACTGAATTTTCTTTGCTTTTGTATTTTTTAATAATACAGTCATATTCTCTCTGCAAATCTCCCCTGCTCTGTTTTATTTTGAGCAAGGAATAGAATTGAGTTTTTTTCCTCGAAAAAATCAAACACATTTCTAACAAAAAAAATTAAGAATATAGTGAATACAAATTATATAATTCTGACAGTTCCCATGACCCCCCACCTCGAAATGTATCTTTTTAAAAAATTATTTTAGTAAAAAGTTGACTTCATCTGTACAAAACAGCTTTCCCTTTTATCATGTATATAGCAGTCAGGAGGTTATAGAGTTACATTTACATACAAGAACTGGTTAAAAATATTTTTAAAATAAGCAACTCAGTATTCAAAGTGTATGAAAATGCTGGCAGGCATTGATAGAGATATAGAAATACTCTGTCAACTGTCTATCTCACTAAAACCCAAGAACACTATAAAATAGTATATTACCAATGTCCCCAAAATACAGAGAGAATCTAAGAGATATACAATTTTACATAAAATGTCTTAAAGTTTTACATGTGGATGCTTGCATTTGCAACTTTCCAATTCCCACTCACACAACACTCATCTTAGAACTTCCAAATGACAGGTTTCATTTATTACATCTGACATTTCAAAATCTCATCGTAGGGTAAGCATAGGAAAACTTCATTGTCTGCTATTATTTTTACATTGAAAATAAGCAGGTACCAGTGGATTACATTTTCTCATCAATACGTCTTTAACCCCTTGAGGGTTTTTTTTTTTAATGCTTTCAAGAGGTAAATAGGAACTGTTACTCCATTTAAAAGCAAGACCTCACCTTAAAAAAAAAAAAAAAGTAGACGCAATTTTTGTGGGTTTTTTTTTTTTTTTTTTTTTTTTTTACTTTTTAACTTAACTTTTCTAAATACATAGAAACAGAGAACAGAGAACAAGGGAAAATAATGTGTTATAGTCTCTGTAACATAACACAGAAGCAGAGATCCAAAATTAAGAATGCAGAATGAGTGGTGCCTGGGTGGCTCAGTGGGTTAAGCCTCTGCCTTTGGCTCAGGTTATGATCTCAGGGTCCTGGGATTGAGCCCCGCATCGGGCTCTCTGCTTAGCAGGGAGCCTGCTTCCCCCTCTTTCTCTGCCTGCCTCTCTGCCTACTTGTGATCTCTCTGTGTAAAAGAAATAAAATCTTAAAAAAAAAAGAAAGCAGAATGAAACTCATCTATATACTTTTCAACTGTTCTGCATTTAATCCTTTTTTTAGTATTCCTTAACATTTTATTGAATGTTAATTTTTCAGAGAAGGACAAGACTAGAGACCTGTTAAGATTAAAAGAATCAATCAAAGAGAGGTTAACATTCAAAGGAATGAGGGTTGTTTTTTTTTTTTAATTCTATTTCAGTGGTTTAGTGCATAATAGAAAGTAAAGTTTGAGCGTATTGGAATTAGTTTCAAGGCAATAGAAATTGTCACATGGCAGACAGAGTAATAAAATATTTGTTACTGCTCCATTATCTAGCATAGTATTTTCACTTTTTAAAGTGCTGTGCCTCCCATGTTCATGACGTGAGCAGACAGCCAGGCAGTGACAGAAGTTAGCTGGGGGAGGCCACAAAATACAGATGAATTAATGTCGGCTGACTGGTAGGTACATGGTGCTAAGCCCTTTTGAATGCATTAGCTCATTCTGTGTTCTATATAGTTCTACAGAGTCAGCATTATTACTTTATTTTATAGATAAAGAAACAAAATCTCAGCCTAGTTAAGTAACTGGACTAAATTACTTGCAAGCTGGAGGACTGAGATTTGAATACCTGAAAACAAAAACCATGTTCTTGCTTTTACATTGTCTTCCTCCAAGTAATCAAGGGGAGGTACGGGAAGAAAGAGAAATATGTAGGTATGTGACAGTGGGGGGAACATTGCCTTTTGAAGAAAAGTAGAAAAAGGTAAGGTTGATGTTTGAGTTCCACTATAGTATGGTCACTTATAAACACTACTTCTAAAACTTTGTCCTTATTTGAGTAAGAAGTCAAAATATGTTCTTAAGTATTTGTTGTAGAATTAAGAAGCCTGAAAAAAGAAAAAGTGCGTTGTGGATTAAAATGAGAAAAAGCAGGTCTCTTATTGATTCTTCACTCTAGGAATCTCATTAGCTATCAGATAGAATTTGATGACTGCCAACAAATAAACAACATTTTCCCCCAATAACAGACTGTTAAACTGCCCAAAGCCACCAAATACAGATTAGTCTGAAATGCACTGATTGTTCCTGCTGGAGGTGGTTAAAAAATCAGCTATAGATACAAGAATTCTTTTTCTCTCTTTCCTTCAGGCTGCTAAAGGATGCACAGAATGAAACTTATTTTAAAAGCTGGTATCAGAAGCTGTTGGCTGCTCTCCAATTCTGTTCAGGAAAAGCCTTGAGTGATGAGCTTTCCAAGGAGAAGAAACTTATTAAAATTCTGGGAGACATTGGAGAAAAAGTCAAGTCTGCCAGTGACCCTCAAAGACAGGTTTGTTGAGAAATTAATCTTCATGTAGTGTTTCCTTTAATCTTTAGTTCAATTAAATTTTAATTTCATAGCTTAGCAAATTCGTTGTCTATACTTAGTTATAAGACCCCCAGATCAATTAGTTTAATCAATATTTTTTTCAATTTACAATCTAAAAGTTAATGATAATGTCTACCACGAGGACATGATTTTTAAGATTTTTTTTATTTATTTGCGAGAGAGAGAGAGAGAGAGAGCAAAAGCAAATGGTGAGAAGATCAGAAGGGGAGCGTGAGGGAGAGAATCTCCAGTGTACTCTTCGGTGAGTGCAGAGCCCAGCATGGGGCTTGATCTCATGACCCTGAAATCATAACTTCAGCCAAAACCTAGACTTGGATGCCTAACTGGCTGAGCCACCCAGATACCCCAGTGTAGTTTTTTTGACCTAAGTAGCCATGTAGCGTATGGAAAGTACCTGACAAAAAGAAATCAACTTAAAGGCAGCTTGTCTAAAAAGGCCAAATGAAGTAATTTCCTCAAAAGGGCAGCACAACTCCGGGGTGGGGGAGGGTGGTCTGGGTGGCTCAGGGGTTGGGCCTCTGCCTTTGGCTCAGGTCATGATCTCAGGGTCCTGGAATCGAGCCCCACATTGGGCTCTCTGCTCAGCAGGGAGCCTGCTTCCCCAGCTCCCCTGCCTGCCTGCTTGTGATCTCCCTCTCTGTCAAATAAATAAATGAAATCTTAAAAAAAAAGAAACATCCAAAGGGGACTTTTTAGGGAACCCTTGTCAAGGTATAGATTTTTCTAATAACTGTAATAATCAAAATAAAGACTTTTGGGGCAAAACAAATAAAATTAATTAAATTAAATCAATAGTGATATGGATAGTTAAACTTTTATGTTAAGATCCATGAATAATTGGGGCGCCTGGGTGGCTCAGTGGGTTAAAGCCGCTGCCTTCGGCTCAGGTCATGATCCCAGGGTCCTGGGATCGAGCCCCGCATCAGGCTCTCTGCTCCGTGGAGAGCCTGCTTTCTCCTCTCTCTCTGCCTGCCTCTCTGCCTACTTGTGATTTCTGTCTGTCAAATGAATAAATAAAATCTTTAAAAAAAAAAAATCCATGAATAATAGTCAAAATATTATGCCTTTTTCATCACTGATTATAATAATGGACCTGGCTATTCTTTTTCTTGATTTGATTGAAGAATATTTGTTCTTTTTAATTATCTGCATCACTAGTTTCCCTCACTGATAAAGACCATTAAGTAGGTTCTCTTAAGTTAAACATTCTAGATGCAGGAAGAGAGTGGGCAACCGTTCATTGTATTAATAACATCATTCAGTAACAAGTATTTACAGACTGGGAGTTAAGGATGGAAAGATGACTAAAACATGAAGTTTGTCCTCAAAGGGAGCACATAGTTTCTCTCCACCCACGATTTAAAATCAAAAAGAGTTTTCAGCAAAATAATATAAAAACGCTGACAGGTAAAATGTCCCAGAATTCTTTCCCAGCCCAGTATTTTTCTTGCTGGAAGTCACTCATTTGATAGAAGTGCCAGTGCTATGGCCCTTCACCTGTACAGGAATACATAGGAAATAAAAAGCATAAGCATGGAATTTATTCTCAATTGGGAAACATAGAAACTCTAGATTGACAGAAAAAACTTAAGATATATAACATGATGAGCAATGAAAAAGAAACCAAACTTCTATAATTTCTTCATATTACTGCAGATTGTTTTCTAATGATAGAAAAAAATTGAAAACAAGTAAATAAACTGGTTTAAAATTTATGATATTTATATAAAATTTAGTTTAGTCTTTATTTCTTAGATTTCAAAATCCCTTACATATTTGAGATGCATGCTACAGTTAAGTAAGTCTGATGCCTTTTTTGACCATTTGCATTAAGTTCCAAAGTGCTATTGATATTCCTTCTAATAAATATATTTCGCTCACCTAGACTGTTTTTGTGATAACACTTCTTCACATAAAAATAAGAAAATAAAAATAGAGATGAAAGAAGCATTTACAATTTTGCATAATTCAAGTTAGTTAGCTATTTTTTCTATTTCGTTTTAAAATGTACTAATTAGTGTTGTACGGAAGTGTTGAATCACTATATTGTACACCTGAAACTAAAATCATGCTGTATGTTAATTCACTGGAATTTAAATAAAAACTTAAAAAAAGACCTTTTTAATAGATACTTCATAATTCTGCAAACCTACTTATAAATTTATGTCTGTTTATTCTGATAAGGCTAGAGTTTTTAATATATTAAAATTATCTCCCTAATTATTTTTCCTCAGATTCCTAGAAGTTATTTCTTTATATATTGTTTTTCTTGGCTGTTTACTATTAAAGCATGTCATCTCATAAAAAATAAAATAAAATAAATAAAAAGTACTAATTAAACTAACTGTGTGAAAGAAGATACTTAAAGACAGTAGAGATTCCCCTCCATGGTATTCCTTAAGGGAATCCACGTATAGATAAGACAAAGGAGGACAGACAGAAAGAGTGCCATAGTGGAATTTGCCTCCATTTCCACCTTGCTCTTCTGGATCCTGGGAGCAGTAGTTTCTGTTATTTGCCAATGACCCAGGAGTAAAAGCTAAGAAACTCCTGGGAGTTAATTAAACATTATAAATCTGAGGGCACTTGAGTGGCTCAGTTGTTTGGGTGACTGCCTTCAGCTCAGGTCATGATCCTGGAGTCCAGGGATCAAATCCCGCATTGGGGTCCCTGCTGGGTGGGGAGTCTGCTTCTTCCTCTGACCTTCCCCTTCTCGTGCTCTCTCTCTCTCTCTCTCATTCTCTCCCTCTCAATAAATAAATAAAATCTTAGATAAAAACAAAAAAAAACCAAAAAAACCCCAGAACATTATTAATCTGATACTTTCATTTTTAGAAATGGACTCAGAGAGTTTCTGAAAGTGGACTAAAAGAAGCTTTTATATTTTGAATTATTGTTTTTCCCCTTTTTTGGTTAGGGAATACGCAGTTTTAAAGGTGTTATTTGTGGTTTTAGATCTTCCACAGGTACAGAGAACTATGGAAGGGAATGAGGCAAGTATCAGGAATATACTTATTAACATTTAATAAATCATTTGTTCAAATATATTACTATTTCTGACAGTTATAATTTTTTGCCATTATTGCTCTTAATACATGCGAATTTTTTTTTTCTAAAATGTACTATCGCTATTAGGTGTAAGTCTTGAGGGTTACAAACTAAGATTCCAGGAAATTATCAGAATTGGATCATGTTAACAATTACTTAAAGCAGGTTCTATAAGATGGTGGGCCACAGGTCAAAGCCAACCCATCATGTTTTGCTTGAACAGAATAGTTCTTTGTTTCGCTTTTGTTTTGAATTGAATTTAAAATCCTGTAGAAAAGGCATGAACTCTTTAGCTCCCCATCCCCCCCCATTCCCTATTGTCTTTAGCCCTCTGCTTCCTTATATGTGGCTACCTCATCTACCTGACCCCAGAGCATCCAAGTGTGCAACCCCTGAATTAAAGAGTTTATTTAATCAATAGAAGAAAATTATAACTTGAAAGAAAGTCAAATTCTTAACAGTTTCTAAGATGCTTTTTCAACTGATTTTTTCACAGGAGGTACTAAAGAAAGAGATCGGCAGACTAGAAGAATTCTTTCAGTGTATAAAGACCTGTCACCTTCCTCTGAACCCTGCCCTGTGTGTAAAGGGTATTGATCGTGATGTAAGTCAGTTTATTCAGTAGATAAGTTGAGTATTTTTGTTTTGTATTGTTTAGCTCACCCTGTGTTTTTGAAATGGCAAAAAAACATTTTGTAAATTGTCATTGCAAAAATTTTAAGAAAAAATAGTCAAATCCCATCCAAGCTAAGTGTTGCATTTGATGCACTGTGTAAGGTTGAGATCGCACTGGCCTCATCGCATGATTTGTTGGTCTAGAAATATACCATCAGTTCAGTAAAAATAAATAAATAAATAAAGATACTGCTCACTAAGTTGATTTCTCAATTTATTCAAAATGGTTGATTTGCTGACCTTATGCAGGCTGGCTTTAATTTAATGCTTATTTGGATTATGTGCATAGCCATGCCTAGTACACTAGGATATTATTAGCTACAACACGTCAGTTTTTATTTAATTTAAAATTCATTGACTCACGTGTCAGTGTACCATATAATATATTTTATGACTTAACTTATGCCTGGAGTGACCTTCCTGGTATCAGAAACAATTTCTTTCTCTTGCTCAGGCTCTGTCAGTCAGACTTCTCTAACTTAGAATCATTCTTTCTCCTTTTATCTCCATTAACTTTATTAGCCTCCTTCTCAAGGGCCCAAGAGTAGAAAGTACTAATAGAGGCAGGATTGATAAGTAAGACTTAGAGGTGAAGAGGTTAAACTATCACACATGTACAATAAATGTTACTTGACTGACATCATAATACAATCAAGAAAACAAATCCAGTAATTAGGAGAAAAACTAGACCATTATTAGTGTGAATATAAAAAGTTTTGCTAAAAAGTTGGTATTGTTACCTTTACAAGTTTGCTGCCTCACAGGCACCTTAGAAACTTTCCTAAAATGCTACGCAAGCATATTTTTGAAAAATAACAAAATAAGGCATCAAATTCCACAGACTGTGTTATGTCTATCTGGGCTAAAATCCAAATCATTGCTATCTTTAAAAATGTGTAACTTTTTAATCATTAGCAATATCCACTGATTAATGTTGCAAATACAGGGAAATGCAGCATTTCAAAGACATAGTATCTTAAAGTACAAAGAACAGTATGATTCATTGAGTCTAGATGGTGATTTTTTTGTTTCTGTTTTCTTGGTTTACTATTGTTTAAGGAGTAGAACAATTTTCTGTTAAAATTCCATATGAGTCTTGGTTTTGGTAGGCCTTGGAGGTATGGGTTATCAGCTCTAATGGGTGGTTGCTGTGCATGCCTGTGTGAAATGGTCAGGCTGAGGATCGCCACCCCTAGCACGGTAGCTGAGCCACACTGCTTTCCTACATCTACCTGCAGACAGTAGTACTTTCCCTGAGTCTGGAAAGTATGCCAAGTAAAGCTCCCTCTTTGCCCCATTTGCTGTGGCCAGCTGTGCCTGGCACAATGCTGGGCACCTGTGTGTAGAGCAATAAACAGGGCAGATGTGGCCAGGTGACACTCCCTCCTGGGGAACATTTTAGTCCATCCTACAGTCCTGCAGAACAAGGAAATCTAAAGGAACATACATCACATCTTAAGATGTGGTGAATGTGGCAAAGTTTCAATAAGAGCCTGCATCAGAGGATCCATTCTGGAAAGAGCCTCTAAGAGTGAAATGAATATGATAAGACATTTAGAGGCACTCCTCAGTCAATGGTTCATTTGAGAATCTACTAAGTGGGGAAGCCCTATGAATGCAGCAAGCATGAGAAGACTTGTCATCACTACTCCCATCTCATTCAATATCAGAGATTCCATAATTAGAAAAAAAATCCTTATAAATGTGCTTTATGCATAAAAACCTTCACTCAGATTTCCCTACTCATTGACCCTCAAATAACTCATCCTCAGGAGAAGACATAAATTTCACGAGTATAGGAGGCTTTCATTCAGAGTAAAATCCTTTTCTAAAATCAAATATTTCACATTAGTGAGAAACATTACAGGCGACATGAGTGTGGGCAAGCTCTCTGTTCCAACAGAAACCATTTTGACCACCAGAGAATCCATACTGGGAAGAAACCCTGAGAGTGTAATGAACATAGTAAGGTCTTCAGTCAGGGTAGATGTATTTGACATCAGAGCCTCCATACTGGGCAACAAGCACAATAAATGCAGGCAGCAAGGAAAGGCTTCAATCAGAACTCTCAACTTGTTGGCTGTGAGCAAATTCAGACCAGAGAAAAACATTTGGAACGCAGTGTGGCAAGTATTCAGTCAGAGTAAATGTCTTGTTTTATGTCACCCAAATTCACACAAGCAAAAAACCCCGTAAGTATGGAAAATATGCAGTCAGGACTCACATTTTGTTATATAACAGAGAATTCACACTAGTGAAAAATCCTATGAATGTGATAAGTATGGGAAGGTCTTTGGTGATAGCATCAACTTTACAATGTCAGAGAACCCATCTGGGGAGAAACTTCATAAATGCAATGATTGTGGGAAAGCCATTAGTGATAGTTCACAGTTTATCAGGCATCAGAGAGTTCACACTAGAGAGAAGCCTTATGAATGTATGAGTATGGGAAAACCTATAGTCAATATTCTATTTTAATCACCATCTGTAAACCACACTGGGGAGATGAACTCTGGCCGATCTACTTTTTAAAACATGGCTCTCCAAGACAGAGGACAAAGATCTTAACTTTGAGTTAAGCTTTCTTTCAAAGAATTTTCACCCTTGTCTCTCCTTGGAACCACTAATTACAATGGACCATTTCTTATTTCCCTTTCCGGCACTAGGGAATGGACCATTTGGGAAAGCGGTTGTAACATAATGTAATCCTTCCCCACTCCTGAGAAAGTAAGGACCACACACTTCATTTACTAATAGGTTTCTTTCCTTTTTTAAAACCATTTTAAATCTATGTCATTAGTGTGTGCTTCTCAAGAACAAGGTCATATCTTTCTTTCTCTATTCCAGCTCTTCCTATATTCTTTTCTCTATTCTAGTTTTTTTATCTCACCATTTACATAAAATTATCTTCCAAGACTCCAACTCATTCTTTCCCATCTCCTGGTTGTGGCCCTTGCAGTCCACTTTTAACATCTAATCTAAGTTCTCGTTGTTTGCTTTTCCCTACCTAGAAAGCCTTTTTTAAAATGTGTTTGCTAACCCAAGTTCCACAATCTTCAAATCCACCATCTCTGAAAGACTTCTCTTCTTTAAGTGCTTCTCCATCCAACTGTGATAAATGGCCTTGTAAATTATTTTCAGCTTAATGCATGTGTGTTCATACCAACTTTCTGTAGGCTCTTAGGGAGTAGTTATAGTACCTCTGATATCACATAGATAATGGTTTGTGCATATTAGTTGTCAAATATAAAATAGTTTTTACAAGAGTCTCAAAAAGTATACTGCATGTGAAAACCAAAATATAAAACAATGAAGGTGAAATAGCTCCAAGTGGTGTAATTAAAAAGAAGGGCTAAGCCTTGTCTTCATCCTCCCTTTGCCCTTTTTCTCTTCCCTGGACTTGGGATGCCTCAGAGAGACCCCCAAGAATTGGATGAGCACAGTTTGAAAACCACTGATCTAGACTCATTTCTGGACTAATACAGGATTTCCTAATTCAATACCATGACAGAAGGTCATATGTTCCCTGATTGACTGATTCTCAAAGCAAGAATTCATTACTTAATAAGCAGCCTCTTCCATTTTCTATAAACCTCAAACTGATTCAGTTAAGCAGGGGTTTCTGTTTCTTAGGGATTAGGTTAGATTTGTGTTCATAGGTTAAGTTAAAAATATATATCCTTTCCTCTCTGTTTATACTGATTTCGGACTTCTCAAAAAATAATGACATTAACTGATCCTTCAACATGTATTGATGTCATATTTTACCAAGTTGATAAATTGAAACCATCAAGTTCTTTTCCTTTATTTGGTATTGATTTAACTCTTCACTGTCAACATGAAGTCTCTAATAGCCTAAAGACATACAACCTTTTAACACTCAATTAGATGTAAGAACATAAAAGGAAAATAAGCAACAAGAAAAGTATAATAGGAAGTAGTCAATATCATAAAGCTGAAAATGGAAATGCAAAGTGTAACTGAAAGAAAGGGAAGGAGGAAACATATGTTGTACTGTTATTTATAAAGGTAAGAAAATACTCATTAACTAAAAGAGAAAAAGAATGCATTATTATTTTTGAAGTACATAATTAGTGGGAGGAGCTGCACTGTAGAAGGTCTTTTATATCTATTAGCCCATATATCTCAAAGTTACAGAGTTCAAATTTGAATTCAGTCTTTCTTAACCCTAAAACCATACTTCCTTAAAGAATTCTGCAGGGAAGAAATAATTAAAAGGAAATGCATTTTTGAATAGCAATTTTAGATATTAATCAACTATCATAAACACAATGTCTACATACTACTTAGTTTATTTAAACCTCCAACATATTGCCATTGTTGAGTGAGAAAAAGAGTAGTTAAAGATTTACAAACCACCAAGAAGCTAGATTTTCAGTTTCTAAGTAAAGGCTTTGGTTAGTAGACCAAAGTTGTTCTATTGTTGTTTTTAATAAATACGTTTCTTTGTTCCAAAGTATAAAAATTATATATATGTGTTATATTTTCTTACATAACAGATCTATGCAAGAAGCCCATGATTTCAGGGTAAGTGTTCTTTCTGGTTTATTTTGCTCACGATTTTTCTCTTCTCTTTCTATAGGCATGTTCATATTTCACATCTCATGCTTTGCCATTGAAGATTACTTTCATCAATGCTAACCCAATGGGCAAAAACATTGGTGTCATTTTTAAGGTACAAAAACATCAAATTGATTTCACAGGTAGAACTATTGATTTATTTCTTGCAAAAAAAATTATTATAGTTACTTTCCTCTGATGACAACATAGAGGATTCCAGTTATTTTTGATTCTGCATTTTTACAGAATTATAGCACATGTCAATGATTAACAATAAATCAATCATTACTGGCTCAAGCTAGTGAACCTTCAGAGCAAAACTTAAGAAGATATGTTTCAGTAAGTGAAATTATACACTTTTGAGTGGCACAGGAAATGGAATGTGTGGTGAACCCCTGGTGAGAGAGTTTTCTTTGATTTAGATACTAAATTAGAATCAATATTAGCTAAAATTCAAATGATATGTTAATGTAACATAAAATTCTATTCTGCAGGTACTTGCTTATTTTAATAATTTGGATTATTTTCTTCTTTTCAAATAAATAGAGGCCAAATCGGTCTTTATCATGAATCCCATAGGAAAGTAGAGTAAAAGGTAGTAAAAGATTTTGGGGCAAGTTGGAAAGAGGGACCAAATAAGAAGCTATGAGTGAAAAGGAAGACTTTGGAGCCATTCGGTTAATTTAATCAAGTATTCAGCCAAACCAGACAACTAGGTCTCAGAGTAAATTATTTAGTGGATTTTGATTATTTTTGAGGATAATTTTTAGCACACCCATACTTTGGCTTTGACTTGTGTAACTTCAAGCATTGATGGTCATCAAACACTGCATTTTGGGTGAAGAAAAAAATACCACAAAATTGCATCTCAGAATATTTTTTTCTGCATATAATTTAGAAAGCATTTTCAAAACCAAACCTCTTAGTTTAAAAGCAGAAAACTATCCTTCCCCTTTGGACATGTTCCATTTCCTTTACGTATGCTAGAAAAATCGCTCCTTAATCATTTATTAGGATCAAAGGCTATTTATTGTGAACACTTTTTAACCACCTTCATAATATGAGAATTCAATGATTTAAAGTCTGATGAATCCTGTGTGTGCCGTTTAAACTCCTCGTCAAGAAGCTCTTGGTATTCCAACTCTATAACAGTATGTACATTTATGGCATACCAAATAATGTTTTAGTTAGAAAGAAATCTCTCTTGGCTAAGAGATTTGAATAAACATTCATCAAGCCTCTCTTCACTAGATTTTGAGTCTAAGACATCACACGTGGATGATAAATTGAAAGATTATTATCAGCGAACAACTTTCCAAGCAACTTCTAATTTGAAGGCTGAAGCTTCTGTAATCATTTAAAGGAAAATTCTTATTTTCTTTGATCCTCTCTCAGAAACACAAGGTGTTCTTAATACTAACAAGACAACTGTAACCATCCTAAGGTGGGCTGGAAATGTATCGGAGGAAAGAAATGATATATACCATATTTAAAGGCCTTTAATGGAACTCAAAGAGAAATCCAGAGTCTCTAATTTTGTTTTTAACAGGCCGGAGATGATCTTCGTCAGGATATGCTTGTTCTGCAGATTATTCAAGTGATAGACAATATTTGGCTGCAGGAAGGCCTGGATATGCAAATGATCATTTATAGATGCCTATCCACAGGGAAAGGTCAAGGTCAGTATAGATTAGAAAGTGATTTGACTTACATTATTTATCTTAAACATTCACTGGTAACATGACACCAAACTTTCCACAGCCTTCATTTTAGACTATAAATTTTAAAGTCAAAAGAACTGTACAACGTCATTCTTTTTTCTTAAAAATAATTATTTTCAAAAGTGGGTAAGTCAAAGTAATTTAGGATGTCAAAGAATGTATTGTCTTTTTTGATATTAATTAGGATTTTGACAATCCAAATGTTAACTGTGGTGTCCTTTTGTGTGTCTTTTGTATGTTTTTTTCTTTTTTTAAAAATAATAACAGAAGAGCTTATTCATTCAAAAAATTTAATTTGTTGCCTATTAACACAAAATTTACAAAGTTGCAAATGCTTGAATGAGTTCTGAACTATCTAAATACATTATAAATCTGCATTTAATTTCTAAAAGACTTTTTTTTAAGATTTTTATTTACTTATTTATTTGTCAGACAGATCACAAGTAGGCAGAAAGGCAGGCAGAGAGAGAGAAGGGGAAGCAGGCTCCCCACTGCACAGAGAGCCTTATGCCAGCTTGATCCCGGGACCCTGGGATCATGACCTGAGCTGAAGGCAGAGGCTTTAACCCACTGAGCCACCCAGGTGCCCCTCTAAAAGACTTCTAAATAAATCATAATTTCAGTAGTCAAAGATGACCAAACATGCAAATTTTGAACATATTTATTTTCCTTTATAAAAGCCAAGATGTTAATATGGAAATATAATTACATTTAATACACATTTTCAATGAAAGTAACGTCAATGGGCCACCCAAATTACTACCATCACAAGTAAAATTTGCACTTAATTACAATCATGCTAAATTGAAGAAATAATTCCAAAGACACCTTATAATCTTTTTTGAATGTGGTCACTGCCACTTAGAATTTCATTCAGCTACTTGGTAGGATAGCAAATACAACTGCATAAACAAAAGGATAAAAAATAGAACTAAGGGCACCTGGGTGGCTCAGTCATTAAGCATCTGCCTTCAGCTCGGGTCATGATCCTGGGGTCCTGGGATCAAGCGCCGTATCAGACTCCCTGCTCAGTGGGAGGCTTGCTTCTCTCTCTCCCACTCCCCCTGCTTGTGTTCCCTCTCTCTCTGTGTCTCTCTCTGTGACATAAATAAATAAAATCTTAAAAAAGAAGAAAATGGTAGAACTAGGAAACGGACCTAGAACCATGTAGTTGTTGTGGTGGTGGTGGTGGTAGTTACTCAGGCAGAACTACAATTTAACCCTAACAGAAAAACTATCACTGTCTGCCCCCCAGTACCTGAGGTCCCACCACAAAGCTCAGCACCCCAACCAAATGTTTGGAAGAACCTCCGTGTTGGCTTAACTTGCAACCTAATACTTCCGGCTGACTCTGTAACAAGTCGTACTACACAATTATTTTGATTCTGATAATAGGGCTCTTGCTTTCATGACAAGTATCCACCCCGAACTCTTTCCAAAGCTCTAGTTCCTAAGAGTATCATTGATACTGTGAGATTGTTATTTCTTGCGTTTACTCTCCTTTTTCTTACATAAAGTGACCTAATTCTTTCAAATCCTAATGTATTGAAAAGAGTAGGAATAAAGCTAGATGAGCCAAACTGAACTTTTTGATGTCACATAGATTACCTTTTCTTCAGAAACAGTATATCACGGACCTCAGTGAAATTCTTCAATTGCATGTACTCATTTCCAGTTTAAAATTATAGAATTTAACAGAGGCTAAATCTTTTAAAGTTAACAAAAAGACTCTGCAAAAATGAATGTAGACTTGCCCAAAGTTGCAGATGTCAAAAAACAAACTATTAATCCCTCGTATCTACCAATAATCATCTCTAGTAGTTAGGATTTGAAAGAGCATTATACTGGCAAAATACTTTTTCAAGAAAAATAGGAATCATTAAAGCAAACATCATGTTTAGGAGATCAGGTTCCATTTTTAATATGCTTCCAAGACTTATTGAATATTGGTTGAGCGACTGCCTTCAGCTCAGGTCATGATCCCAGAGTTCTGGGATTGAGTTCTGCATCAAGCTCCCTGCTCAGCGGGGAGTCTGCTTCTCCCTCTGACCTTCCCCCTCTCATGCTCTCTCTCTCAAATAAATAAATTAATTAAATCTTTAAAAAATTATATATATATAAAACAAAGTAAGATAAGGAATACTAAAATGAGCTAAACAGAATTGCTGCCCATAAAGGACAGTACATTCTAGGCCAGAAGTTTGCATGGCTTTATCAACATTATTGTTGATTATAATTCTCATGGCTACTTTGTATATGATGTCCTAGGAGCTTTGGGGGAGACTGTCAGGGCAAATAAAAATTCTTTAAGATTTATTTTATTACTGGCTCTCCAAATTTGATGGGCATTAAAATTACTTAGGGAAATCCAGAGCCTAGACCCCAACCAGGTACTAAATCAGGTTTTCTACTTAGGCATTGAAGAGGGGAGGGAGTTCTCAAGTCTCTGTGACCATAAAAAGCTGCTCCAGTGTTTCTTATGCACCCCGTTTTGAGAGCCACTGCCTTATGTGATACCACATTAAAAAGTTTTGTCCCTAAGAACTCTGCTATTTAAAATGTGACCCATGGTCCAGCAGTGTTGACATCACCTTGGAGCTTGTTATAAGTGCAGAATCTCAGGCCTTACCCCCACCCTAAAGAATTAGAATCTGCATTTTAACAAGATCCCCAAGTGATACATATATGCACTAAAATTGGAGTAACTTTGCATTAGAGGACTACAAGAATAGAACTACACATATTACTCAATGCACACAGAATTGTTGTAAGTATTTAAAAGGTGTGTCATACATACTAGTTTAAAAGGTATAAAATATAATTTATGGTTTTAATTGATACGCAAAATTTAGCCACCATGATTATTATAAATTAGGTGCAAGGTTTTCAGAGTAGTCAGCAATGTAAGTGTTATGATAAATGGCTTGGGATTTAGCAAAGATTAGTTCCCTAAAGACAAATGTGATCTTAAAAGTAACTGACATTGCTAGAGCACAGTATCGAAATGGTGCTAATAATGCAAATCTTAATTTTGGTCATGGTCAGATGTGAGGCAGTGAAGCACAAAGGAGCCAGATAGGAGGTGATTTCCCTTTGCAAGTATTAAGTGGAGGAACTAGAAGAATGAGGAGGGAAATGTTCAGGATTAGGAAGAAAGAATCACCTCTTTCTAAAGTAATAACATTACTACTACATGCAAATGCTTTACATTTGCTATCTCAGTTAATACACATGAGAAAATCTGCACAAGAGCCAAATACTGTTGCCTATAATATTAAGGATACGCCCAAGATTTACTTCTGGAGTGTTAAGTTAGTTAGTGCCTTCCTTCCTTCTTTCCTTCCTCCCTTCCTTCCTTCCTTCCTCTCTTTCTTTCCTTCTCTCTCTCTACAAGTTATTTCTGCAACCATTCAGTATTCCGTTCCCATTCCCCATGTCCCCATGTTTCTGATCCAGCAACGTAGAGGCCCCAATGTCACAACTGGGCTATTAACTATTAAGCGAGATTAAGGCTGCAACCAGTTACTACTGGCCAAATCCAGTACAGAGAAGTGTTTCATTTACCAAGACAATTTGTTTGCTCATTGTTTAATTCAAATGTTTTTAAGATAGATCATGAAATAGTTTTAAAAATTCAACCATGTCTCTTTTAACATAGTTACATTTGGGTCCTTGGTCCCTTAGGACATTTGAGTTTTCAGCTCTTGCATTGCCAAAATTGTGGAAATCAGGAAATCTAGACTTTCATTTCTTTCAATGATTTTATTTATAGAACTGTACATTACAGGTTGTTTTGCGCACATTAGTCCTGGGACAGTTTTAAATTAAATATGGGTCTAAATTGCTCTTCTGTGCAGAATAAAATCAGAAGATCTGAAATATTTGCATTATAATAACCTTAGGAACACAATGAAAGAAAGGAACGCAGTCCTTGATGGATACATGGTCAGTGGGGCAAGGGTTCTACTACTGAAGTTCCATCAACATATGCTTCTCCTTTAAAAAATTATTACCATAGTTTCTCTTTAATGTTGACTGAAAAGGAAGGAGCAGGTGGCTCTCCACATGTTTACTGCAGTTATTCTGTTCACTCCGAGGAAAGGGACATTTAAGGGTGAAGCTTTTATTAACCTGAATATTGATTTTTATAATATATTTGACATATTTGTTATAGAGATTGTATTTGGTTCTCTTTCATCATAATTATGCTTGTTATACAAATTTGAATGTCCTCCCTTAAACTGTAAATGAATGCACAAGTCATATATTAATTAACCCACTACCTCATTGACTCAGTGGAAGCTCTTTGAGACCATTTAGACTGGCTCTCTACTGTAGTTCAAGAAAAACAGTAAAGCTTCTTCTGATAGATCTGATCCAAACACTACAAGCAGCCTCATTGCTCCCCAGGATTCAGAAAAATTAGAAAGAAGGCCATCTAGATAAAGTCCTTCAGAAAAGAAGTTTTGCCAAGAAAAGGGTAACCCACATTAGTGCTGGTGATTATTGTTTCTGTGTAGATCAAGATGTGTTTCCTAAGTATTCCTCAAACTGTGAAGTAAGAATACTTCTATAATCTCTTTTTTATCCACCAGGATTGGTACAGATGGTACCCGATGCCATAACCCTAGCAAAGATTCATCGCCATTCTGGGCTGATTGGACCTTTGAAGGAAAACACAATCAAGAAGTGGTTCAGCCAGCACAACCATTTAAAGGAAGATTATGAAAAGGTTTGTCCTGCTGTAGTTAATTTTAAATAAGGTGATAAATCAGAATATGCTCTGGATCATTAGCTATTGTGGTTGATGAAAAAGTAAATTAAGTACACCTTGAGTGTACTCAGTCATTAGCTTAGTAATAATAACCCAGTTTAAATGGTATATTAACTAGATAAAATTTCTGTATTTGGTCTTACTTCTTACAGCTATCTCTGCTGAGATGATGCTCCTTGAAATTACTCTTTCAAGTTACCTCTGCATGCCTGTTCACAGTCTCCCATTTCTATAAATCCCCCTCCTTCCTTTGCAATGCATTTCTTCTGCTGAGCTCTACCTTTTTAAGCCTTTTTCTTTCAATGTTTGCAGAACACATAGTAGTGTTGTTGTTTTTTTTTTTTTTAATATCTCAGAACTTTACAAAATGTAGTGTTTTATTTAACTGCAAACATTTTTTCCCACTTAACTTCATGTTGGCATCTGGCCTGCAGTGTACAGTTGTGCAGGTTCTGCCCTATACCAGAGCTCCCAGCTAATGGGATGAGTTGGTTAAAGCCAGGCTACGTTCCACTTGCCAGGGCATGAACTGGTACAACAGGATGTACCTAGAGGCAGAGGCACCTCTATACTAATTCACACAAAGATAGAATATGGTCTAACATGGAATTTGTTTGGAACTGTCCAGAGCACTGAAATTCCTTCAGCCTAGGAAATGCCTCAGTCCTGAGCAAACTGGGATGATTGGTCACCTTACTTAGCACAGGCCATGATAGAGAGACCCAAGAGTTCATCTATTCCAGGCTTCTGTGAGATTGGAGTAGAACAAAATACAGGCCTTTGGAGGTCAAATAACAAAGATAAGATGGCATTATCTTGAAATCTATTTTTTCGCCATTCCCAAAATTATAACTTGAGTTTTGCACAAATCTCTGGGATTATTTTAGAGATGTTTTCACACACATTTGCTCTTCACAACCACCATGTAAGGACATCTTTTATTTTATAAGTGGAAAGTTTCTAGATAGACAAATTAAGTGACTTATTCAAGATCTTGGAATATCCGGGACTAAGACATGAACTAAATTCAGTGACACAGATTTCCACTCTAGCATGTCAGCCACACCGTTCTAAGAGACGGATTACCATGGCCCAACCAATCACTCATGGTTACACCTTGGTTACAAAGTTGCATCATTGATGAAAATGATGTATACCCAGGAGACCATTTTGAAAATAAAAGAGTAGTTTTGGCAAGAAACCTCTGCTTCTTGAAGAAACAGAAGCCACAATTGACTCAGTGGTTATCTACTTCCACCCACAAAGACATTCACTGATATAGACCGTACCAAACCATTTTTGGACAACAAGTGGATGACCTATGTGTAAGGATGTACATAATATATTACATAAATCTCAATATGGCTTTATCTGTGTTAAAAATTCAAATATTCAAAATTGATATTTTAAATTTCTCTGGGGATAGGCAATATTGAGCCATATTGTTTCTTCTTTTACCTTGAAAAAAATTATTCAATATTGTATTTTTGAGACATCAAAAAAAACCCACACCAGGAATCCTCTTCAATAAACTATGAAAATTAGAACCAACTGAGTAAAAGGGGTATTTCACACAATTTCAATGAAAACATTCATTAGGCCAAAGAAGAAGTTGCTTCATGTTCTTCTGTAGCATATCCAGAATCAGTCATTTAATCATAATCTTCTCTCAACTGAGATGTAGAAGTAGTTCTCAATTATGTAATTCTGCTTTTTATGATAGTTTTTACCATTAACTCTAATGCTAACACATTTGCTCATTTTGTGTGTGTATTATCTTTGTGTTATTGTTTTTCAACTGATTAGGCCTTGAGGAACTTTTTCTATTCCTGTGCTGGCTGGTGTGTGGTAACATTCATCCTGGGAGTCTGTGACCGGCATAATGACAATATCATGCTGACAAAGTCAGGCCGCATGTTTCACATTGACTTTGGAAAATTCCTAGGTCATGCACAAACATTTGGAGGGATAAAAAGGTCAGTGTGCAAATAATGTTTTTTAGAGTAATTAAGCAATGTCCTAGAGTGATGTATAACATGTAATGGCATGGGAATCCAGCAAATGACTGACTCCCCATCTCTCACATCCCCCCAAATGACACAAACATGTTTATATACCTAATAAGATTGAAGGAAATATTTTTTCCATAGATTGTTAATGGAATAAATTAGGTTTCCTCAAATTGTTAGTGAACTTTTCCCATGAGAACTAATCCTATTCTAGGCTGAATTGTCTGAAACATAATATTTTCATTTTTTTTATAAACCTTGAATGGGCATCTGAAATATAATATTTTCATTTTTTTATAAACCTTGAATGGACAATGAGGCATGAATTCATGGTCTCAATACATCTGGTATATTGCCCATAGCAATCCCCGCCCTGGTCTACATATCATAAAACTAGCACATTTCCTACACTGAGATCGCCTTGAAGCATTCCAAAAATACCTAGTGAGTAACTACCATTCAAGGCTCTGAAGCTATAACTGTAAACAAGGCAGACACAAACCCTGATCTCTTTCTAGTAGAGATGACACACATTAAACAAGTTAACATGCAAAGAAATGATATGAGGAAAGGAGGAGTTTAATTTGTTAATAAGACACTAAAGCAAAGAAGTGGAATAGAGAGTTACTGGAGCAGGGATGCTATTTTAAATAGGCCTCTAGGAAGAGATGGGACACAACTGTGTAATTAATGATTCACCTTGTGGAAATCTGTGAGATAGTATTCTAAGAAGAGCGAGCACCAAAAATAGCAGTCATGCACATGGAAATAAGCCTGGTGTGTTCCATTGACAAGAAGGCATGGGCCTAGAGGTGAATGGAGAGGGGCAGATAATAGGAGGTAAAGGTGAAGATTTCAGTGGAGGCCAGATCAAGTGGGGCACTAAGGACATGGTAAGGAGGTTGGCTTTTATTTTAGATTCAGGGACAATCTGTTGATGGATTTGAGTGGATTTCAAAACTCTTTCCTGCTGTCCTGTGAAGTAATGAGATGAGATAGGAGTCTACTACAATGATTAGGGCAAGACCTTAATGGAAAGGAAGTGGTAAAAACTGACAGATTGAGAATATATTTTGGAGTCAGAGTTATAGGACCTGCTAATCACTTGGACACTCGGCATGATTAATGGGCTGGGGGAGGGGCTTAGCAGGTAGGAGAAGAAAGGAAAACACTCAAGGATGACTCTTGGATTTTTGGTCTTAATAAATAGTTTTATCATTTACTGAACCCAAAAAGAACTGATGGATGAGTAAGTTTTTGTTTTCTTTTATTTGTACTGGGGCAAGGAAACCCAAAGTTTAAAACTAAAAGTCCCTTGCTTTAAAAAGATACTTCACCTGAAAGTAGAAATGGAATCAAACCATTCTAAAGTGTAATCAGTCACTTTTAGCTAAAAGCAGCTCCCCCATAGAAGAAATAATGTCTTCTGCAAGATAGCATGATGAACTTTCATTAGATGGCCATTATCTGGTATTAAAATGCCAGCATAAACTACATAATATGATTTTTCCTATTTTGTAGAGACACACAAATGGAATCACTTCACTTGTTATTCTTTCCAATACACTGCCTTCTATACTGACTACATTGAGAAAATTTACCACATCTGCATTCATTCCTTAAAAATCTACTCAGGATTGTCTGTGTGCTGAGGACTGTAATAAACCTTGGGGACACAAAGTGTAATAGTCCACATTTACCACCTCAGTGGGGTTTGCTCTTTCTTAGAATACTAGAAGACAAAAACATGAATAATCACTGTAAAATGTAGAAAGGGCAGATAGAGAGTTGTACAGACTTTTAGAACATCCATAGAGGCAGGATACCTAGTTTATGAAAGACAAATGTTTACTAACATACATGAGCATAGACGTAATTTACTCATGTAACGTGTTTTCTCCAAAATCCATTCTTTCCCAGAAATTTAAAGATTAGATTACAATTTTGACATCTTTATTTGTTTATTTTGCTGTATGGTCCACTGAAAATTTGGGTTAACCCTTACTTATTTATTTAACCAGCAATAGTGTTGACCATAGAGATGGTTAATAATATATATATATAAATATTTCATTTCTACAGAAAAAGTTGAAGGAGACATATAAAGTAAAGAACAAGTTACTAGGGTGCCTGAGTGGCTCAGTGGGCTAAAGCCTTTGCCTTCGGCTCGGGTAATGGTCTCGGGGTCCTGGGATGGAGCCCAACATCGGGCTCTCTGCTCAATAGGGAGCCTGGTTACCGTCCACCCCACCCTCCCCCCCCAACCCCCGCCTGCCTCTCTGCCTACTTGTGATCTCTGTCTGTCAAATAAATAAAATCTTAAAAAAAAAAAAAAAGAACAAGTTACTGAACAATATGGTAAGTGCTGTAATGGAGATATGTCCCAGGATCTATAGAAAAGGTAGAGCCAAATTTGTTTGTTTATTAATATTACAACAGCTGCTGCTGCTTCTATATTTGGCAATTTTTTTGACATATATTATATTAGTTTCAGGTGTACAGCATAGTGATTCAGCAATTCTATATATTACAAAATACTCACCACAAATGTCACCATCTGTCACCACACAGTTATTACAGTGTTATCATATAATAGGGATATATATATATATATATATATATTCCCTGTGCTGTACATTTTATTCCTTTGACTTATTTATTTTATAACTGGAAACTTGTACCTATAAATCCCTTTCATCTATTTTGCTATCTCCTACTGCCTTCACTTCTGGCAACTACCAGTTCTGGGTATTTATGAGTTTGTCTCTGTTTTTCGTTGTTTTGTTTTGTTTTGTTTTGTTTTTCAGATTTCACTTACATAAGTGAAATCATATGATATTTGTCTTTCTCTGTCTGATTTATTTCACCTAGCGTGATACCTTATGGATCCATTCATGTTGTCATGATAGCAAGACTTCTTTCTTTTTTATGGCTGAGTAATATTCCATTGTGTATATATGCCACATCTTTATCCATTCATCTATTGATGGACATAAACATAGGGGTGCATATATTCTTTCAAATTAATCTTTTCATTTTCTTCATGTAAATACTCAAAAGTGGAATTACTGGATTGTATGATACTTCTGTTTTTAATTTTTTGAGGAAACTTCATGCTGCTTTCCATAGTGACTGGACCAATTTACCTTCCCACCAACTGAGCAAGAGTTTTGCTTTCTCCATATCCTCACCAACATTTGTTATTTCTTGCTTTTTGGTACTAGTCTTTCTAACAGCTGTAAAGTGATATCCCATTGTGGTTTTGATTTGCATTTCCCTGATCATCTGTGATATACAGCATCTTTACATGTATCTGTTGGCTGTATGTGTTATTTGGAAAAACGTCTATTCAGGTCCTCTTATGGCAATTTTAAATCTCTTTTTGTGCAATGTCTGAGGTGCATGAAAATGTATCCAGCACAGATCCTCACTGATAGTAGGTTCTTAATATTGCTTGTCAGGTAATGAACCATTCATAGGGAGGCCCTCAATCATTCAATAATTATTGATTGGATGAACAAAAAGGAAGTTAACACTGTCTTCCTTTAAGATTATTGATTATTGTTCACCAGTTAAGGGGGCCAGCTGCAGCACAATAATCCATTTGGATTATTATTTGCAAGATTTTATCTCCACCAGTGGCTATGTAAGACTCATTAGCAATGTCCCCTTGGATTTATGTCTTGAAACTGTTACTTCTGAATTTGTATTCTAACAATTTTCTTCCAAGTCTCTTTTGGCTGTGTCAAGAGTTCATTTGAATGCTGTTTCATAAGATTGCTGACTACTTCTGTCCTAGAACCATTGGTTATTCTTATTGGTTGCTAGGCTGACAATAGGCTTCTTATAAATCAAACTTCTGTATCCCCCATGACACATGAACATTCTTATCTTTACTACCTTTTTTACATTATAGACCTGATATTTATCTATTTCTTTAAAGATTTTAATTTTTTATTTGACCGGGAGAGACACAGCAAGAGAGGGAGCACAAGCATGGGGAATGGGAGAGGGAGAAGCAGGCTTCCTGCTGAGCAGGGAGCCAAATGTGGGGCTCGATCCCAGGATCCCAGGATCATGACCTGAGTTGAAGGTAGATGCTTAATGACTGAGCCACCCAGGCACCCCAGACCCGATCTTTAGAGAAAAGTCTAGCTTCACCTAACTTCTTTTAAACACCCACTAGACATATTATTAATAACCTGCCCATAATGTACAAAGCCAGGCATGTAAATCATGCCCTAGAACTATCCTACTCTCTAACAGTCTAGCAAGGCCATATAATGCTCTAGTAATAACCAGTAATAACCAGGATCACACTCCTTAGTGTAATTACATGTATCCCAGAAAGTATATGTATCCCAGACACATGTGTTTCTACTACTATCTACTCCTTAAACACATGGAGGAGTAAAGTATTTGTATAACTTTTTAGGTTTACAAAGGATTACTAACACATATCAAGTAATTTCACTTCATAATCCACTTGCCTTGATCATTGCTCAACTGCACATAAAGAGTCGTAGTTTAAAGTTGGGTTGGCAAAAAAGAAATCACGTACACATATAAGACCCTCTCTAATGTAGATACAGCCTTCAGCCAAGGTTACAGAACTTAATAATGGAAATTAGCAGACCAACAGAGCAGAACCAGTTGTAGTATATCTGGGGATAGATTTTCCTTTGATCTTTGGTTTCTTTAAAAGGAAGAATAATGAGGGGATGTTTTCCTTACAAGCAGGATCTTGAGAAAGAAACTGATTTCTTGCTGAGCCATTGCCCTTTAATATTCATGCTTACATCACCATTCCGGAACATCTCACACTAAAACATTTATGTGATTCTGTTTAGAAAATGTTCATAGACATTGGCTCTCCTGATTCTTGGATTATATCGAGTTAGCCCAGCAACACTTTCATTTGGAATTCTTGCCCAGTTGTCCCTGAACCATTCTCCTGAATTCATTTTACCAGAAATCTGGGAAGCCCGTGCTTGGACCAAATTGGAGTCTCCTGTAGACTTTCTAGCTTTGAAGAAAGAAGAAATGTCATCTCAGCTATGAATACGAAGGATTTCAGATCCTGTGTATAAACAAACAATTCTTCCTTAATAGTTTTAATTATGAGGTTAGATAAAGAGGATTACACCAGTGGATTAAATCACAGGGTGATTCAGCCCTAGCATCCCTTAATGATTCTGGAGGAAATTTGGCTAATCCTTACAATGGAAACAATGAAGAATTTCACCAACTTTCTGAAGTTTTGTCTGGTTTTTCTTTATTTTCTCTCACAAAAATTCAAATTAAAGTAGTTAACAAATTATGCATCTACAGTTTTGCGCTCAAATTTCCCTTGTAACAATGATTTCTACATTGCAATTTTTTCATTATATGAAAGCTATCATTGTAATAAATTGCAAATTTCAACTCAGTACTTTCTTGATGGTGCCTTTCTTTTATAGAGGAGGAAAAATTAAGGAAGGCCTTTTATTGGTGATGTTTATTGTTCTTCTAATTCATTGTTTCATATTTGCATTTTTCCAAACTATATTTTCACAATCTATGTGGTCTTTCACTTCAGTAATACTAGACTTGCATGAAGTCTTTAATTTTAGAGGTTGTATGAGTGGTGGTTAAGCTCAGATACCCTGGAGATACACTGTATGATTTTTTTCTTTAATTCCATACTACAATGTACTAATGATGTGACCTTGAACAAATGGCTTCTCTGTGATTCAGTGTAGTTTTTCATGAAACAGATTTTTTTGAAGATTAACTGATACATGTGAAGTGCTTAGAAGAGTGTCTAGCATTGAGTAAAGGCTCGAGAAATGTTCTAATTAACTGTAGTGTAAGTACTTCAAATGAAGTGATAAGAAATGAGACTGCATTTCTGGGTGATTATTGTGTCTTTATGTTTAAAATTATTTGAATATCTTATTTTGGTACTTTTTTTAAAGTATGCACTCTGAAACTCATGAGTTGAACTTTTTAGTCCTTAAAGTTCTCTGACTTTGAGGCTTCTTAACGGACAGATTGCACTGCAATCTTTTTTACTACATTGCAGTATTCTTCAGGTTTATTTAGACTATAAGGTATTTCACCAAGTCATTCTTGACTTCTGATATAATTTCAGGCATAAGCAGAAGTGTCCTCGACCTGGATCAAAAAATCAAGCTAGCTTGATTTTTTTCATCAGTGAAGGGGGCTAGCTTGCAAGAGCATATTGTCTGTATTCCTTCTCAGCTCCATGTTCAGTGACATCACTTTGGCAGCCTGAAATCAGCCATAGTGAAAGTATATACACCATGAAAACTGCAGAATGTCACAAATAAGAGCTTTCTTTTTTTCCTAAAAAAAAAAAAGTGAGTTAAATATATGCCACCATATCAGAGGACATCAATCCATTTAAAACAGATGAACAGTCGGGGCGCCTGGGTGGCTCAGTGGGTTAAGCCGCTGCCTTCGGCTCAGGTCATGATCTCGGGGTCCTGGGATCGAGTTCCGCATCGGGCTCTCTGCTCAGCGGGAAGCCTGCTTCCCTCCCTCTCTCTTTGCCTGCCCCTCTGCCTACTTGTGATCTCTCTCTGTCAAATAAATAAATAAATCTTTAAAAAAAAATAAAAAATAAAAAAAATAAAACAGATGAATAGTCATTCCAGAACACAAACAAAATAAAATTCCAACTCTTTTTTTCCTATTCAAATATTTACATGAAGATAACTAAAATATTATGTATCTATCTTCTTATAGCATGGTTTATACACTTCAGACTTTATCTCAATAGATCACCTATCACCAAATATAATTTATCACAGAATTTTAATCTCAATATTAGTCATAAAAATTCCCTGTATCTATAATCATCTTGCCATTATCTTCAATAGTTAGTTACCACTGATTTAAAATTTTTTTGTTTAATTTCTAATTTGAGTACTATAATGTTTATATTCTAAATACCCTTAATTTAAAACCATCCTTGGGAAAAACAAACAAACAAACAAACAAACAAACAAACTCCCTTAGCAGATTAAATGATTTTTTTGTCTTACTCCAATCATTCTGGTTTTATGTAATATTCATTGTAATCCAAATGCTATATAGGCATTAATGATCTCTTACATGCTTTAATTACTATCTTAGTGTTCTCTAAAATTAGGTGAGTCTCATTGGTCTGTTATTCACACAAATGTTTATTAATAAACATTGTGGGGGGTTTTACTGAAAGCAGTATCTGAAAAAAGCATATTTTCCAGTACTTCTCCAAATGTGAGTGCTTTAAGGGCATCTTTGTATCTTGAGCATCTAGCTAGTTCCTGACACTTAGCAGAGGCTCAATTTTGGTTGATTGAAGGATCAATACAAAAATGTCTTAAAATTTACCTCTCTTGACCTAAGAAAGTACAATTTTTCTAAAGATCAAATTAAGAACCTGCCATATTCTGTTATCCTAACTACAAATTTACCAAGGGATTTTTACTTAATGGTCAGTTTACTTGAGGAAGTCGGGAATGAGACTCAAAATTTGAATCATTACCTTACACCCATTAATATGGATAATATTAAAAAGCAGAAAACAAGTCTTGGTGAAAATGAGAAGAAATTGGACCTCCTGTACAATGTTAGTGGAAATGTAAAATGATCCTGCTTCTACAGGACACAGGATGGCCTCAAAAAATACTGAGTTAGGAAAAGAAAAAATGAAAAGATGGGATTGGGAGGGAGACAAACCATAAAAGACTCAATCTCAAGAAACAGACTGAGGGTTGCGGGGGGGAGGGGGGACGGGAGAGGGTGGTGGGGGGAAATGGACATTGGGGAGGGTATGGGCTATGATGAGTGCTGTGAAATGTGTAAACCTAGCGATTCACAGACCTGTACCCCTGGGGATAAAAATACATTATATGTTTATTAAAATAAAAAAATTAAAAAAAAATACTGTGTTTCTCAAAAAATTTATTAAAAATTACCATAAGATCCAGCAATTCTACTGAAAAGAATTAAAAGCAGGGTCTAAGAGAGGTCTTTGTACACTCATGTTTATAGCAGCACTATTCACAATAACTGAAATGGGGAAGCAACCCAAGGGTTCATCAACAGATGAACGGGTAAGAGGAACATGGCATATACATTTAATATAATATTATTCAGCCTTAAAAGGAAACAAATTCTAACACATACAACAACATGAATGAACCTTGAGGACATGTTAAGTGAAATAAACCAGTCACAAAGAGACAAATACTGCATGATTTCACTTACATGAGGTACTTAGGGTAATCACATTCATAGAAACAAAAAGCAAAATAGTGGTGGCCAGCTGCTGGGTGGAGGGGGGAATGTGGAGTTATTGTTTAATGGGTATAGTGTTTCAGTTTTATAAGATGAAAAGAACAATGCAGATGGATGATGATGGTAGTTGCACAATGTTATGAACATATTTTTTTTTAACTAGGATCAAAATTTTATTTTTATTTTATTTTTTTTAATTTTTTTTATTTTAATAAACATATAATGTATTTTTATCCCCAGGGGTACAGGTCTGTGAATCGCCAGGTTTACACATTTCACAGCACTCATCATAGCCCATACCCTCCCCAATGTCCATTTCCCCACCACCCTCTTATAAACATATTTAATACCACTGAACTATACACTTAAAAATTGTTCAGATGATAAATTTTATGTAATGTGTATTCAACCACAATGAAATAACTGAAAAAAAAAATTGGTACACTATAAGTTTCACAAAGGCTTCTGCCAGTCACAAAGCCAGTCCCAGGCAAACTATACCTAACATCTGAATAGTGCTTTGATGTTCAAAGTACTCTCACATAGACTTATTTCCAGAAAAATTTGTTCTGTCCTTTTCATCTACTGACTATCATTTCTCCTTCTCCCATCCCCCTTATCATTCTACTGGGTTTTTTATTGTCTGGTTTCTTCTGAGTAACCTTTTTTATATTTACCTCCCTCCCAATATATGTAGAAAACAGTTCCTCCAATTAAAACAACAACAACAACAACAAAAACCATGAATTTTCTTCAAAGAGAGACTTGTAAGTTTTCAAATGAGGAGAGAGGAGGATGATAAGAAAGGATGAAGTATAGGAGAAAGAGGGAATAAAAGGAACAAAATGAGAGAGGGAAGAAGAGAGGGAGAGAAAACAATTAAAATAGTGGGAGGATTCTGCCTTCTGGCACTCAATGAGTCTGTCCTCCATTGTGAACAAAGTATGACTGACATAGAAGACATGCATGCTCTCCTCAAGTGGCCTAAGGTATGTACTGGTCAATATAAGCATCTGATAGTACTGAGTCTGAATCTAGTTTTTACTTTTACTCTTCAAGAAATTCTTTTTTTTTTTTTTTTTAAGATTTTATCTATTTATTTGTCAGAGAGAGTGAGCACAGGCAGACAGAGTGGCAGGCAGAGGCAGAGAGAGAAGCAGGCTCCCCGCTGAGCAAGGAGCCCGATGCGGGACTCGATCCCAGGACGCTGGGTTCATGACCTGAGCTGAAGGCAGCCGCTTAACCAACTGAGCCATCCAGGTGCCCCCTGAATCTATTTTTTAAAGAAATTAAAAGAAAGGCGGCACGTGTCTCCTAAACATGAACCCAGTGAAGAACTTCATCTAGTGTTCAATTAAAGACAGAGTACCTTCTTCCATACAGAGTTTTAACTCATGGTGTTAAACTTAGTAAGAGATAAAATGTCCATTTCAAGCATGATTCATAAATTTTGATCATGCAAAGAGTAACTTTGTGAGCTATTTAAATGTTTTCAGAGGTAACTTGGACTATTCTTGATTTTTATTTCCAACTTGATTTGAAAGCCTAATCTTATTTAAAATGTAATGGCACAATCCAATTTCACACAAGCATTATGGCATTGATAATCTTTTCCTCATAGCTAGACTAGCATCTGTTCCAAGCATACATTGGAATTTCATGCAAAACATAACTATACACTTATTCTTGAACTCAAACTCAAGGGAGGAAACATGAGATTTCAGAGGAGCTGACCTGATCAGTCTCTTCTTGTCCTCAGAAAATCCTGACCTACTATAAACTCACACCCAAAATATCAGACTTAAGAAAGTACGACTGATCATTTTGAAGAGGTAGCTGTTTTAACTACTCTTTTCAAATAAGAGAGATAATGTATCTGAGCCTGACAGGAACTCCAGAGTCAGCATCTAAAATTTCTAAGCAGTTTAAGATCAGGGACCTCTCAGAGTCTAACTGTGGACCCACAGTGCATCCACAAGAGGCTAGACAAGGAGAAGAAAAAAAAACAAACAAACATATTTTATACTTAACAGATTATTGGTGAGAGTCCCCTTAGTTAATAATTGCTGAGAGCTTGGAGATCTCATGGGGTGTTAAATGTTCTTTTTGTAATGTACATGCACCCTTATATTTTCTCTATATTGCACATGGGAGGTTTCCTGTGCTGTCTAATTATACAAGGTTCTATCCTATCCAATGGAGATTCCAAATTTGCCTTCTCAATTAACTCATGGATATTAGACAAGAGACTTGGGTTGTTTCTGTTGGACAGCAAAATGTGTTCTCTGAAATGTAGGTCGTTTGTGATATCGGAGAAGTATAGGCTTACACATTCCCAGTGTACTCTGTCTGCACTCATTTATTTGTATACTAATATCACCATTCACTATGATGGGAGTCTACAATTTTTTAAATCTCTAAGACAATATATTAATGTTACTATGATATTTCATGGGGGCAAAACCATCTGAAATTCACGAAATCAATAATAATAGTTTCAATAATAAAAATAAAATGTACCTCATTCCTGAGTCCCACATTTCAATTCAGGGTACAAATACATATTCAAACACTTGAGTCTAAAGTTTAGGACTAAAATTTATGTCCATTTACTGACATTCTCAGTTGCTCAAGTAAATACTAGATGAATTACAGTATAAAAAGAAGAAATATGTATGTCCACAGAGCCCATGAATCCTTCATAGAGTTCTCTATCTTTCCATTTCATTCTCCAGATCCCCTGCCTCCATCAGCAGCATTGACATAGGTAGCTTTTCTCACATTGCTCTGGATTATCACTGGGAGTGGCAAAAAGTAAGCACTCCTTAGTGTGATGCTGCATCATCTGGTATAGGGGATCAGATTCTAAAGGAAATAGTCAAAATTACCCTTTCAAGCTTCATAAATACTTGGTATGCATTACCTAATTAATCCTCGCAGGAACTCTTGGAGGTAACTGCTGTTATTTTCTCTAATTTACAGATCGAGAACTAAGAGAGAAGTTTTAGTGGTTATAACTTGTGCAAAATCATGCGCAGTAGGTGGTAGGACCCTTGGGAAGATGCCCTGTGGGAAACTGATACTCCCATTTCTCAATAATCCTAGCACACTCTGTTTTCTCTTCAGTATTGGGACAGATGGCTGTTTCTTTAGTTAGTAACAGATGACATAGTTATCTTGCATTTATGGCCATGATATATATTAAATTTATATCTTTAACAACTATAGTCAAATATGTTGCAAGATGATTGTACTGTGAGAAGCATTCACAAACTAAGACCACGTGTTAAAGTAGCAGGGCCACTCTCTCATCCATAGGCAGTGTCCTCTCTTGGGGTGAAAAGACAGGCACAATTGTCATTCTCTTTTAAGTTTTTTTTTTACATTTTAGAAAGAGCCATCTAATAGGAATAGCTAAATGTTTAAGGGATGTGACTCTAGTTTTCAAAGCCTACCAGCGACTGTTTTTTTGAACTTTGGGTGGCCAAAGACCACCCCGAGCTGTTGGGATGAGGTCCAGGGCTATTATCTAGACTGTATAAATCACATTGGAGGAAGTTACTTCTGTGCATTATGGTGTCCTTAAATAGCTTATGTGCTCCATACTTTAAAATTGAACATCATTCATTTTTAAAGTATGTACGTACTTGCTCAAGGAATAGATCAATAAGTGGAAGACCACTCACTTTAAGGATACAGCACCTCACTTATTTCAGAGGGCATCTATTACAATTAGGATGCTTGGTCCATTTTCCTTAAAAATATATTTCAGAATAGGGCAGTCCCCACTGGGAGGGCTAGTGATAGTGAGAAGATTCCAGGAGGAAGTATAATAATAGCAGGACTTTGAAGAAAGGATGAGAACTTTAATTAGTGGGGAAAAGGAAAAAAAAAAGCCTATATTTAATAGTCTGAGTGTTGTGAATAAAAGTGTGAAGGCAGAAGATAAATATGTGCCATAACCCACTCATATTTCTCTGTTCTACACCTTTGCAGCCAAGTGCTGCTAGAGACCACCGTGACTACAGGCAAACATTGTCCCCATTTTCAAATAGGCTGTCCTCACAGCCCAGCAATCCCACAATGCTTCTGTGTCCATTTCTCTATTTCATGCTCCACAAGGATTTGTACTTTATTCTTGCGGGATGAACCTTATATCTCTCCTACCCGTTATTCTTTACTCCCTACTTTATTTAAATAGACAACCACAACTCCTACTTTCTTGGGAAAATAGAAATGGTAACAGAGCCTGCTTTTCTACTCAATACAAAATTCACAAACTTAATTACATCTTAATTACATAAACAACTTCTTCTTGTTAGGGTAGATTTGTTTTTCCCTCTAAAGCCAATCCCTCCATCTGTACTTTAGAGCCATTTCCCTCCCACCTTCTAACATATGTTATACTATCAATAATTCATTTTTCCTTGCATATTTATCCTCTCCCTCTTAAATAATCTTTTTAAATATCCTGGTCTCTCCAAAGCTTGAATAACCTTGCACAAAATGCCCAATTCTCATGCCACTTTGCTCATCATAAACTTCCTGAAGGAGTTGTCTAAATTCTTGACATCTTTTCCTTACTTTTCATTCCCTAACCACTTCAACCTGACTTTATTCTTTATTAGATGATAAAATCAGGGGCTTCTAGGTGGCTCTGTCAGCTGAGTCATGGACTCTTGATTTCAGCTCAGGTTATCTCAGGGTCCTGGGATTGAGCAGCAGGGGAGTCTGCTAGAGATCCTCTCCCTCTCTGTTTGCCCCTCCCCCGGCACGCTCTCTCATTCTCTCTAATAAATAAGTAAATCTTTAAAAAAAAGATAAGAACAACAATGACCTGGGACACCTGGGTGGCTCAGTGGGTTAAGCCTCTGCCTTCAGCTCAGGTCATGATCTCAGGGTCCCGCGATCAAGACTCACATGGGGCTCTCTGCTCAGCAGGGAGCCTGCTACCCCCTCCCCCTCTGCCTGCCTCTCTGTCGACTTGTGATCTCTCTCTCTCTCTCTGTCAAATAAATAAATAAAATATTTTTCTAAGATTTTATTTATTTATTTATTTGATTAAATAAATAAATTTATTTATTAATAATAAATAAATTATATTTATATAAATAAATTAAGTTTATTGACAGAGATCACAAGTCGGCAGAGAGGCAGGCAGAGAGGGAGAGAGAAGAAAGCAGGTTCCCTGCTGAGCAGAGAGCCCGATGTGGGGCTTGATCCCAGGACCCTGACATCATGACCTGAGCCGAAGGCAGAGGCTTTAACCCAATGAGCCACCCAGGCACCCCAAATAAATAAAATCTTTAAAACAAAACAAAAAAACCAATGACCTGTGTAGTATTTAATTCAACAATATCCATTCCTCATTTTGTCTGATTTATCAGCAGATTTCAATGGTGTTGACTTCTCATTCCTCAAATACCTCTCCACCTGCCTTCTGGAATAGGTTATCACTCTGGTTTTTCTTCCCTTCTTAGTGTTAATACAGGAGGTTCCCTTTTACTATACAACTAAATGTTAAATTCCACAAGACTCATCTTATCCCTCTTCTCTTAGCCCCTTGCAGTCTCCACCAAACTGGTATCAGCCACACCCGAGGCTTCTATCAATATCAGTATCTAGATTACTCATACAAATTTTAATTAAACTTTTTATTTTGAGGTAATTGTAGAATCACATTCAGTGGTAAGAAATAATACAAAGAAATCCCATGTACAGTTTGCCAGTTCCCCCTAACAGTAACATCTTATAAAATCACAATATCATAACCAGGATATTGATATTGATATAGTCCAGATGCATAAGAGTTTCAAAGCCCCTAGTATTCTTTGTTGCCCTTTTTTGGTCATATCCACTTTTCTCTCACTCTTGTCCCCTTCCATTCTTATCTCCTAGAAACCACTAATTTGTTCTCCATTTCTGTAATTGTGTCTTTTCAAGAATATTATGTAAATATAATCATATGGTATGTAATCTTTTGAGATTGGCTTTTTCACACAGTATAATTCTCTGGAGAGTCTCCCAACCTGTTCTGTATATCAATAGTTTGTTCCTATTATTGAAAAATAATAGTCCATAGTATGCATAAACCACAGTTTGTTTAATTATTCACTGATGGAAGGATCTGGACTATTTCCAGTTACTAAGTATTACAGATAAAGCTGCTATGGGGGTGTCTGGGTGGCTCAGTGGGTTAAGCGTCTGCCTTCGGCTCAGGTCATGATCTCAGGGTCCTGGGATTAAGACTCACATAGGGCTCCCTGCACAAGTGGGGTGTCTAGGTCTCCCTTTCCCCTCTTTCTCTGCTCCCCACCCCACCTGCTCTTGCTCTGTCTCTCAAATAAATAAATAAAATCTTAAAAAAATAAAAAGCTACTATGAACAGTCATGTATACGCTTTTGTGGGAATATAAATTTTCATTTCTCTGAGACAAGTTTTCAAAAGTATAATTATTGGGTTGTATGGTAGATGTGATGTGAGAAACAAAGGCAAAAGAAGAATTAAATTTCCATTCTACTTACAGCCCATTGACAAGTCCTTGAAACAGGCAAAGTGACATTCCTCTAGAAACTCAGCTGCCTTGATGTTAATACTTTGCTCCGGGCAAAAGGCAATCTTAGCTTAACATTTATCCCAATCCCCCAGGATCCTGTAAGTCTACTTTAACATATAAAAATTCTTTGGAAATTTCCTTTATCTCTACCCACCAAGATGCATGTTGGCAATCATCCCCCCAGCATATGGCCCAATGATATATATCTGAAGGGCTTCATGACTAGGGTCTTCCTAGACAGTAATAAATGACCTTTTCCTACCAAAACCAACCCCCTCAAGGCACTGGAAACTTTGTTTCCAAAGTTCTTTAGACACTTAAAACTATCCCTAAGCCTCATCCCAACTTGAAAATACATGATTGACCATTCCAGCTCTTTCTGCCCACAGGTTCGGACCCTGAGCTTTACTAAAACCATCTTTTTGCACGGAAGACATCTCAAGAATTCTTTCTTTTGTATATCAATTACACGTTGTTGTTGTTGTTGTTGTTGTTTAAGAAACTACGAAGTTGTCTTCCCAGGTAGTAGCTATAACATTTTACATTTCCACCATCAGTGTGTGAGTGATCCAGTTTCTCTCCATATCCTTGCCAGCTTTTGCTATTGTCATTCACTTTTTATGTTAGCCATTCTGATAGATATGTAGTGATATCTCATTGTGGTTTTAATTTGCATTCCCCTAATAGCTGATGTTGAACATTCTTTCATGTGCTAATTTACCATCTGCATATCCACTTCTGTTGTCCTTTCATGTCTTTTGCCGATTTTCTAATTGTGTTGTTTGATTTTCTTTTATAGTTAAATTTTGAGACTTCCTTATAGATTATAGGTGCCACTCCTCTGCTGGCTCTGTGGTCTGCAAAAATGGTCTCCTAGTCTGTAGCTTGTCTTTTTATTCTCTTAAAAACTCTTCTGCATAGCCCTAGATCCCAAAGATTTTCTTCAACATTTTTTCTGAAAGTTTTAAGTCTGTAATCCACTTAAAGTTAACTTTTTTATTAAGTATGAGGTTTCCATCTTTTTGCCTATGAATGTCTGGTTGCTCCAGGATCATCTGATCAAAAGCCTGTATCCTTTCCCCATTGGGTTGCCTCCACACCTTCACCAAAAAGCAGTTGGGCATATTTGTGTGAGTTTATTTCTGTTATTTATCCTATTCAAATGACCTATGTGTCTACCCCTCTAATGCAGGATAGTCAGAAGAAAGCCAGGCAGGGACAAGAAGTTCCCGCATTAAGAAGAAACCACCCTTAAAAGGATTTTACACCACTGTGGAAGGAGACCTCCACCTTTTCCCACATGACGGGTAGATGACAAAAACCTGATTGGATGACATGCGCAGGGAGAGTTAATCAGAACAAAACAGCCAGCCAACCAGCCCATAAAAACCCCTAGACTTAGGAACTCCAGGGGTGGCCCTCTCATGTCCTCTCCCTCTTGGGGATCTTTGTACTATCACTCGGTAACTATGACTCAGTAAACTTTGTTTTGCTGCCTGCCACTCTTCCTATGGTCTACCTTTTCATTCTTCAAAGCAGTGTGACCAAGAACTGAGGGCACTAAAGAAAAAGAAATCCTGTAACGCCTCCACCAATACCAATTCCTGACTCACAGACACGGGACTGAGGTCCCTCATTACAACTTGGTGAGAATGGAGTTTTAGGATCCCCTTGGAGCCTTCACTGGTGTGGTGAGGGAAATGGAGTTACACATATTTTCTTTTCCTGCATTATCTGGCTGGAGTAGAGTGGTTATTGTCTAAACGTTGTCTGTCTCTTAGGCTACCCCTTTCCTGGGCCTTCGGCTAGAAAGAGCAGGCTTTTCTTGGCAATTTTTTTGTCTGCATCCACTGGCATCTCCAGATTGCCAGCTTCTTGAGCTCTATGTTTGGAATATACATGGCAAAAAGAACTCTCAGAGAATTCACCACCATATTGTTTCGTGTGTCCTGAGGTCCTTAGGTAATCAAAGTAGAAAATTTAACTCACAAAATTTTACCTCCAGGCTAGATCTTTTCTTTGTGGTCTGGAAATAAGGATCACAATGCTTCATTATTATCTGCTCCTGTCTGTCTCAAAGGTAACTCGTTCAAAGCTGAACCCACTCTGAATGTTGCACTATATCTTCCTGACATAAGCCAAAAATTTAAACCTGTTCCTAACACTCTTCTCCTATTCATTTTGAACCGTATGAAGTTCTCTTGTTTTTGACTGAAAAATTTTTTTGTCTACCCACTTCTCTGTATCTGCATGCCACAATCCTAATCTGAACTATGCTCATATCTAATCAAAATCTTCTGCAAAGTCTCTTGTCTGATCTACTCACATACATCTTCCCTGTTCCAAATACTTTTCCATGTTACAGCTGGAGGGACCTTTTCAAAACACTTTGATTATTATCAATACATTTTTTATTGCTTTTAGGATGTTTATTTTTAAAATCTTCAACCTCACCTATAAGCCTTACACATTATCTATTATAGATGCTCAATAAATATTTGTTGATAAATAACTATAGTACTCTAACATTTTGGGTCCATTCATCCCTGGCTAGATGAAAGTGTCCTAATGGAGAGACATATCCTGAAAACTTAAGCACCCTCAGTGCAATGGCAATGTATACATTTTTAATGATGATGATCTTACTGTTCTAGTGAGTTTATCCAAGGAGATTACATTGACAGAATGGTTCAAGGGGTTTATGCATAAGTAATAACAAACAGCAAATTATTAATTGTCCTGCTATTTCCCATATCAAATGAATTTATTTGTCTCCTTAATAATCAGTATTTGTTTGCAACAGAAATATCCTTAAATTTCTCAAGTATATATGCATTTTTAAAGTACTATTCACTTCCCCCTTATATTGGACATCTAGAAAATATTCTTAGCATTTTTACAGAATAATACTCTCAGAGAAGGACTAATTATAAGTTAATAAAAATATTAACTTTCACAACAAAATGACAGAATTATAATAAAATAAGATTGTTCAAATGGCCTTCCCACATAAATGTTAAATTACCCAACTTCTTCACTGCATGAGCTATGTATATTTGCTGTTCCATCCATTGCAGAATACTGTCAAAATATTGTTTGAGGCATTAAGAGTAAATAAAGGAAAGATAAAATAGTGCCTCTCCCCTTGAAAATCATACAGGTCATTTGGGGGGAAAATCATAAGACAACTAGAGACTATAAAGAATGAAATAGATTAGCTGTAGGGTTAAATTAAAAGAGAAGGCAAAGTAAGAGAGAAATCAGCAAAGGATAGGTAAATTAGAGAAGACTTACTAGAAAACAATTAGGGCTTTAGGTAGGAGACACAGAGAGAGAGAGAGTAACATGGCCAGAAGCAGGAAACAATACAGGTAAAAGGTACAGAAGCAAGAACAGGTAGGGCTTAGGCAAATAATAGTAAAACCACTAATCTGGAAATAGAATAGGGTAGTCAAAACAAGAAATTTCTGGTAAATTTGACAAGCTATAAGTGAGAGGTTGTCAGCATATGAATCAGAATGCAGTAACAGTATGGACTCTAAGAGATCAAATAGTTTCTAATCTGCTTTCTTGCCACAACCAATTTATATCTCAGATTTGTAAGTATTGCTTAAACTTCAGATATAGTCTCCAATACATTAATTCTGCGACTTCGATTAGGTTTGCATTTGAGTGAACTGATAAAGCACATCCCAGCTACAACTCTTACAGCTTGTATGGTTGGGATAGGATTCTGTTTCGCATGTGCAGCCTCTTTCCATTTACAGAAAAATTTTAGTCTAAGTCATTTTAAACACTGGTCAGAAGTGAGTCCTGCGAGTCATACAGAAAAAAATGTAGCGTTTTATTTTGTTGGACCCAATGAAAATTTAGATTATGGAAATATTTAAACACAGCCAGGATTGGGTCCTTCAATGTTACTATTAGTTTATATTTTCTCCAATTTAGAAATGTTTCTTTTATGTATTTGACTTTCTGCTGTGTTGTTTCTTCATCTGATTTATAATGGTGCTTACCATGGAAGGAGGAAATATGTTATCACATGAACTCGAGCATAATTACAACAACTTTCCAAGGGAAATCCATTTGATCAAGCATATGGAAGAAAAAAGAATCTCTATCACATAAGAAAAGAAAATTTCAGGAAGTTATACAATTTAAGACTCTCTTAAAATTATTTCAAAAGTTCGACTGCTACCAAATTCAAAGTTCCACTTAAGGGTTTATGCACACAAAGAGGTTACATGGAGTTGCTGAGAGTAAATTAAACTTTGAAGGAAGGATGGACATTTAAGCATTTTTAAAGAGAGAGGGAGATTAAGTTATGACAAGATTCAGCTCTGAGAACCCATTTATTTTTATTAGTTGGAGGACGAATAAGTATTTAACATTTGTTGAACGCTCACTATGTGCCAGACTATGTGTTCTAATACTTTCATATGCTTTAACACACTTAATCTTCTCACAAGTCCTAAGAGTCAAGTGCCCTTGTCTCTATTTAACAGAGGAGGAAATTAAGACATGGAGAGGACAAGTAAGTTGCCCAGGATCACAGAAGTAGTAAGTGCTAGAACACGATTGAAAACCTGGCTGACAAGGGCTACAGTCTGTGCCCTCTGCATAGCGCTTTTAATCAGAGCAGTTCCCAAGTGTGTAGACTCTCCGTGTGTCAGGCATTCGTATACATTTTTTTTAGTAATCTTCACAGGAATTCTGAGAGCTGGGTATTACTCACCGACCTCAGAGAGGAGGAATTGAGATACAGCAGGTCCAGGATTAGAACCCGTGGTATATCTCCTGTTTTCAATAGCTCTGTTTCCAGTTTGGCTAAAATACAGGGCTGTAAAGTAAATTCATAGCATATAAATTGGATAGATCAATGAAGGCCAAAAATCAAAGGATATGAGGCAAACATTTTAAAATTTGGACTTGATTTTTAAGACACATTCCTCAGTATCTAGGTGCTCATTAAATTTTGTTGAATGAAAGAATGACTGAATGATTGAATATAAAGAATGACTGAATGATTGAGTATATTATTACACCAGCTTCCCCTCTGGACAGTCAATGGTAGCATGCATCACTAAAATAAATAAAATAATCACAACCAAACAGAGGTACATTATTTATTTTCTTTCTTTTTAAAAATACTTGCCTGTAATCATATTCTACTGATGCAGATCACCTACAGAATGCCTGGGTTGTAGCTTCCAATTTGAATATCCACAATTCTAAGAGGTCTATCAGATTAGCAAGATTTTCCACTGTATTATATTTTTATTCAAATGCTAAGCATCCAACAATACAGAACATAATCGTTCTTTATTATTATTATTTTTTAGAAAGCAGCTTTCTCCATACTCCATGACTTTTTTCAATTATTGCTTAGACTAACCTCAATTATATCTAGGATGCTAGGCTCAAATTTTAAAATGTTTTATTTCAATTCACCCCAAAATCTTTGCTTTTAAAAACAATGTTTTACCCAAAACTGTATTCCCATCTCAAATGTTTCTAGAGGACTTTAAGTCAAATCAGTATCAGCATGGCTTGTCTCATCATTGTTTTTCACATCACAGAGAAGTGTTTCCGATCCTTCCTCTGCTAATCTCTTAGAAATGCTCTTGTTTCATCTTGGGTCTCTTCATGTCTCAAAGAACATGAGAAAGAAATAACAAAAATAGAGAAAACAGGATCATTACTCTGGTCCTTTGTTTTCCTATTTCTTCAACCTTGGGACTACAGGAAGCAATATTATTAACCTACCAATTCACATTGGTTTGCTCATATTTCCTTCTTTCTGATCAGTATTTTTATTGAGCCTAGTGTGAAATGAAAAAAACAGCCTTCTTTTATTTCCCTTACAAAGCATATGACAGTGAATTTAACTTTGTTTATTGATAAATGGCCTTCTAAAAGAATTTGTCATTATATATCTTAGATATTACCTGAAACCTTTTCCCTAAAGAGTCAATATCTTCTAAGAAAAAAAAAAAGAAAACTTAAAAACAACAGCATAAGGTCAAATATACGATCTGTTCTCTTATTTTAAAATTTAGCAACAATTTAGCAATATAGTTTCTGTAAAATTGCCTTTGTTATTAATTGGCCTTAGATTAATTTTAATGGATAATATTTCCATCACATATAACTCAGAATTAAATATTTAAGACCATATGAATCTATGCAAAATAACCTGTTCTTCCTTCTCTGTTGAAGCCCAGCTAGGCTATTCAAAGTCTACAATTAGCAAGTTTCTCCAGCTTTTCCATAAAGGAGGTGGTTCCAGTCCTTAGAGCTGAGAGAAAATAACATAAAAAATTCAAATGAAAATAAGTTGCTGTTACTGCCTAATTACCTCTACCTACCATTTGTCCTCCTGCTTATGGTTGCTATTGTTTTTGGTTTGTAGGGACCGAGCACCTTTTATTTTCACTTCAGAGATGGAGTACTTTATTACAGAGGGTGGGAAAAACCCACAGCATTTCCAAGATTTTGTGGAGCTTTGCTGTCAAGCTTATAATATTGTCAGAAGGCACAGTCAACTGCTCTTGAACCTGTTAGAAATGGTAAGTCCCTTGGGGAAACAACAAAAATAATAAGCTTCATTTATGTCTCTCTTTCAGTAGTCTATTTTTGCTAATGGCTTGGCATTCCCCAAAGAGTTATTCAAACCAGAAAGGAATGAACAAACTAAAAGTACCATTGTATAACTTATAAACACATTTCTTAATAATTCATTCCATTAGTTCACAGTTATTTTCTCAAACATTTCTATTCACAATAAAATTGATGTATTGAGAGGTTATTTCGGTATATTTTGATTAAAGATTAAGGACAGTAATTTAGAATATTCTATCAGTTGTATTGTGCTTAAGGAGTTTTCTAAAGTACTTTAAAAAATACTAGATTAAGGACAGTAATTTAGAATATTCTATCAGTTGTTTTGTGCTTAAGGATTTTTCAAAGGTACTTTAAAAAATACTGTCTCATTTACATATTATAGCAACCCAATGATGTAGACCAGGCAAGGATTTTTCCTGGCTCCCCTCCCAATCTCTGCCTTTCTCCAGATTAAGAAACTGGGGGTCAAAGATATAAGACAACTTCCTAGCAACTCAACTGTATTTAGTGGTACACATTGGGTCTACTGAGTCATGTTCTTATATGAAAATTTAAGTTTCATTCCACTGCCCAATGTTAAAGAGATGAAGACTAGATATACATGGTGAGAAGAGAGTGATCTGATAGAAATATCTTCTAGGAGAAGGATGTGGGGATTCCTTTAGGCACATACACAGTAGGAAGTGTTGCAAAATATAGGAGAGAAACACACCTTTGGTAAATCAGTATGGTGTTTGGAGTCAAAGCAATCATAAAAAATAGCTGGTTTAGAACCTTCAGATAACAATAATTCTACTAGATGCTTTTAAGGGCACAGACTTCTTAACTCTAATAAGATCATGCTTCTCATCTATCAAATGAAGATAACAGCATCTACCTTGTAGGACTGATGAATAAATAACCTAATAGTGAATGTTTTGCATGAACTTTATACTAAGTGTTTTATGTGTATTAATTGATTTATATTTCATAATAACCCTATTAGATAATTAATATAAAGCACTTAGCACAGTGCCTGTCATGTTGTAGGGTTCAGTTAATTTATTATATGAGATCCTTATTAATCCAAAAGAGCAGAGTCACATAGAGTATCCCCTACTCATGTGTGGTTATTTACATTTAAATAATTAGTACCAACTAAACTTTAAAATTCAGCTCCTCAATCTCACTAGCCGCATTTCAAGCGTTCAATAGCCACACATGGCTAGTGATATCATATTGGACAACACAGATATAAAACATTGCCAACATTGCAGAAAAGTTCTATTGGGTAGTGCTGAATAAATGTTGACCTTATTGCAATGAAGATATGACTGGATCCTTGTTTTAACTTTCAAACAACATAGGCACCTTACTCTGTCTTAAAAAATAGATATTTTTAAAAATATTATAAACATGTCATCTATCATGTGTAAAGACACTTTGGTTTCTTTATGTGTGAACTAGACATATAAAGTTTTGCTCATCTCCAGAATTTTCAAGTTGGCTCTTCTAATAATAGCCAATGATTCATACTGGTAGATTTGCATTCTATCTCCCAATTCTATTAGGCCATGTTGCAATCATGAGATGGCTTATGGCTCATAATCTATTTTCATACCACAAAGGAAACTTCTCAAGGTCTAACTCTGTGAACTTGACTCCACTTACATATAAATATTTAGGTAGTATCATTCTAATATTCTCTGAGGCTCTAACAGGCTCTAAATCATGAATCCATGAGTTCATGAGTATTTACTATATGCCAAAACTGTGAGGATACATTAACATATGAGACCTAGGCAGCCTTAAAATTTTCAATATGATAAGGAAGATAAAATTCATGTATACAATAAATGAGGTATCTAGCATTTTTAAATGTCTATAATGTTATAAATAACTACATACAAGTAGTAAGTACCATATTGTAACAACTACTTGAACCAGCCACAGACATTTTAAAAATAAACCCAAATTAGAAAAGCACAAATACAGATCATGCTGTTTCTCAGGTGACACTAAAAGTATACTGAATAACAAAAGTGAGCATCCCAAAATAATATGAAATGACAGCTGTTTGAAAAACTTGATTGAAAAATCTATTGGTGGGCTTTTTTCTCTTGTTTAATAAACTTTTCTGTCAATCTAAAAAGAAAACTTTTAGCACATGTGTCATAATATATAAAATAGTTACTAAAGTAAACAGTTTAGGGGCACCTGGCTGGCTCAGTCCAGTTAAGCATCCAACTCTTGATTTCAGCTCAGGTCATGATCTCAGGGTTGTGAGATCAAGTCCTATGTGGGCTCCATGCTGAGTGGGAAGTCCACTTAAGATTCTCTGTCCCTCTCTTCTCCTCTCACTTACACCTGTGCACACTCTCTCTAAACAAACAAACAAACAAACAAACAAAAAAACTATAATGTAAACAGTTCGTATAATCTTTTTTTTTCATTTAAAAGAAGTAGATGCTGTTTTAATCAAGTATCTGAAGTAATTTTTCATAAAATAATATTAAAATCAAATGTTGAAGGTTTCTGTTACATCATAGACCCAAAATAACAATCTTCCTATGTTCTAATTATTCAAGTCTTGACTTCTAGGCTAAGGAGTAATTTTGGCAAAAAAAGAGCACTAATTCAGATTAGGCAAATAATCTTAGATTTAGACTCACAGAAATTGAAACAAATCGGAAGCAACGTGAACCAATTAGACCAATGAATAAATACATATGAAACAATTGTATGTTATTCCCTCTGTGTCTGATCTTTTACCTCTCCAGTCTCTGCTTTTGAGGTTTCTTTCTAATGGGATTCTGTTGATAACCAAAGCATCAGTAAAAGTTTCAGGACATTTTCTCTGGCATAGCTTCCTATGAAATAAAAACTGAATTTAAATTTGTGAAGGATTATTTTCTGTCCATATGGGTAATCAATATTTCCCTCAATTCGCTCTCAAACGGACTCTTGTTGTATTAACTTCTTTTAAAAGAACTCAATCTACTACTCCATGACCCAGTTACAACTTGAGAAATAATTGACATGGGTCATAAATTCTGTCTTCTGTGAATGGTCAGTATCCAGGATTATGAGTCACAAGTGTTTGGTGAGTCTAGTATTGGAGTTAATGGCTCATCCCTTGTTGAGAGCAGCATATTTCCAGATATCCACAGTCCTTTTTATTTACTCCTGGGAGAAGCAGGGAAAAAATAATCCATGAACTTCCCATCTTGCTTAAAAGCAAAACATCTGTAGGAGACCCAAGAGTGTTGCTGGCTGAATTCACTAACATAAAAGCCTGTATTTCATCAGCTTTTCTCTCATTAAAAAATCAATATCAGCTATTATGGAAGGCTCCCAAAGAACACAGGGACCATTCACCCAGTTTAAAATGTTTATCACACCCATTATTATATCAGATATTTCCCAGAAGAAATCTTTCTAACTGTTCTATGTGGTGGCAAAGAGTGTCTGCTTCCCTAAGCATAACTATCAAAATAGCTTTGGACTTAGTAGGAAGAGAACAGAAGCTGAAAATTTACAAGTGTTCCTGTCCTGAAACAAGATGGGATTGGAAGAGAGACAAACCATAAGAGACTCTTAATCTCACAAAACAAATTGAGGGTTCCTGGGGGGTAAGGGGGTAGGGAGAGGGTGGTTGGGTTATGGACATTGGGGAAGGGTATGTGCTATGGTGAGTGCTGTGAAATATGTAAGCCTGATGATTCACAGGCCTGTACCCCTGGGGCAAATAATACATTATATGTTAATAAAAATAATTTTTTTAAAAAAGGAGCTTATCTGTTTATCACCTGTATCTGTTCATTACCTATACTAGCCTAGCCACCGTTTCCTTTTTTTATTGCTCCAATTGAAGTTATTACCCTAGGCTAAGAGATACTTGAACCACATCTCTGGGAGTCAGAGAACTGACATGACTAAGTGGACCCCAGAATGAGGTCGTCCTTACTCTGATGGCAGGGTCACAATACTCAAAGTTTCCTCTCTCGACAGAGGCAAAGTTTGCACTTGTTACTTTAATCAACCACATAACAAGGAGAGAACTGGGTTCATCTACTCTGAAGCCATCTGCACTTGGTAGTCAGCGTATAATGGGAGTGCGGGGAGAAGAAGTAGTAAGCATAGAGTGTACTTCCCAAGAAAATGTTTGACGGAGTTATAAGCAAGCAGGTATGAATTCTGAGTATCCAGAGAAACCAGAAAGCAAAGCAATTCAGGCCTAGGTAAGTAGCCTCTTTGAGCAAATGGACCATCAGAGTCTGGTAAAGGGGAAACTTTCACAATAAGAACACAGATGTCTCTAGAACTCTACAAAACTGAAAAGATGAGCCTAATCTAGACTGTAGTTGCTGCTGGGAATATACCTCTCTATGGTCGATTTTAAATTTAAAAGTCAGGGTTGAACTTGCTACTTTTAGGCTTTTAGTACCTTATAAGGCCAGGCATTTTTTTCATTCATTCGTTCATTCATTCACTCACTCACACGTATTACTTCACAGACATTAAGTTCTATTTGCAAGGCTCCATGCTTGGCAATATTAAAAATTTAACATCAAATAACTCATTTCTTGTCCTCAAAGGACTTCAGAGTGAATGTGATAAACATATAAGTGAACAAAACAGTACTTGAAAGAGGTGCCACCAAGATTGCATTACTGTACAAAGAAACCAGTAATTAAATCTTATCAAGAAAATCTGTGGTGCTTCAAGAAGAGAGACATATTTAAGCTGCACTTTCAAAAGGAATTTCAATAGATAAGGAGGGAAAGGAAAGGAATCTTGGTTGAGAGAAAAATGTAAGTATGTGTGGAAGCTCAAAGAGCATGCCGTGACATGTGTTGGAAATAGAGGTAATCAAATGTGCTAGTCTGTGGTACAAAGGAGACCTAGATAGCAATTGATGAAATGACAGATAACAGTTAGATTATAAAAGGCATTTATGACCAGAATGGGGATTTTGGACTTTGATATATAGACACCTGAGAACCTCGAAGTTTCTTTGCTTTTAGTGAAGAGAGTACCATCATCTATCTTAGACTTAAAACAGATAATTCAGAAGTTATATAAGTAGAGAGAGAGGGATTAGAGAACTAGAAAAAAGCTGTTCAAGTTATCTAAGCAAATGAAGATAAGGAGCTGAGTGAGGATAGTAATTCCAGTGGGAAAGGGAATGAATACAAGAGACTATTGAGGTGGTTTTTGTAGAATAATGTATCTGACATTGGGAGTCAGGAAGAAGAGGGAATCAAAGAGGATATGAAGTTCTTGGTGGTTGGACAATGGTGGCAGTTTAAATGGTGCTGTGAAACAGGAAACAGGAAATAGGAAAACAGGAAAAAGTTTATGGGAGAAGAGAATTTGCTCAAATTTAGAGATCATGAATTTTGATCATCCATGAGGAGAAGCAGTTAACAACTTTCCAGGACTACCTGATCCATTTCATGGTTTTAATTACTATCCATATGTTAACGACTCCCAAATCTGTATTTACAGCTATATGCTTTCGATTCTACCCAGCCCTCCAAATATATCGAATTTATCACCCAACTCGACTTCCTACTTATCTTTAAAATCCAATAACTTATCTTTTTTCTTTATTCCTAAACATTCTCCTACTTTAGTCTTTTATTTGGCCTCACTTTAATACACTTTCCATAAATAACAATGATGATCTTTTTAAAACACAATTCAGTTATTTTCATGCCCATTTAAAAATACCAAAAGAGCTGTCTTGCCTTTAGGATAAAGTAGAAAACTTTTATACTGCTAAAAGATCCTATCCTACTTACCTCTTTAGGCCCATCTCTTGATATCTTATGTTCTAGAAGCTCTTCTGGAATTCTTTTTGTGAACTAATGAAAGAGATGTCTTGCTCTCCTGGATACATCTATATATGCTGTTGCCTCTGCCTGGGTGGGGACAGTAGGAAAGGAAAACACTTTCAAACCCATTTTTTCCCTCACTCGAACTTCATCAGGTCAATCACAATTCACCCATCCTTCCTGAACATATTCTCACTTTACCCTTTATATTTAGCATTAATAGCATTGTTCTTAACTTCTCACTACACTAAGAGTGCCTCTATTCCAGAGCAGGAAATAGTTGATCATCTTAGTCATAAAGGTACTGTTGACATTCTCCTCCTTCTCCTCCTCCTCACACTCTTCCTCTTTCTTCTTTTTCAAAGTTTAAATTTCAGAAAGATCTACTTTTTCTCAAAAAACATTTTCTTTGTTTTTGCCTATAATTTAAAAAGAGTATTATCCCTTCAGTCTACATGATAATATAAACACAGTATGTTTCCAAAGGTTGGCAGGAAAAAAAATATATCTGAGACTGTGTATAATTCTATCTTTACTTCTTTGCTTTAATAATTTTTTAAAAATATTTTATTTATTTTTTTGAGAGAGAGAGACAGAATGAGAGAGAGAGAGAGAGCATGAGAGGGGAGAGGTCAGAGAGAGAAGCAGACTCCCCACCAAGCAGGGAGCCCTATGTGGGACTCCATCCTGGGACTCCAGGATCATGACCTGAGCCAAAGGCAGTTGCTTAACCAACTGAGCCACCCAGGTGCCCTGCTTTAATAATTTTTAACAAATGGAATCACCAGTTAACTAGGAAAAATTGTGTTCTTACAGTACGAGTCACATAGTCATGAAAGAATATAAGATTCTTTCATGAAACAGAGGGATGAGTTGTATACTCTGTGCTTATACACCATTTGATCTGGACACCTTACTTACGCTTTTTAGGAGATTAAGTTTTTCTTCTTTAAAATGGGTATTACAATATAATTTTTGTGTAACCATTTATAAGAATAAGCTTTTTCTTATTCATTAGCCATTTGATTGACCTAGAACATGTTAGGTATTCTTATCTCTACTTTTAAAAAGGAAATGGAGATTCAAAGAGCTTAAGAGACTTTTTTCATGATTATTCAGATTTTACATAGTAGGTCCAGAAATTCTGACACTAGAATCCTGATTATTCTACCATCCAGTGCTGAATATGCCTCTTCTACAAGAAGACAAGGTGAGGATAATCTTACTATCATTCTTACTTCACTGGTTTATGGTGAAGATCAAATTAAATTATTAATCTGCGAGCACTTTGACAACTTTATTGGTTCTTCTTATTACTGTTTTGTTACTTCTGTTAGCAAACACAAGGAGTTAAAAAAAACATGAATTATATCCATTAATGTTTACAAACTGAAAGGCATTGTTATGTTAAGTTTAAGTTTATATGTATTTGTAGAATTAACCAAGTAAGCTTAAACAAACTTGACTAAGTAAGATTTGATTTACATTTATTCTGAATTTTTTGCTTTGGTTTTGTTTGCTTTGCTAAGATGCTACATGCAGGATTGCCTGAGCTGAGTGGAGTACAAGACCTGAAATACGTGTATAATAATCTTCGTCCACAAGACACAGAACTAGAAGCAACAAGTCATTTTACCAAGTAAGATTAGCTGTGAATGTATGAGTGTGCATATACTCATGGGCACAGATACGGGTTTCACATTTGAGATGATTTCAGAGTGAAAAATCATTGGTATAAAGCTGTCATATCTAGAACCAGCCTGTGTCTTCTTTCCCAGGGGATGGAAAGGGAGAAATGTGAATGTGCTGTGGCATGCTATTGTTTGCTACCCAGCCTCTTCATCTAAAACACTGGTCAATAAGAGGTCACTAAAAAGAGCAAGGCTGACATAAATAAATTGGTTGTTCTACTTGAACTATGTCCAGGAAAACAATCTAGGAAAAGAGACTTTGGATGAGATATGGACTTGCTACTTTCATCTCTAAGACAATACAAATACTGGAATATTTGGTAACTATCTTCTATTTTTAATCTATTTCTTATCAAGCAAGTCTGGGAAAACACTAATGCACATCAAAGTAAGAGTCTGGGCAGAATACAGTGAATATTTATTGGACTCAAAATCATTGTCAAAAAGGTGGTGCATTTGATAATAGAATATTCCTTTGAACTTCAATCTTTGAATGGATAGCATAATTGCTAGCAAATTTTAGGTACTCAATAAGTGTTAGCCATAATTATTATCATAGTAAATAGTTTAAGTAGAGAAATACAGTGCTCTTTCCTGTAACTTCTTTTTTTTTCCTGTAACTTCTTAATATTGAATCTTATTTGAGTCTATTTTTAATTGCTTTGATACTTTTAACCAGAAATTTATTAATACAAATTATATTCTTTTTGATGGATGTATGCTTTGTCCTTCTGAGGAAAACAGTATTTACACTAAAATCTTTCCCACCCAATTATTACTTTTTCTCCCCCCACCCTTCCAGAATGTGTAGTGAGGACTCTCTATTACAATGAAATAATGAGAATTAATTGGGACATCCTACATACTTGATGAATTTCACTTTTGCAAAGAATCTCTGTTTTGTCAACTCTAATTGATAAGCTGCAATTGTGAGCGAGTAGAAGCAATATGGCATAATTATAGAATACTAGAACTGGAAGTGCCCTTATTTATTCTGACAATAAATATGCAAATGAGGAAACAGATTCAAAGAATTAAAGGTCTTGCCCACAATTAAAGTAGTAGTAAGAAACAGAGCTAGGATTAGGACCCATTGCTAGGACTTTAATCCCCTGGTCTAGGGTTTTTCAAAATTCAATACTGGAAACTGTAAGATATCATTAAGGAACACCAGGCAAACCCCTTGCCAAAAATATACCTTCCTGCTACCTAATTTGTTTCTGAAATTCTACCATTAGAGACTCTTCAGTGAAGTCTGGTAGGTTTTTTGATTCTTTAAAAATGCCTTTAATAGTTAAAGTTATCTCTGAAAGAAGCATTTGTTTATGTCCACTTAGAAAGCTACATGTATTAGTTAACAGTCATCTGTGGCCAAAGACACTACCTTGAAGATTTTTGTTAAGCATTTCAGATCCCTTGTTTTATGGATAAGGAACTCTCAAGTTGCCTCAACTAATGGGGACGGAGGATTTGTGTGAGAAATCCCAGGGAAAGGCTGACAACCTGCCTCAGGAAGAGTAGAAGGTCTTCGGTCCCAGAGTCTGGAAGGTCCTTTGGAGTTCAAGACAGCTGGCTTTGGGATCTCATCAGCAGGCTTTCACTCTAGCTACTCACCCACAATCCAGTTAACTCCATCCTAAGTTCACATGGTACCAAAAATAGCCCCCTCAGTCTATTCCATTAGGATCTGAGTGGGATGCCTTTCTTTAAAGTGAGATGCTGCACAACAGGCACAATGATTGAGTTGTCAGTAGGACCAGGTGGGGAGATAGAGGAGGAACATGGAGAGGTCCAGAAAAGGTAGAGCTTGGAAACATGTGATTAGGCTGAAGCCTGTGTTTGATGTGTCATTGTTTAGATAATTTACAAATGGTGCCTACTATTATTTAAAGCAAAGGAAAAAAAGAAAAAAAAACTATATAATTGGAGGAAGAAAAACTCTTTCAGGCCTTGGCCACAGGAAAAATGTAGATAGGCTTTATCTGTCTGCCAGAGTTCCAACCCTCCACATTTCCTGACTTCAAATGATACATCCAGATCTGTAAAGAGAGAATATGGATGATTTAGATATGGATGAGCTTGCCTACATTGACTTATCTCCTCTTCCTAGTCAAGATATTGTGAACTAATATAGGAAGTAGATCTTAAGCCACTAATCTCCTGGCAGTGAACTAGACCTCATTATCCTGCCTGCATATCTCTGCCAGGCCAATTTTCTCACTTTCAGATGTTATATAGTATGTTCTGTTAATTAAACTTCTTTCTACAACTTTATGGTAAAAAAACTTGTTCTCCATTGCAGACTTAAAAAGCATCTAGTCAACAAATGAGGGCACATAATTTCTCTGTTCAATAATTGTCTTCGCCATTTCCTACCTCTTACTTTTCAGAACCTTATGATCTGATTGTCTTTATCAAGGTTTATCCACCCCACCTCCATAATTTCCAAATGAGTCCTCTTCTGTGTAGGTAACTTTCTCAGTATACATTCATTCTTCTTTTGCCTGTTTAATGAATAAGAAGTGCTTCCAAGAAATCATAAAATTACTGGAATAGAGAGGGGAGTCTGATCTTACAGTTCTACCTATCTCCCTTGAGATCCTAGACCATTTGTACCTCATCCATGAAACCTTCTCAGATTATTGTAGTAGTGACTAGTCTTTTCTTCTACAATTCTATGGAACATGTACTATTTCCTGCTATACTTAATTTATTAGTAAATTACATGCTGTCTAGTATATCACCCCAATATACTGGTTGGTTATACCAGTTTTTTCCAAATAAAACAGGGTACATATTCCCATTTTCCACTTTCAAAAATATCTGAATGTGAAACAAGTTTTATTCCCCTTAAGATATATTTAAAAGTTTAACAGAAAATGCAATGTAAACATCAAACATTAAGTGTATAAAAGTTATATAACAATGGTTAACATTTAACATGGTACTTCTTATGTGTCAGGCCCTGTTCTAAGTGTTTTTTATATGGTAACTTGTTTAATCATCAAAACACATCTGTGAGATAATATCATTTTAATGTATATTTTTAGATTAGGACATTGAGACCCCAGAGAGTTTAAGTAATTTGCCAAAGGATATAGCCAGCTGTAGACAGAACCACAATATGTATCCAGGGGGTTATGCTCCAGTGTGTGGGGTCTTAAATTCTATGTTTTGTGATCAAAACCATCTCTCTCATATGCAGGCTCTTGGGATAGGCTGGTTCATAATTCAGACCATAGTTTTCTAAAGTATCCTTAGAGCCCAGTCTGGCTACAGTTTGAACAAAGTAGATCTTTTCTCAGGCAATAATCCTCATATCCTGAATATCCCTAGCGTTGATGGAGGACAGATGTCCCTTCCCAGTACAGTTATCTCTGTGCCATTTTGGGGGTTCATGTAGAGCACGAAATCAGCCATAATACCTGTCTTGCTAAAATGTAACACAGAGGCTGCTGAGGGTGAGGGAAGGTTTCAGAGAAGGACGTAGGGCGGCGGGACCACTCTGCCATTGGAAAGCCACAGGGAGTTGCCTTCCCTGAAGCCTCCTTAGCCCAAACAGCCTCATGGTGGTCTGGGGGATGTATACATTGTCCCTTAGGCTGTGTTTAGCAGAACTCATATAGAACAGGCAGATTAGCATATCGTATCTTTCCTGTAAATAGCTCCTTCTAATTCCCGTTAAGACCCCCTTGTCACACATCACGTGCTTGAGAAACTGTGATAAGGATTTGTGATTATCCTGAAGGACCAATAAAGAGCAAACTGTCTTGCATAGGAGTGTTGACCACTTTGCTTTCTGCTCTCTTTCACAGCAAAGTTTGGAGTAATCTTTCATCTGTTGGTACAGGGCTTGCTGGCCATTCCTGGCATGCCATCACCAGGTGCCCCCTGAAAGTTTGGTTTAAGATCTGCTATAATTGCTGCCCTGGGGGACCACAATGGGGTAATTTGACTAATGACTCAAAAACAGTCACTCTCTTTCCTTTTTCTGTTTTGGCCCTTTACCAGATGCCTTGAACCTCTCTCTGTTTTCCCCTTTTCTGTTCAGAGAAAGAAGATTTCTCTCACGGAAGCATGAGATGCACTCTCCCTTTAACTTCTAAGAGCCTGTCTCAGTAATATATTTTATCTTATAATCTCAATCACACACCTTTATTTTTAGATACGATTTAATGTGTTTTGAGTTTGCCTTTCCACCTGTTCTCTAAATTCCTTGGTTAGCAAATGTAAATCAGGTGCTGAGAATCTTTTCTATCACACACCCGGATGAAGAACCTGTTATGGAGATTCAAGAAACCTCAATGAACCATGACTGTGATTCTTAACCTTTTTTAAAATTACTTAAAATTTTTACAACTGATTGTAGAATATCTCTTTTGTCAAAACTTAATGTAGAGAGTGACTTTATAAAAGAGTCCTGAATAATTAAAAACAAGAGTGGAACTTCAAATGGCATGATCCACATGATTAAAATAAATGTTAGAAATTATGTGCACTTGTTTACTTTTCTATGTAAATAATATTGTTATCTTAAGCTGTGTTCTCTGACGTCACATAGATTTCAGAACTTACGGAGGTACTTGAAGTGTAGACGTCAGTGCACATAATTTACTAAAAGAGAAATGAAGTTATGTAATGGATTTAGCATTAATGTTGGTACTTCAGCGAGTGGTATTAACTCTTTCAATATACTTATGAGTGCTCCTGTATATTTTAAGTCCTTGTTTTCTTTTTTCTGACGGGCTAAAAATGCTTTATTCCCCTGTTTATTCTGTTGTTACTACTAAGGTAGAAATAAAAATAAGAAAAGAAAATCTTCCCTCCACCACCACCACCACCAAGCTAACAGATCTGGGTCATGAATGAGGACTAAGTCAATTGAGACATAGCATGTGTGGCTCCTTAAGTACCCTAGTCCCAACTGCAGTATTAGCATTAAGAGGCTGCCCTCTTGACATTGTTTGAGACTTGAAAGAAAGAAATGGCTTTTCCTGCCTCTCCAAGAGAGTACTCAATTTATGAACAATATAGGATCCTACCTTATTCTTGGGTATTCACAGTCCGGGTTAAGAACTGATCATGAGAGTTTCCGAAGACACTGTACTCCACATGGTATTAAAAATTTATTACAATTAATGGTATTTAGAGGAAAATGAGAATAAGAATAAAATTGGTTTACTGGCCACAAAGGTTTTTCAGAGAACTGCCGACTCCTCTCTCTGCTTCCCTTACTTTTTTCTACTCACCTTATAGCCAAGTGCTGTTGAACAGGATCAAGAAAGTCTCATGACTCTGTTCCTGAAATTGATACTCTCATGTAATAATCTCTGCAGAGCCCACTGCTAGACAAGAAAGGCAACGATCCATTAAAATGCTGTCCGAATGGGTTATTTTAGAATTTTCAATCACTTTCAAACCTCGGGTTAGCTGTCCTTAGAAACAGATAACCTATTTCACAGACCAGACTGGGATCATTAAGCATAAACTTCCCTGCCTACCTCCGTTCCCAAATACAGATCATGCTTTTCACTTCATCCATTTTCTGCTCCAAAAATGTGAGAAGAAATTTTCCATGTATTCCCAGATATTCCATTTGGCCGCCACACAGATTCTTTGGTTTAGTAAGTGTAAGATCTCCTGCCCTTCAGCTAAAACTGAAGACAACTTGAAGCAAAACACAAAACACCAAACTTAAAAAAAAAAAAAAAAATATTTGCATTAGTGAGGTATTTTGGTAGCAAGAACCAGATATTCTATCCCATATCCTTAGAGGAAAGGATATATATATATGGACTCAAACTATAACCTAACAAAGCTCAGAAACCTATGGGACCTGGCTAGTTTCCGGTGGGAACAAAGACCTTCTACTCTGTTTACTCTACCTCTTTGACCATTGGCCAATATTCGCCAGTCTAAATTCTGGAGCGAGACAGTCTAATTGACTTAACTAGTTGCATTTGTCCCAAATGGACAGGATCCTTCACACAAAGCCATCATGGAATCTCTTGCCCATCCTTATATCTATCATGGGCCACCCCTTGACAAAGAACAGCCTAGAGTTTATTCTCTGAACTTTGAGCTTTAGAGAGAACAGTCTTAGTTATGAGGGGCCACTCAAAAATGCAGAGGAGGCATGATGACTGTCCCAGCAAGAACAACTATAATGCCACTAGAAATGTTGGTGACATCTGGAAAGAGTGCTCCTGGACTCCTCTTAACAGAGCCAGTCTGTGAGCCACCTACGGTGTGCAGACACAATGCCAGAACCTTCCAGTGTTTCTGTCATTCCTCCTTAGTTATTTTTCACAGCTACAGGGCAAGATGAGACTCTTTGTGCTCATATGTCTCAAAACACAGTTCAGTGGCCTTTTGTCTGCTTCTCTTCAAAACTGAGAAAGAAAATATGGGTCAGAGATGCAGATCCCTGGATTCTTTCATCATTAAATTTTCTCAATGCTATTTTAGTACTTTGTAAATTGTTATCTCATGGATTATTGTAATCCCACAAATATGGGTCAAAGTTTTCCTTTGCCTTAGGTGAACCACTGATACCCACAGAAATAAATGCTCACAAGAAAAACAAACAAACAAAACAATAGAACCTGGAGGAATTAACAATCATGATGTCCAACTTCCCCTAAATTAGGAAAGCAAATTTCAAAGAGAAATGCAAATTCAAACATGTTGGAAGTTTCCTTTTCATTGTGAAATTCTTCCATCAAAAAAAAATTATAAAAATAAATCTGAACTAAATTGACTTTATAAACTACTTTTTAAACTGCAGGTATAATATCTTTTACAATACTGTATATCCTAAGTTGCATGACCCAGCCACACTCATTACAATGTTGGACAGCTTGCTGGCTTTTCTAAATTTCTGCAATAGGAGAGTCTCTGTTTTGGGATTATATATGGTACACTGAGAATTTGCCCTATTTCCCTAAATATCAAGTCATGATACACCTTAGCTATTAGCTTTTTAAAAAAATATATTTTAACTCTTCGGGAGACTATCAGTCTAAAGGTTAAGAGCATTTGGAAAGTTCAATGTACCCACCAACAGTGCCTGAAGTCATTAGTTACAAAAGATGAATAGTCCAGATGGCGCTATTTCACAACAGCTGCTAACCCCACAACGGAGACTTCCATCAGCCTATCCTTACTGGTGTTCCTGACCCTGTGAGTTACACACAACTAGACTAAAGTCATTTCTTATTTTTAAAGATATTTTTTTCACATTTTAAAGATTTTTATTACCTTAATTATAGCACCATTTATCACTATTGATTTTTCTATATTATTGCATGTTAAGATTTATTTTCCTGCTTTGTGTAAGATTTCATTTTAATACCATCAATAAAATAAGCTGGCTTGGGGGGTGGTCAGTGGGAATAGAAACCTGGAATATCATTTCACTGGCCTAATACTCACACATAATAAGACCAGTCCATCAAATTTTTCTAGTCCCTTTCTTCCATTTGCTCCGATTTGGTTGGCTTTCCTAAGTAGCCTCCCTAAGAAAGTAAAAGAATTACTTATTAATAGTCAAGACCATGGAGCCTAGAATTCTTGTTTGTATGCAGAGTTAGGTGCTTGTGATGACATTTACATAAGGCACGCTAACCTTGTAGGTAAACTTTGAAGGCTTCAAGCTTTAGCTTGGAGAACAGCAGTTTTTTCATTTTTTGTTTTTTGGTGTTTTGTTTTTTATTTTGTTTGTTTGTTTGTTGTAAGCCAAGTTCTAAACAATGAAAAAAGAGAAAAAAAAAAGAAAAAGAAGAAAGAAAGATAAACCTAAAGCTGTCCCTTGTTTTAACCGTTACCTAATTTCTCTTTTTAAAGATTTCAAGAGTTTACCACAAGTCATTTTCCAAAAAACCATAAATCTGCACATTTGTTTTCTTTTGTATCCCTCTATCTGTAGTTTGCTACCTTTGGGGCTCATATATATTCATTTCTTTATTTATTTGATAATAAGCTTTCTGAAATAATATTTTCATTATATTATTCTATTTCCAATTACTTTTCATATGTTATCTAATTCAATTCTACCAATAGTCCTGGGGGATCGGCATGGTTTAGTCGTCACCTATGTTTTATAGATGAAACAACTGAGTCTCCTGGAAGCTAATTGACTTTCTTGAGGTCACGGGCAGAACTAATAAGTGAGTTCAATATAGAGCAAAATTGATTTCTTGCATAATACATGCACTTTCTAGGACCTTAAGCAAAATCACATGGTAATTTTTCACATGGTGAAAAATCCTACATGTGAAACTCCTAATGCTCTGATAATCTCAGAAAAATATAGATGTTTCTTAACTTAATGTCTTCAGGTTAGGTGAAAGAATATGGTAAGAAAATATCCAAACATCTAAATGTTTTTTTTTTTTTTTTTTTAAAGATTTTATTTATTTATTTGACACAGAGAGATCACAAGTAGACAGAGAGGCAGGCAGAGAAAGAGGGGGAAGCAGGCTCCCCGCTGAGCAGAGAGCCCGATGTGGGGCCCGATCCCAGGACCCTGGGATCATGACCCGAGCCGAAGGCAGAGGCTTAACCCACTGAGCCACCCAGGCGCCCCCCAAACATCTAAATGTTTAACAAGAAAATACCTAAATGCTTACAACCATGTATCTCAAATTAGGGTACCAGGACATCAAAGCCAGAAGGATTAACATGAGATATTCTTTCATAGTATCTATTTTATTTAAAAAGTTAGAACATGATGTTGGCTAACTGAACATTAAAAAAAAAAGTTAGAACATGAAGCTTAAATTTTTGTGTTCGCACGTGTATATACATGTGCAGCCAAGGCCATCATCTCTTTTTCATGTCAGACAATCTTGACTTTTTAAAAATAAAAATGCACAGAGAGGAGCTTTTTTTTATTATATGTCAAGGATGTATCAGCAATGATTATTCACTGAATTCACTTCATAATGGTATTGGTTTTTTGGTTTAAAAATATGGGTTTGAATACTTATTGTTCCAGTATAAACTTAAAACAAAGTAGGAATTATCTTGGTAGCACAGTTTACAGGCTTAAGTATGAGAAAGTGTTGGGCAGATATTTCAGAGATTACAAATTCAACATTGAACTACTATTTTTCTTCATGGAATAAAAGAAATTGTGACAAAGTTATATTAAGTCATTGTTCTCTCTGAATTGTTAAAATGACTCACAAAGCTGGACACTCCATCACTAACTCCAATATAAAAAGAAAAAAAAAAAGTAGTGTGTTTATCACAGATGCCAAAATCAATACAACGAAAATGAAGTTTGGAGGTTAGATGAAGAAATTCGTTCATGGGGAGTATGAGTCACTTGAAACTCTTCTGTATACATATGATAAAATTACAGAGTCAGTGGTAAAATAAGAATGTTCTTATGCAAATTCCTTCACAGATAAAGTCTTTTGAGAAATATTTCCCTCGGACTATTAAAGAGACTGACTAGTAAACCAGGTATTCTATCAAACCACAAAATGTTACAACAACTTTAGCAATAGAAATGATGCTCTTGAAATTTCCATCCTGTTGCCTCAGAAACTTTCTCAACTGCCGTTCCACCTCTCCTCAGTGGTTATTCTGATGTGGCTTACAAAGCAGTGAAAAATTTTTGCCCCTTACAATCACATATTAATATAAATGCGAGTTCAAAAAATATTACAACATTTAATCTGAGGAAGAAGAAAAAAACCACTACTGTTCTCTGTCTGTATGTTGAACCTGATGTGGAAGATCAGACCTCCTAGATTCAACCCAGTTTTCTAAGACCGATGAACTCAATTGCTCATTCACACATACACATAGCTAGGAAACCTGTTAGTAGCAGTTGTTTCTAATGATAAGCAATTTAAAATATTTATGTCATATGAAAAGGTGAATATGTTATGAAGCAGAATAAATTTTATACACATTTTTAAGATAGGATCTAAGGCTTAAGATTTTGTGGTTCCTATATAACCCTTTGGACTATGTTCCCTGACTATAAAAAATACTGTTAAATGTTTTCCTAAGGGTTGTTTTTATTTATTTTGGTGCTTTATTCCTCCTAAGAATTGCATGCTAAATCTATTTGTTGGCTACGTCAAAGTTGAAAGACTATTTGTTATAAATAATCTACAATGAGAGCAAAGAGTTGGGAATCAGATCAACATGAGCTGAAACTACCTCTCAATGTCACCTTTGGTATTCATTCGACCTTTTTTGTTTTTTGTTTTTTGTTTTTTTTAATCTATTGCTGAAACAATCTTTTCTTTCCTACAAGGATGAAAAGATTAACACAAGGCATTCAGTGCAGTCCTTGCCAAAGGATATATACTCCCTGAGGGCAGAAATCTGATTTCTGTCTACCTCACAGAACAGTGCCTGGCAGGGAGTTAGAAGTGTTTAACAGGATGATCTGGAGGTTTTTCTCTAAGAAATTTAAGATCTGGGTCCTTCCAATGGCTGCTCTGAACCTGTAATATGAGGATATACTCCAAAATATAATCCTGCTGATGCTGTCATTAAACAAAATAAATCACAGTTCTACCATCTGCATAAATCAGATCCTTGCAGAGGCCTGAAACCTACTACCCTCAGTCCCCGGTCCCAAATTGGGTTATATTTAACAGTGCTATTTTATCTGACCTGTTAAATCTGTCACCCATGAGATAGGAGACAGATTTAGGTGAAAGTCTACCCTAAACTATAGGCTTATCATAAAAGTTCATCCTTCACCTCGACTGTTGGACAATATAAGAGAAAGGCATGGACATAGCTGAGATTTTGTGAAGGTGAGTACATCGGAACTTAGGTCTTGGGGTTCACAGCTGATCTTCATGAGAAGTGAGTACATACTGTCACCCGGGAGTTTCCACTTCAACACATGAAATATGTTCAGTAAATGTTCGTTAAATGAATGAATGAATGGGTGAGTCTCCATAAATCATGGTTAACATTGTACTCATACTACTATTATTATCTTCATTCTTTAAACTATGAATGAGAAAAGAAATTAATGTATTAAACTACACAATAAACCCATAAATTCATAAAGTCAAAGAGTATCTTTAGAAACATGAACACTGTGGAAATGAATAATGATCAGAGTCATATTTTAACTTTCTTAGCAAATTTTGGCTTAAATCGGTGTATATTAATGAAAAATTTGGGAATTTGTTTTAAAGAGTCTAATACCAGAACAAGATAAGTGGGTTTAGAGCTTTATAAAATTGAGGAGAAAATTATTAAACATGATTGAACTACATTGTTAACACGAGGACATGGCAGATCAGTCTAAAAAAAGGCATTGCATGATAACTTTGATAGATGCCAACCCAGAAAAGTAGTATTTAATTATATTCAACATCCATTCCTCTTAGAAAATTTTAGTTAGCTCAAATAGAAGGAAACTTAGATAAACATCATACTTTTAAAAGTGGAAGATTATAAGCATTCCCATTAATGTCAGGAAAAAAGATAATAATGCCTGTATACTGATAAGTAAACCCCTATGTTTAAGTTTTATTATATTGTTATTTTCCATTTGAATAAGACAACAAATAAAATAATCCTAGAGAATTAAAAAAATGGAATAAAAAGAATTCAGTAAAGTAAGTAGTTACAAGGTAAAAAGACTCTGTAGTAAAAAAGATTAAAGGGGAAACTTTATATGATCACCTCAAAAGATATAGACAAATAGTAGTTTTTTTTTCTGAAAATAAATAATAGTTTATATTAGATTACATACAATAATATATAATAGTTTATATTAAATAATAGAAAAATAGTAGTTTGTTTCTCAAAAACTCCAGATATAGAAAGGAATGTCCTTAGCTAAAACTGAACAGAAAACATTATACTTAATGGCAAAGCATTGAAAACTTCTTCGTAATCAGGAGCAAAACAAAAATGCTTGCTGTCACCCTTTTGGTTTAACATTGATCTTAACAGTGCAAATGTAACAAAAATGCTATCCTTTTTGCAGACTGCATAACTATGTCCGTAAAAATTTCAAAAGATTACACGGAATTATTGTTAAAATCAATAAGAGTTTGAAATCTACTTACATTTTATCAAATATTAGTTAAAATTTAGGAAAAGATAACATTTACAATTTTCCATTGACATAAATGTTTTTAATTGGAGAATAAATCTAACAAAAGATATACAAAACTTTCACAGGGAAAAAAATCTAAACTCATAAAGAGAGATGTAAAACAAGACTTAACTAGATGAAGAAATCAACCATACTTACTGGGTACATGTCTTAATATTGTAAAGATGTTAAATCTCTCCAAATTGATTTATACTTTCAATGCAATACCACTTAAAACCCTACACATTTATTTTTTGTATGGGTGAGCTTGATAAGCTGATTCCATGGAAGTATATATTTACAAATGACATATCAGATAAATGGTTAGATCTATAAAGAACTTATCTATAAAGAACTTATCAAACTCAACACCCAAGAAAAACAAATAATCCAGTTAAGAAATGGGCAGAAGACATGAATAGACACTTTTCCAAAACAAACATCCAGATGGCTAACAGACACATGAAAGCATGTGCTCAGTATTACTCATCATCAGGGAAATACAAATCAAAACCACAAGATAACACCTCACACCTGTCAGAATGGCAGGAAACAGCAGATGTTGGTGAGGATGCAGAGAAAGGAGAATCCTCCCACACTGTTGGTGGGAATGCAAATTGGTGCAGCCACTCTGGAAGACAGTATGGAGGTTCCTCAAAAAGTTAAAAATAGGGTGCCTGGGTGGCTCAGTTGGTTAAGCAACTGCCTTTAGCTCAGGTCATGATCCTGGAGTTCCGGAATCGAGTCCTGCAAAGGGCTCCCTGCTTTGCGGGGAGTCTGCTTCTCCCTCTGACCTCTCCCCTCTCATGCTCTCTCTCTCTCATTCTCTCTCTCTCAAATCAGATCTTTAAAAATAAATAAATAGATAAAATAAGATTTTTTTTAAAAAGTTAAGGGGCACCTGGGTGGCTCAGTGGGTTAAAGCCTCTGCCTTCGGCTTGGGCCATGATCCCAGGATCCTGGGATTGAGCCCCACATTGGGCTCTCTGCTTGGCAGGGAGCCTGCTTCCCCCCTCTGTCTCTCTGCCTGCCTCTCTGCCTACTTGTGATCTCTGTCTGTCAAATAAATAAATAAAATCTTTTTTAAAAGAAAATAAATTTTAAAAAAATAATAATCTAAAAAAGTTAAAAATAGAACAACCTTATGACCCAGCAATTGGACTACCAAGTATTAATCCAAAGGATACAAAAATGCTAATTCAAAGTGGCACAGGCACCCCATTGTTTATATCAGCTCTATTAACAATACCCAAATTATAGAAAGAGCCCAAATGTACATGAATAGATAAAGAAAATATGGCATGTATGTAGCATATATATATACACACGTATATATATACATATATACGTGTGTATATATGTGTGTGTGTGTGTGTGTGTGTGTGTGTGTGTATATATTCAAAAAGAATGAAATCTTGCCATTTGGCACAATGTAGATGGAACTAGAGTGTATTATGCTAAACAAAATAGGTCAGAAAGACAAATATGATTTTAATCATGTGGAGTTTAAGAAACAAAACGGATGACCATAGGGGAAGGGAAGGAAAAATAAAATAAGATAAAAACAAAGAGGGAGGCAAACCATAAGAGACACTTAGGAAACAAACAGACTTGCTAGAGAGATGTTGGATAAGGATATGGGCTAAATGGGGAATGAGCATTAAGGAGGGCATTGGTTGGGAGCATTTGATGAGCACTGGGAGTTATATGTAAGTGATGAATCACTAAATTCCACTCCTGACACCAACACCACATTATATGTTAACTAATTTGAATTTAAATAATATAATAAAAATAGAGTATATTTGGGAGATTAGAGGGCCTAAAATAGTGAAAAAAACACCTAAAGAAGAAAAAGATAAAAGAGCTTGTGGATTTCAAGACTTATTATAAGTTCCAATTTTTGAGTAAGTGTAGTGTTGACACAAAAATGGACAAATGACAAGTGAAATACAATGAAGAGGCCAGAAGCAGGCCTAGGCATATACAGAGAGGCTTAGTATTGGACAAAATTGAATCTGTAATGAAAAAATAGTCTTTGCACTAAAAAATTGGTCAGATTTATGACTGTACATCTATACTTTCAGATATTGTGTGGTCATTTCAAAAATAGGTCTAAGTCTGTGTTCTGAATTAGAAAGATTGTTCATTCAACAGGTATTTTGGGGCCACTTACTATACACCACTTACTATAAAATTTTTCTTCCAAAATGTATTGCTAAATTAAAATAGCAGATTAAAACACTCTAAATTGTGATTTTTGACTCCTGTCTTTTTTACTTCTATCTCACACAACATCACAGTCCTTACAAAATGGTGCTCTTTTTGTCTAATTCCATTCTTCCTTTCCTCACTCTATCAGCCGTTCTTTGCCATCTGCCAAATGCCAGTCTCCCATCTACCTCTGAGTTTCTAGACTAGCTGTTGTTTCTGCTTTGAATGTCCTCCCTCAGAAATCCCCATGGCCTACACTTTTTACAAATCAAGGTCTGTGTCAAATCATTCAACTCTCTTTTCAGTGAGATGACCTATCGCAACACCGTTACCTACCTTTTATTCCCTCTCTACAATTTCTATCTTAGTGTTCTTTATAGCATATATTACTTTCTCAAATCCTTTATTTTTAAGTGTTTATTTCACTATTGTCTGAATTTCACATTATATAAACTCTATAAAGGGAAAAATTTCTGTTACTCATTGCTATATCCCAACACTAGAATAGCACCCGGCATGTAGTAGGAGTAAAGATACTGTATATATATGTCCCTATCTATTTGTTTGCACAAATGTAAAAGAAAGCTAAAAAAAAAAAATTAAATGGAAAAAAAAATCAAATTGTTCTAGTGGTTATTTCTGGGAGAGAGTGGTACTAGAGGAAGGATGAAGGGAACCTTTCCCATTTTACTTCATATTTTACTGTGTGGCTTGAATTATATTTTATAACAAGTCAAGTTTTGTTTAATGTTCCTGAATCTCTTTCAAGTAAAACAGACATATCAAATAGGGTAACAAAATTCAAAAACTATGGGCAATATCTACAATAAAACTATGCAAGAAAGTAATCCCAAGAACCTTAAAATATAAGCAGGTAGGACAAACCATTCAGTTATAAGATCTGTGTATCAGCATGTCATGGGAAGAAGCTAAAGAAGCAATAGATCACCTGACTGACCTGAGAACAGGATCCAAAGACCCCACAGGTACTCATTGGAAAGCTGAGCAGACCAATCTCATAATAGCAGCTAAAACTGGGAAGAATATTTACACATTCCAGTTCACTGGGATGGGCAAGGGTTTCTGTGGCAGATCTGAAAATGTCAGAGCACTTTATAAGCTTTCAAAGGTAACTGGAGCTTCCTTTCAGGAAAAAGTCCTACACCAAAGAGAAACTGCTAGATGTATATTCCAAGATGAGACGAGAAAGATCATAGGAGAAAAGGAAAACCAAAGTCCAGAAAAAATTGGGGGCGAGAGGTTAAGGAAAAGAATCATATCTCAGAAAATATGAAATGACATTTTTTATCACTGTGTTATAACAACAGAAAATGGAGCTTCAGACCCTCAAAGACTTTCTACTCCTTCCTGAAATTTCAGGAGTGCAAATTTCATGTTAAAATAACCAAGCAAATGGATCATGTTTGACTGTCATACAAAATTATGATGAGAAATAAAGAAATAAGATGTAAAACAAAGTCCCTACAATGAAGTATGCCAGAAAGACATTCCCACCAAAGGAAGAAATTGTATCTTTATATTTCAAATTGAGATAAAAGAAATCAAGGCAACGATAAAGACATGAAAGAAAAATATATATCACAATTAGAAAAACTCAGAAATGAGGTGATGGAACTCAAGAAAGAAAGAAAAATAAAAGAAAACATAATTCTTTAAATTTCATTTTTCTGCTTTTATTTAATACAAGTTAGTAAAATACATGTAATAATAGTTGCAGGTCATACAGTGTAATGTTAGTTAATTTATAATGAATCAACACTTCCATACAATACCTGCTGCTCATCACAAGTGCACACCTTAATCCGCATCACTTATTTAACCCATCCCCCCATCCACCTCCCTTCTGGTAACAGTCAGATTGTTCTCTATAGTTAAGACTGTTTCTTGGAATGCCTCTCTTTCTCTTTTCCCCTTTGCTTGTTTCTTAAATTCTACATATGAGTGAAATCGTATGGAATTTATCATTCTCTGACTTATTTTTCCTAACTTAATAGTTTCTAGCTCCGTCATTGCAATTGACAAGATTTCATTCTTTTTTATGGCTGAATAATACTCTGTTGTATATACCACATTCATCAGTCAATGGACATTTGGGCTCTTTCCATAATTTGGTTATTGTAGATAATGTTGCCATAAACACTGAGATGCATGTATCATTTTCAGTGAGTATTTTTGTATTCTTTGGGTAAATACCCAGTGTAATTTCTGGGCCATACTGTAGTTCTATTTTTAACTTTTTAAAGAGCCTCCATACTGTTTTCCACAGTGGCTGCACCAGTTAGCATTCCTACCAACAGTGCAAGAGGATTCCCCTTTCTCCACATCCTCCCTAACGCCTGTTGTTCCTTGTGTTGTTGATTTTAGACATTCTGACAGATGGGAGGTGATATTTCTCTCTAATTTTGGTTTGCATTTCCTTAGTGATCAGTGATGTTGAGCATCTTTCCATGGGTCTATTGGCCAAATGTATGCATTCTTTGAAAAATGTCTATTCATGTCTTCTGTTCATTTTTAAACCAGGTTATTTGGGTTTTGGGTGTTGAGTTTTATAAGCTCTTTATACAGCTTTGATACTAACCCTTTATTAGATAGTCTTTTGCAAATATTTTCTCCCATTTCATAGGTTGCCTTATACTTTTACTGATTATTTGCTTTGCTGTGCAGAAGATTTTTATTTTTATTTTTATTTTATTTTTATTTTTATTTTATTTTTATTTTTATTTTGCCTTTGTTTCCCTCACCTCAAGAGACAGATTTAGAAAGAAATTGCTATAGCCAATGTCAGAGAAGTTACTGCCTGTGTTTTTTTCCAGGATTTTTATGGTGTCAGGTCTCACATTTAGGTCTTTGATCCATTTTGAATTTATTTTTGTATATAGTGTAAGAAAGTGGTCCAGTTTCATTCTTTTGCATGTTGCTGTCCAGTCTTCCCAACACCATGTGTTGAAGAGACTTTTTCCCTTTGGATATTCTTTCCTGCTTTGTCAAAGATTAATTGGCCATATAGTTGTGGGTTCATTTCTGGGAAAAGAAAACAGTTTTAAAAGCAAACCAGAAGGAACACAGAATAAACATGACAATATAACAGATGCCTCCAGAGAAAAAGAAGAACAAAAGGATGACTTTTAAATAAAAGCAATGAAAAGCCAGCATATATATACATAATGAAATTTCCTGAAAAAGAAAACCAAAGTAATATATTAAAATGGTATCACAACTAAATTATTTATTTAGTATTTTTTAAAATTTATTTACTTATTTTAGAGAGACAGAGACAGTGCAGGGTTGGGAGGGGACAGAAGGAGAGGGAGAAAGAGAATCTCAAGCAGGCTCCATGCTGCCCAAAGCAAGGCTTGACCTTAGGACCCTGAGATCATGACCTGAGCCAAAATTAAGACTCAGATGTTTAACTGACACCCAGATGGCCCTTTATTTAGTACTTTAATAAATACTAGGATCATAATTAAATTTCCTGAAGTCAAAAGGCTTGAAATTACATTAAAACATTGAATATTTGGCAAAATTACCTAGAATAACCAACATGAAACATATTTTAGAAACCTATTGGACTTTGAAGAAAAAGAAACTTTCTTCAAGTATCCAGGTAAAAAGACCAAATTATTTAGGAGAGAAAGAAGTTCAGTATGTTATCAGTTTGGGATACTAATTCTTTTGTTGTTGTTGTTGTTGTTGTTGTTGTTGTTGTTTTTAAGATTTTGTTTATTTGTTATCCTGGGACTCCAGGATCATGATCTGAGCCGAAGACAGTTGCTTAACCAACTGAGCCACCCAGGCGCCCTGGGATACTAATTCTTTATTCCAAAAAGAAAATGGAATGATGTTTTAATGGCACTCAAAAAAGGAAATGTAAGGGCTGCCTGGGTAGTTCAGTCAGTTAAACATCTGCCCTCAGCTCAGGTCATGATCTCAGGGTCCTGGGACAGAGAACCATGTCAGGCTCCCTGCTCAGCAGGGAGCTCGCTTGTCCCTCCAATCCCACTTCCCCACCCTCCCCACCCCTGGCCGCTTGTGCTCTCACCCCCAAATAAATAAATAAAATCTTTTTTTTAAGAAAAGAGAGAAATATGAGCCAAGGATGATGTAACCAGCCAAAATGATTTTCAAATCAGTCCATAAACTATTGTCAACACCCAAAATTCAGAAACATACTTCTTTGAGCAGTTTCTGAGGAATTTACTAGAGAATGAGCTTTATGTAGTCAAAATGACAAAGATGCAGACATAATGCCTGGTAGAAAATTTAAGAGTCAATGCTAGAAGAGACACTATGTAGTATGTATAATACAGATATTATACATTGTAGATACAATAGCTCTATAAAAAATGGAAGTGGAAAAGGAAGCACATATGAAGAACAGAATAAGAACACCATTTGCTTTATAATATTAACTGGGATCCAAAGGACAACACTGCAAGTCAGATACTAAAGAAGAAGGTACAGAGGAGATAAAGAACATTATATGAAGACATTTATATCATTAGAACATAATTGCAAACCTCAAATACAAGAAATAAAAAAGACTTTTAGAAAGCAGAAACACATCAAAACCAAACCAAAGAAAAATAAAATAAAAAAGCAATAAAAGTTAAACCATGTATTTTAAAATATTTAAATATGGGGAAGGGAAGGAATAATACAGAGATTACAAGGATAGGTGCTCAGTTTCTTGGAATATATATTCTATAGTTTTAACTTCTGGAATTATTTAAATACTTTAAATAATTATAAACTAAAATTAAATTTTAAATGAGTCATTTCTAAAAATAGAAAACAAGCCTAAAATAAGGTAAAATACAAAATTACAATTAGTTTTCTATTTCACCACGTGGGTTTCTTTTATATCTGCTAACAAGTCAAGATGTGGACTTGGGGTTTCTAAAAATAACGTTTAATAGTTGGCTCCAAATAAACAAACATGGTTCTTGAGTTTTTCCTCCACATTTAACAAACACAAGGAAACAAATCTTAAATGAAATGAGTCAACTCAGGGAAATGTTACTCACTATCTTTTCTTTTCCATTTCCTTAGGAAAATAAAGGAAAGTCTGGAGTGCTTCCCTGTTAAGTTAAATAACTTGATCCATACACTTGCACAAATGACAGCCATAAACCCTGCTAAATCTACTTCACCGACTTTGCCCCAGGAATCCTGTATGCTGAATGTAACCAGGTCAATTCAAAGAGCGACAATTTTAGGGTTCAGCAAGAAAACTAGTAATGTAAGTCTCAACTCTGTTATTTTGACTTAAGTATCATTTGACTTCATCTCAGACTTCCCTTCACTATGCTACACATCCTTCCTTATATCATAATTTTTTTTTTACTATGCAAATGAAAACTGTGACAGTTTGAGCAGAAGTGCCATTAAAAGAGAATGTTCTAAGGAGAAATCATAACAACCAGAGCTATTAGTAGAGAACCATCAAAGAGAACAGTTCCTGCCCTGTGGTAGACTATAAATCAAGAGCTAATTAAAATGTCCACATGAAAAAAAAGAGCAGAAATTAGGCAGTCTGTTCCCAGCACATAAGATTATGATATTTTTGTATACTGCATTTATAGGTAATTTTGCCTTTACAAATTGCATCTCTTAGCTCTTGCGATGGCTTTTTGCAGAAAGGTTCTTGCTTTGTTTAGCCCACATGAAACCAGATTTTAAAGTGTATCACAGGTTGATAATGCCACCTTTTGATTTTTGTCTGTTTATTTTCTGCAGCTGTATCTAATCCGGGTGACACACAGTAACAATGAAACAAGCCTGACAGAAAAATCATTTGACCAGTTTTCAAAACTTCACAGCCAACTTCAGAAGCAGTTTGCATCATTGACTCTCCCAGAGTAAGGCACTGTTCTCCTCAGTGTTTTGCCTGCAGTACTTGTCCTTGAACATGAGGAAAAATTATGGTTATGGGGTTTTCTATTTGTGAGCAACACAGCATTCTGACTCCAATGCCATTGAACCTATCCCAGCAGAGTCTATATTGCTCCCAGAGTAAAGAACCTTTGTCTCATAAAACAGAACAAGGTTTGCAATTTCTCTGTTTGCTTCAAGCCATTGATTTTGTAGACAGAAAAATCCAGAAGCGATTTAATTTTTCATCAGTTATCAGGAAAATTGTTTTATTTGCCTGTTTTTAATAAAATTGAAACTGAAAATGCAGAACTAAATTGGATATATCTACTCTTTCAACAAATAACTACAGTAAAAAGCGCTGATATATCTATTTCCTGTACCAGAAAACAATTCATTAATATCAGTTAGTATATAAGTAAAATTTACTAATAGCAACTCACTTTGTTGTGAATTATTAACTTTGACTTGGATTATCTAAATTTAATTATTTGTTATGTTCGTTGTCAAACAATCTTGGAAACCATTGCTTTTGTTCATATTATAATTTTAAAAATACTAAACATAAACACATTAAGAATATAATTGAAAATTACTTCTGTTCAAACAAACCTGCTAAAATTCATCACTTAGAACTAACCAAATTTAGGTCATAGACTTCATTCAGTGTATACCAAAGGAGTATCTTGACTTTAGAAAGATTTAACTTGCCAGAGATTCTCTTGGCACTTAGGGAAAATCAAATGTGATTTTGTCTTTATACTGAGATTTTTGTTAAGTAAATGGTCCTTTAACAATGTGAATGTCCATATCTGAGCTGACATACATTTTTTTTAATTAACATATAATGTATTAGTTGTTGCAGGGGTGCAGTTCTATGAGTCATCAGTCTTACACAATTCACAGCACTCACCATAGCACAGACCCTCCCCAATGTCCATTACCCAGCCACCACAGTCTCCCCTCCAGCAACCCTCAGTTTGTTTCCTAAGATTAAGAGCCTCTTATGGTTTGACCTGACATACTTTTTACATGTGGATTTTTGCCAGGCTTTCAGGATTTAATCCCTTTCTAAAACATACCTCTAAGCAAAGTTATCAATGGATAGAGAGATACTGTGCAATACTGAAGAGCGAAGTACTTCGTGTTTATGAAAAACAGTGCTTGCAGATGTCACAGGAATTTTGAAATACAGATGCTTTAAGCATCAGGAGGTGAACAAATTAAGAGCATGTTCAAGAGACTGAGAGGGAAGGAATGTTATTATGAAAACTTAAAAGCAGCACCAGCTTTAAGAATTACCAAAAAACATCTGATAGAATAACAGAAAAGGTGCTAGCAAAAAAAGTGCAAAGTTTGACTGCAAATATCAAATTCATCATCAGTGGTTGCCATTGTATGATTACCAAATAATAAAATAAATACAATAAAATAAATAAAATCTACTAATTAGTGATTTTATTGTATTTTTTTAAAAAAGACTTCATTTATTTATTTGACAGAGATCACAAGTAGGCAGAGAGGCAGGAAGAGAGAGAGGAAAGGAAATGGGCTCCCTGCAGAGCAGAGAGCTGGATGTAGGGCTCTGTCCCAGGACCCTGGGATCATGACCTGAGCTGAAGGCAGAGGCTTAACCCACTGAGCCACCCAGGCGCCCCTAGTTAGTGATTTTAAAAAAATGTTGGTCATTGTTAAGTGACTGCCCTTTTTGGTTTCAAAAACTACTCTGTTTTATACTTTTATCTGTGTACTACATATTAGGACAACTTGTAAGACCTTAAAAGTGTTAAAAATCTCTCTACATATGCTTCTTTTCAATTGTCAGCTTTACTTAGGATTATGCCTTGCTCAACAGCTACTGCCTCGTATTTAAATTGATTTTAAAACCATTCCAGCAATGTGTATGTGTGTGCATGTGTGTGGTGGGGTGGGGGGCATATAGTTCCTGTATGCCCTTGACAATATTTGCATGTTGACAATTCCAAAGGAGCTAAGGCTTCCATTGATGCATATAAATGAAGGATGAAAGTAAGATTTCCTCTGACTCCTAAATTTACTCAGAGAAGCCCTACAAGAATTATGTAAACCTGATCTGAAGAGTATGATTAGAAAGAGTCATAAAGAATAAAATTTAAGTTAGTCGTAGTATATAATAGTGGTCTTCAAAGAAGACTCTGAGTACCTTCCAAGAATACACAGGCATGGAAATCTTCTGTAAAATTAATGGTCTTCTCTAAAATTAACCTGCTTAAAAAGGGTGGACTTCCTTTCCCTTTCTGCTTTCAACATTGCTCTTCTTCCAGCCATCCAGAATTCCTAGAGAGGAAAAAATCTTTGAGAATGAAATAAAAGGCAAACCAAAAACATTAGTTCAATACCAATATTGAAAAAAAGGAATTATTCTAATAATCAGATATCAAATCTCTTTGCAACTCAAGAGTTTCCTAATCTTTAGCCTGAACAAAACGGAGGCAGGACATGATGTCATTGTCAGATGAAAGATCATGAAAAATCATTCTCACAAAATGATTGCTATATTATATGTGGCATACAACTCAAAAACATTTCAACAATTGAATGACATTACTATGGCTAAATTTCTCTATTCTCTTGTGCTTAATTATATATAAGACTTTTAGTACTTACCTCTGTAAAAACATAAACAAAGGAATAGAACTGATGTTGAACTCCATTTTCTTTTCACAATAAGGAAAATTCATCTACAGATATAAAAATTAATATTTAAAACCTGCCCAATCCATCTGTTTATCAAATGCATTTCTGATTTTGTTAATTGTTTATCAATGTTGTAATAATCAAATGTGAATGAAAAATGTTATTAGTACTTTATGCCTTAGAACTACAGGAGAACTTTTTAAAAATAAAATGTCAATTATTTAAATACACAAACATTATTTTGGTCTTCCTTAACATTTCTAACAAGAAGCAGTGAATGGAATGGCCTGCATTCATACCTGCATACTTCTGTGTTTGCTGACAGTCTTTCACTATCCCTCCTGCTCCTTACCCTAGGAAAATATCTATACCAAAGAAGCAGAAGTGTGAAGGAGGCAGCAAGCAGCAAGACACAGGGTAGTTGCAAAAAAGATGTATTTAGCCAGCAAAATATTTTACCAAATGCTAACCATTAATAGGTCATTCCACTTAGTAATTGGTCTTAATCACATCTAACCCATCAAGATGAATCACTGGATACTGCAGAGGGAATTCTGCAAGTTAGACTCTTAAGGAAAGTGATACTTGGCCCCAAAAGACTAAGACCAGATGGAAACATATGTCACTTGGTAAATTGTTTAATTTAGTTAGTGTAGAAATATCTCTAGCAAACCCAAAACAAATACAATCTGACCTTTTTCAAAAATTATGGATCATTAATTTCAGAAAATATTTATTAAGCCTCCATATATATTTAAAGGACAAAATGTGTGGTCTTCTATAAACACGGCAAGAACGAACATATATATTAATATGTTAAATTAAATTAAATTAATATGCTAAATTAAATTAGTATTAATATTAATGAAAGTTAAAATAGCACAAGTGACCACAACCATGTTAATGAAACCCTCAGGATTAATGATGTGTTTCATTTTATAAAAAAATATTTTCATTGGCCTTTCAGTCTGATGCTGTAAGTTCATAAACAACCTAAGAAGCAAATTTTCAAACTAATGAAGATACATTTTTTTTTTAAACAGGTTTCCTCATTGGTGGCACTTACCTTTTACAAATTCAGACCACAAAAGATTCAGAGACCTAAATCGTTACATGGAACAGATATTAAATGGATCATATGACGTTGCAAACGTATGTTACAATTTACCTTTATATTTTTTATAAAAATTTCCACTATTTTATGTATTATTACTAGAAATCTTTATAAATATACTTGATGATAACATTTTTGTACTCATATTCATTCAACAAATGTAATGCCCAATATGTATAAAATTCCTGAACAGAAAACTGGAACAGCAAAAAAGATATATAGCACCTTGACCTCAAATAATGAAATAATATGTGATTAGTGGACTATCAAGGCTAGGAAGTGCCCTAGATTTGGGGGGATTAAGAATTATTTATGACTGTGATAGTAAAAAGGATTCAAAGAGAGCATCTGATCTTAATCTTTAACAACAGGTAGGATTTTTTTTTTAATGTATTATTTGTTTCAGGGGTACAGGTCTGTGATTCATTAGTGTTTCATAATGCCCGGTACTCATTACAACACGTACCCTCCCCAATGTCCATCACCCAGTTACCCCATCCCTCCATACTGCCCCCCTCCCCCCCGCCCCACCCAGAGCAACCTTCAGTTTGTTTCCTATGATTAAGAGTCTCTTAGGATTTGTCTCCCTCTCTGGTTTGTCTCCCTCTCTGGTTTCGTCTTGTTTCATTTTTTCCTCTCTTCCCCTATGATCCTCTGCCTTATTTCTTAAATTCCTCATGAGTGAGGTCACAGGGTTTTAAAAAGAGTTGGCCTAAGGAAGTATTTCAAATAGAACCAAACAATATAGGAAAGGTCATAAGTGAAAAAAGAAGAAGAAGGGGTAGCGTTAGATTCTATTGCTCCTGTGATAAATTATGACAAATTTGGAAGTTTAAAACAACACAGGTCTATTTTTTTTTTTTTTTCAGTTCTGAAAGTCAGAATCCTGAAAATGGGCCTTAAGAGACAAAACTCAAGGTGTTGGTAGGCTGGATCTTTTGGGAGATAGGGGGAAAAAATTCATTTCCTTGCCTTTTCAGTTTCTAGAAATTTCCTGCATCCCTTGGCTTATGCCTTTCCAGCAATTGTACATTCTGACCTCTGCTTCTGTCATCACATCTCCTTCTCAGACTCTTAGTCTGACTCTCCTTGTGTTTACATGGGACCCACCTGAATAATCCAGGATAATCTCACCATTTCAAGATTGTTAATTTAATTTTATCTGCGAAGCCCCTTTTGCCACCTAAGGTAGTACATCTACACAGGTCCTGGGGATTAGAATGCACACATCTTTGGAGGGCCATTATTCTATCACAGAGATCCATGAAGAAGTGCAAGAACATAATTCAGTGGGACGTCAGCATTGTTGTGAGGTATCTGTGAAAGGAAGACTAAAACCAGCAAGGAAGTCAGGGCCAGGATGTCAAGAGCTAGAGCTAAGCCTTGGAGGGTAGTGAGAACCTAAAAACAATAAAAAGAATAACAAATATGCGAAGAATATTCTTCCAAATACATATTGACCCTTTTTCTCAACAACCTATTATTCCAGATCCTGGCTCTCTTTACTGAACTGGAACTACATTCTTTTCCATTTTTAGCTTTTAAAATTGTATACATGCATACATGTGTAACATGTATCTAGAAAAGTCTACAAAAGATTTGGTAGAAGTGACACCACCCTGCCGGTGCCCAGCTGAGGTTTCAGCCAGCAGCTAGCATCAACATCACAGTATTTTGAGTGGATGACCCCAGCTCCAATCACCAAATGACTGTTTATTAGAGACCTCAAGCCAGAATACCATAGGTGATCTCAGCCAAACCCCAGAACTGGGAGATGACAAAATGATTGTTTAAACCAGCAACACAGGGAGAGACTGCATCTAAGATATGTGGATTTTCATTGTTATCTAGCATTCTGTTACATGAAGGTATTGCAATTAATAGGTTCCTCTTGACATAGACATTTGGAATGTCTCCAAGTTGGGGTTATTACAAATAATGCTATTATGAACATTTCTTTTACTTGTATGTCTCTTCATGCACCCGGGTTGGTGATTCACCTAGGACAGAATTTCTGGATCTTAGGATATGGTGATCTTAAATGTTATAGGCTCCTGCTTGTGGTGAATAAGTGTTCCCATTTTCCACAACCTTGTCTGTACCGGGTATTGCCAGTCTTTTTAATTTTAGCCATTCTGGTGAGTGAGCATTTCATTGCATTTTAGTCTGTATTTTCCTAACTACTAATGCGATGGAACGCCTTTTCATGTGTTTGGTCCTTTGGATATCCTCTTTGGTGAAGTGCCAGTTTATGTCTCTTGCCCTTTTACTATTAAATTATATGACATTCTTTTACTGATTTATAGTATTTTTCATACATTGTGGATAGAAGTCCTTTGTTAATTAAATACATTGTAATGATTTTCTTTCACTCTGTCTTTTGTCCCCTTGTTTTTTTTATTATGTCTTCTGATAAATAGAAAGTCCTCATTTTAATATAGTAAAATGTATTGTATTTTCTTATATGATTAGAACATGCCCTACCTCGATGTCATAAAGGGAGTTTCCTATATTATCTTCTTTTTATGGCTATTTTGATTGTGCAGGGCCTCCAAGTGGTGATGGCAGATATGCTCGTGTTATTTCTGGATTCAGGGAAGAAGTTTCTCATTAAGTACACAGGTTTTATAGGTACCCTTTATTATTTTAAGAAAGTTTCCTTATGTTATAAAAAAAAAAATTTGACAGTAAAGAAAATTGAATTTATCTAGTTTTTTGTTCTGAATCTATTGGGCTGATCAATGATCACCAGAGAGGAAGGGAAGCAGGCTCCCTGCTGAGCAGAGAGCCCAGTGCAGGGCTAGATCCCAGGACCCTGGGATCATGACCTGAGCCCAAGGCAGAGGCTTTAACCCACTGAGCCACCCAGGCACCCCTGACTTAACATTTTCTTTAGCATTTGTTTTCAGCTTTGTTAATAACAAAGATATTCTATCTTATAATGTCCTTACCAGGTTAGAATGGAGAATATCCTGGCCTCATAATATTAGTTGCAAAGACTTCTTGCTTTTCTTCTTTTCTCTGGAAGAGTTTGTATAAAATTGGTTTTATTTCTTTAATTTGTAAAGCCATGTAGGTCCGGAGATTCAATTTATTTAAGAGTTATAGGACAATTCACATTTTCTATTTCTTGCTGGGTCTAAGTTATAGTTCTCTAGGAATTTGTGCTTATTTATTGGCATAAAATTATTCAGAGCATCTTCTCCCAATCTTTTCAACACTTACAGGATCTGAAAAGATGTCTACTCTTCTGTTCTTCAAGTATGTCACTTCCTAGTCAGTCTTGCCAGAGGATTATGAATTTTACCAATCTTTGCAAAGAATGAAATGTGGGATTTATTGACTCTATTATATTAGTTTTCTATTTCATTTATGTTTGACTGTTATTAATTCCTTTCTTCTGCTTCCTTTGGTTATAATTTGCTGTTCTATTTATTACATTCTTAGATAGTTTGTTTATTTTCAACCTATCCTCACTTACACATTTAAAATTCTAAATCCCCCCTCCTAATCAAGATTTAATCCACCCCACAAGTTTTTACATACAGTATTGTATCTTTGTTATTATTCTCTTAAAATATTTATAAATGTTTACTATGATTTTTCCTGTGGATTAACTCTATCTAACTCAGTTGAATTTTATATGTTATACTAATAATATATATCTACATTTGTATCCCATAAGCTTAATAAGTATTATGTTGTTTTACACAATCAATATCTGTTTAATATTACCCACATATCTCATTTCCGCTGTCATAACTGACTTTATATCTGATGCTGCTTTCTCTCTATCTGAAGAATACTATTTATTATTTTTTAAAATAGGAATTTGCTACTAGAAAAAATTTCTAAATTTGTATTTATCTGAAAAGTTTTTGTCTTCATTCTCAAAGGTTATTTTAGCTGACTATACTATTTGGATAGCAATGATTTTATTTTAAAATCTTTAAAGCTATTGGTTCATTGTCTTTTAGCATCCATTGATTCTATTTAAAACCCACCTATCATATTTGTTTCATCTTTGAAACTGTTTTTTCTTTATTCTTTATCTGCTATTAATATTTCTCTTTTTACTGTTGGTTTTCACAGTTTTATTTTATTTTATTTAAGATTTTATTTATTTATTTGACAGACAGAGATCACAAGTAGGCAGAGAGGCAGGCAGAGAGAGGGGGATGGCAAGCAGGCTCCCCACCGAGCAGAGAGCCCGATGTGGGGCTCGATCCCAGGATCCTGGGATCAAGACCTGAGCTGAAAGCAAAGGCTTTAACCCACTGAGCCACCCAGGTGCCCCACACAGTTTTATTTTAATTGCTCAGATATAAGTTTGTTTTTATTTATCATGCTTGTTAGCACTTCTTGAATTTGCTCCCTGATGTCTTTCATCAGCTTTGGAAAATTCTGTTATTACTGCTTGAAATATTGTTAATAGTTTTTCCTCTTTCCTTTTTTTATGAAGGTGTAATCAAATATAAGTTAATCCTTTTCACTGTATTATCTATGTCTCATGCCTCTACTCTTGTCTTTTTTTATCCTTTTGTTCTCCATAACTTATTCTCAGTAGTTTCTTCTGACTTATCTTCTGAGTTATTTATTCTCTACTTATCTGTGTTTAGTATACTGTTAAATACATCCTTTGAGCTCTTAATTTCAGTTATGATATTTTTCAGTCTTAGAATTTCCTTGTTTTCAGTTTCTTGTTATTTGCTGAAAATTTGTTCTTTTTATGGTTTCTTGGAAAATAATAAGCATAGTTATTTTTTTAAGATTTCTTACTTTATTTATTTGAGAGAGTGAGCAAGTGAGCAGGGGAAGGGCCAGAGGGAGAGAGAAAGAGGGAGAATTTCAAGCAGGCTCTCTGCTTAGTGGGGAACCCAATGCAGGGCTTGATCCCAGGACCCTGAGACCATGACCTGAGCTGAAATCGGAAGTGGAACATTCTACCAGCTGAGCCACCCAGGAGCCCCTAACCATAGGTCTTTTTAAATCTTTCTAAAAACTTCAGTATTGTGGCTCATTGCATGTATATTTCTATTGTCTAGTGTTTCTACTAGTCTTTTATCATTCAGTCTTGTTCCTTTGTAAGCCAAGCCTAGTTATTTTCCTTTTTATTGTGGCCAGATATTGTACTGCAATATCTTTTGTAGAAATAATTGGAGGCCTATGTTACCGTTATCTTGTACTAAAGAACTGTAATATCTGAGGACATTAACGGTCTGGGATTGCTGAAATTCAATTGCAGGGATTCGGATTTTTCAAAACCAAACTGTAGCTTTTATGAGGGCTTATTTCTGGCTCATCTTTTTCCTTAGATGTGAATTTGATTCTAAATCCAAAATAAGACAGATTCAGCAAGAGCTTCCTTGGCAGCACTGGATTCTATTTCCTCTCCTATTATCTCTGCAAAGTAGGTACTGCTCAACCTTTCAGCCCTTCCACAGTTCAAACCTATACCAATAAAAACCCACAATAAAAAAGTAGTGCCAAAACCCTTTCACGTCTCCAAATCCTTGTCCCAGACCCTAGCCTGGTAATTCTTCACTATCTTGTTAGCTCTCTGATGTTTTCAAGCAAAGTTTAAAAACCAAATTGTAATAATCCAATTATCCTCAGCAGGAGGTTTGCACTACGTGACTTAATCTACCATTATCAAAAATAGGAGTCACAACTGCAATCCTTACCCATACTACCCTCAGCTTTCAGAGCTATCTGCCATTCTGCTCTTCACCCCCATCCTATGCTCAAATATGCCTTTTTTCTCATAGGGAACCATTTCAGAGGGTCTAGGTCTATTGACACTTCCGATCTGAAAAAATATTTAAGGAAGTCTTGGTGAGGTGTTTGGTATACTCACCAAGGATTCTGAGAATAGCCTGGAAAATTGAAGAGAAATATCAGACCCCAATACTGCTCCCCTCGTTCACATGAGTCAAAAACAGCATTCATAAGATCTCCCCACCCTATTCACACACAGATATGTATATAAGCTATACACACATACCGATGTTACAACTCCTTATGAATGTTCAAGGCAGCACTAGCTCTCTTTAACATTAGGTGTTCATATCACTATCTGCATGAAAGGTTTCTATGAGCAAATGCTAAGTTTCAGAGGCAAGTACCAAACTAACAGAATCCTCCAGAGTTCTTGAACAGACACAGGGCCCTTTAGGGATCATCTAGAACACTATCCCTAAGGGTACAGGGTGCACACCTGTTATGGTTTTTTGCCTTTTCAATCAAAAATGGAAACCATTTATGGAATATTCTTAAGTAATCCACATATCTGGAGTCACTTTGATGTCACCAGTGGGAGCCCATTTCTAATATTAATCATTCTAGCCAACAAGCTACCATATTTATTTAAAAAATCTAATCTCTGACATTCAATATGCTAATTAATAAAATGCCCATTGTTGGAGTTGTGAGTGAATGAAAGAAGCAATTAAACTGACTGCTGCTAGTGTGGGTTTCCCAATTAAAATATTGTGAACCCCGTCTTTTCTTTTCCCCCACCCAGGTGCCCACTTGGCGCAGGCTTGTTTCAGACATAAACAGGCCATTTCTGAACCCTGCAGTCTTAATTAAATGCCAGCAGCACTTGGGTTATACCATGTGTATGATACATAATATCATGCTGTACATGTAGATACATATTTTAAGCTTCAGTAAATTGCAGGCATTGTAATAGGAGGGCTAGACTAGATCCCACACTGGGATTTAAAAGGTCAAAGAATCCTGTTTCACTTAGTTGTTACTTCAAAAACCTTTCTTCCCTACTTGGAGCTTAGGAAATTCATTAGAGGAGACCAGACATGGCTTAAATTTTTAAAAATTACATGCTATGTAGCAGAGTAAATCAGTGTATATCAAGGAAACCTTACCGAAATTTAAAAATACAATATGCTAATGAATGTATTAAAAATTCTGTCTCAACTGTAGGTTTGCTGATTTAGGATGTTAGCTTACTGCTGTACCTCCCAATTGAGTTATATTGTGGTTTGATGAGAATCAGACCCACTTAAAAGAAGAAAATCCCACAATTCAGACCATAAGGGTCCAATGGCTATTAGAAAACAACACTAAATTGTCAATAATGACTATGTTTGATTCCACATAGTCAGGAGCAAGAGATGAGATTTTTCAAATCCCTATTACCAGTTTCTAAGACTAGTGGTTCTCAGAGCACAGTTTCTGGACTGTGCTAGGAACCTCACTTGGGAACTTAAAAGAATGCAAATTTTTGGCCCCATCCTAGACAAACTAAATCAGAAAATTTGGCCATTGGTTATTATTTTAACTTTATTTTTAATAATCTCTATACCCAGCATGGAGCTCAAATTCATGACCCTGAGATTAAGAGTCACATGTTCTACCAACTGAGTCCGCCAGGGCCCCAAATCAGACATTTTGGAGATGAGGCCCAGCAGTCTGTGTTTCTAACAAGCTGTCTGGGATGTTCTGATGCATTCTATTGTTTGAGAAAAATTACTCATGCCATAGATATCTTTCCCTTTTTTTCCGGTTTGGATATGGTCAGACATTTGGCCTTCAATATAGTAGATACTCTGGTGTCCTACTATATTACTGGCTTTTAGCAAATATGGACTCAAGAAGATTGTGCTACGATATGATTTCCAGGCTAGTAGACTCTCAGCTGGAGATGCTATTTTGTACCAAAGGACAAGTGGCTGAGCACTTATATAGGTATACTTAACTCAATACCAAGTGAGTTAGAGAAGACATCCCAGAGAGTAGGACATTCAAGTTGTTTTTAAAGAGCAAATAGGCGTTAGTAAATAGAAACTGGGAGAAAGTTACACTAGATAGAGGGAACCCTAAACACACATCCATTATGGTTATATGCTCTTCTCTTGTTTTGAAGCTTAAAGAATTCAATGACTATATTCATTTAATTGCTACCCATTTATAGCACAGTTACAAACCCATCAATAGTCAATAAATATTTTAAATAAATAATAACAGAATCACTAGTATATATTAACCATAGATTTATATTGCTTTTAAAAACCTAAAAGATTGAAAGTTTGCATCTGAAAAGTACTTAGCAGCAATCTCTTATTTATTCTTATATCCTACAAGTTTGTGGTTTTTTTTAAATTTTATTTTTAAAGATTTTGACTTATTTATTTGACAGACAGAGATCACAAGTAGGCAGAGAGGCAGGCAGAGAGAGAGAGGAAGGGAAGCAGGCTCCCCGCTGGCAGAGAGCCTGATGCAGGGCTCGATCCCAGGACCCTGGGATCATGACCTGAGCTGAAGGCAGAGGCTTTAACCCACTGAGCCACCCAGGTGCCCCTATGTTTTTTAAAGAAATTAGCTCATGTTTCCAAAACATGTTATTCATTTATGTTTTACACAGAAACTACTAAACTAATAAGTAATAAATGTTTTAAAATTTGTAGAAAAAATAGATGGCAAATGAGGGGCTCCCAGGCAAGGTGAACCCTCCCATCCCTTCCCTTGCCCACACTTAGTTTTTCCTCTCAATCAAACACAAATAAAGAGAATGTTTAGAGGGACACCTGAGTGGCTCAGTTGGTTAAGCATCTGCCTTTGGCTCAGATCATGATCCCAGGGTCCTGGGTTCAAGTTCTGCACAGGGCTCATTGCTCAGCAGGGAGTTTGCTTCTCCCTCTGCCTCTGCCTGCTGTCCCCCTGCTTGTGTCTGCTTTCTCTCTCTCTCTCCGATAAATAAATAAAATCTTGAGAAAAAAAGAGAATGTTTGGAATCTGAAAAAATAAAGATAATGAATAAATATACAAAAACAAATTTGTAAAAAAATTGAAAATTTGGATGATGTTACAAAATAAAAATTAATGTAATTTTGGTATTTTTCCTTACCCCAGCATATAATCCGACATGAGCCCCATGACAGGGACCTCTGGCTTGCTAGAGAATAAAGTTTAGTCCTACTAGCTGCTAGCTTAGAGACAGTTTCTACTGGTTACCTAGTACAGAGCCTAGGAATACTGCCTGGCCATGCATCTAAAGGATGAGCATTAATAGTGCACTGAGTCATAACTGCAGTCTTCAGAAAGACCACTCAGAGCACATTTTTAATATGTTTGTTATGAACAAAGAGAAAGAAACAAATAGTATGTGTTCATCATGGGATATAGAACTATGTAATGAGGAAACTGAAAACAAAGATGTAAAATAATTGTTGAAAACAATATTAGGCAGTAGGAAAACAATACTATAATAAATGGTTATGTGTAGAGGGGTGTCTGGGTGGCTCAGATGGTTAAGCATCTGCCCTCGGCTCGGGTCATGATCTCCAGGTCCTGGGATGGAGCCCCATGTTGGGCTTTCTGCTCAGTGGGGAGTCTGCTTCTCCCTCTGCCCCTCCCCCTGTTTGTGCTTCCTGTCTGTCTCCGTATCTCTCTCAAATGAATATAAATAAATAAATAAATAAATAAATAAGTGGTTATGTGTAGATACATTGCGAATGCATGAATTTAAACTATTGTCCATGCACACCCAATATAAATTGTATCCTATCTTTTAAATATATTTGGTTTTATGTCTTAATCAGTGAGTAATGGGAAATGAGATATAACTGAAGCTTCTGCCCCATAGGATTTAGGCACCTTAATCTATTACATTGGATTTCAAGTGTTTTTTGTATATTTAAGAATATAGAATGTTGAAATCTTTTTAAGCAAACTTTATGCCCAACATGGGACTTGAACTCAGGGGTCACATGCTCTATCGACTGAGCCAGCTGCGTGCCCCTTTTTAGAATGTTGACATATTGATCTTCCTTACTTATTCTGCCATTCTCTGAAGTCCATGTCCATTATCTATGCTATAGTCCAAGGGTCTTATGGGTATGGCAGCTGTTTATAAGGGAAATGCTGAGGGGATAGTGGATGGGATGATATGTATGCTGAAGGCTGCCTCACTGATTATACTAAAGCTGTTTTAAGGGCTATGCCTTTGCAGAATAATTGGCAAAATATCCAGTAACCATGGCGGGTGCCAGCCTTTAGCTTATTTAGGCAGAGACAAGTAAGTGTAAAGTGGAGAGACCTTCTGATTTCTGGCCCTAGCGTGAATAAGGAAAATATTGAGATCTGTTTTCATGTGGCAGCAGGCTTTCATTAGGGAACTCTTAAATATATCTGTTCACAGGATAAGCTCATATGGAAGTGCTAGCAGAGGACTGTTATGAGAGAGGAATGCAGAGGAGTCAGACATAGCAAGTAGGGAACACTTGCACAAGTACAGCTTAACACAGCAAGGCTTAGTGAATATTGTTGCCCATCACAATTGTTGCTGCATACGCACAGATGAGCGAAACCACCGGACACGGAGCTCACAGGATTCATCACATTCACCTTTGCTAATGTGCCAACTAAAGTACTCCTGTAGATACCCTAGGAAGAGATGTTTTATTTTGTTTTGTGTTGTTTTTAATCTCTGTTGGTCAGTATTTAGAAATAGGAAAGCTGAAGAAATTTCAGGCACCACACTGTTTTTTTCTTGGGGGAATTAAGGTCTAATAGTTGAGTGAGGAAAAAAAAAAAAAAAAAACAGAAGGAAAAAGAAGAGGTATTTATATCATCAAACATGAGACACTATTGTAAAATCACAGATCCTAGAAATGCTCCAAGTGAGAATGTGTCAGCCAACTTCTAACACTGGACTTCCAAAAAGGGGAATCCCATTTGTCTCTTACAAAAGGAAGCCAATATTATAGGTGTGCCTTCTCCCAAAGTAACAGTCCCCTAATAATTTAATTGAATTTTGCACAATGAGTGGAGTACATTAAAATACCTTCCTGAGATGTAAGTCCTATATGTATTTATTAATTGTCATTTCTATACTACAAAATAAATAAAGTATTGCTATATTAATAAAACTCAAGTCAACAAAAATTAAATGTGGGTGCTAGCGTAATAGGGACCACTTTGGAAAACTACTGTATCAGTCATTCAACAAATGCTTATTGATTGCTGGTGCTGTATACTGTCTGGCCAGGGAGGGGGTCAAAATAGCAGCAAGTGATCAATTTTTTTTTTTAACACTTTGAGGAGGTTTTAAAAAGTATGCTGTGAGGCCCCATCCTTAGAAATGCTAATTCTCTGGGTAAAGAGTGACATTTAGGTATCTGTATTATTTTTTATTAACATAAGTGATTTAGATGCACAGCCAGATTTGAGAAATTCTATTTTAGAAAGTCAAAAGCTAAATCAGATGTGGGCACTGGCCTAAGGAGTGTACAGTCCTTGTCAATAGTCTGTCTATGTAGATAGGTGGCAGTGGCCCCATAAAGACTTTCATAACTTCGTACATTGGCTTTCCCCCCTTATTCCTAAGGAACTTTGTGGGACTTGATACAATTATTCATTATATGGATTACACGGTAATAGAACAATAATAATTTGACAGCGATATCATCAGATGCTGATTAGCATTAATAAGCAGCGTGACCTGCCTAATCACCCAAGTTCTTTGTGTATAACGCATAATGTGGTCAGTTTTCAATTATCTTCAAATGGATTAATCATGGTGAATACTTTATGTGTCTCCATATGTTGGTAGACACTTCCCTGATTCAGTTTTTTTATATACTGGAAATGAAAACTTATTTTAAGATTAACTAAATAAGGATGCCCAGGTGGCTCAGTCAGTTAGCATCTGCCTTTGGCACGGGTCATGATCCTAGGGTATTGGTATCAAGTCCCACATCAGGCTCCCAGCTCAACAGGGAGCCTGCTTCTCCCTCTCCCTTTGCCACTCCCTCTGCTTCTGCTCTCTGTCAAATAAATAGGTAAAATCTTTTAAAAAATTAACTAAATAAAACATTATTGACCTAAATATCACATAAATTATTTCAAAGCAAAGGGATTTTTTTTAGATTTTTTTAAAATTTTGTATTATTGATAGTTTTCCCCTATAAACATAGTTATGTACATAGTTATATAAACACCAAAATCTATAAAGTCATGAATGTAATGTGAGAATTTTAATTATTTTAAGTGATGTGAATGACTTAAGGGAAATTTTTATACATGCACAAGTTTCCTTTCCTCTTCTAATAAGAGGTTTAAAGTAAATTCATATTCATGCTCAATATTCCTGGGATAGAATAATTCCCATCCCTGGCCCCAGAAAAATCCATATAAAAATATTTTTCTTTTTTTCTTGAAGATTTTATTTACTTGAGAGAGAGAGAGACAGAGAGCATGAGGTGGGGAGGGTCAGAGGGAGAAGTTGACTCCCTTCTGAGCAGGGAGCCTGATGCAGGATTAGATCCCCGGACTCCAGAATTATGACCTGAGCTGAAGGCAGTCGCTTAACCAGCTGAGCCACCCAGGTGGCCAAAAATATTTTTCTTCTTGGGGCGCCTGGATGATTAACCAGCTGGTTAAGCGTCCGACTCTTGGTTTTGGTCGTGATATCAGGGTCGTGATCTCAGGATTGTGATATCGAGCCTCACATGAGGCTCTGTGCTCAGCGCAGAGTTGGCTTAGGACTCTCCCTCCTCTGCTCCTCCCCACTGCTTGTGCTCTCTGTCTCTCTCTCTCATTCTCTCTTTCAAATAAATAAATAAATATAAAAACAAAATACTTTTCTCCTTTCATAGCTGCTTGTCATATGGCAGTGTAGGAAAAACAAATAATCTTACTATGCCTAGACACTGAAACTCATATTCTTTTTTAGTTACATTAGCACATTTATTACTAAAATACATTTAGTACATTTATTTGTAACTGTTTAAAATATTTTATATCACAGTACATAGCTTTGTCAAGATTTTTAAATTTGTATTGGGCATGTATAACATTACTATATATAACACCCTAAATTAAGAGCTTTGGAGAGATTCAATTAATACCATATAAACTTTATTCTCAATGCACTCATCACCATTATAAACGCATACAGACATGAACATAAAGAAATGTATGGCAGTGAATGGGAAAAGAGGGAGGGAGGAAGTAGAAGATACAGCTTGAATATAAAACGGGACAATTTTATCTTATTAAACTCAACTGTCATAGTCCCTTCTAGGATCATTCCCAATTCTAAGCAGTCTTACTCTTTGTCCAGAAAATGAGATAAAAACTCTGTTTTAAAGTTCAGTGGTGGGACAGATGTCTTTGGGGCTTTAGTCTAAAGACACAAGAGCAACTGAGATAGAGGGATGCTTGTAAATATCTGAGACCATGTCTTTCTGTCTGTCTGCCTGTCTGTGTGCCTCTCTCTATCTCTCTCACACACACATATAATCTGTTGATAAAAGAAAATAGGCATAAATGAAGACTGTAATTACATACTTCCTCAATATCTCTTCTAATGAGATTGGAAGCATCAGTTTAGACATCCTAGTCCTGTATCTACCTGGGATTTGTTTGTTTAGTTTTACTTTCTTCTCTCACACTAATAGAATTTTTTTTCCTTTCAATGTAATTTCATTCCTCAAACAAATGATAGTTGTGATAAAAGGAATTGTTTTTGCTTTAAATTTTGCTCTGTTTTGGTGGAATTGTGTGGCCAACTAAGTAAGATCTTTATAAAGAACAATATAAACATAAAGTTATAGCAAATGAGGGGTGCCTGGGTGGCTCAGTGGGTTAAAGCCTCTGTCTTCGGCTCAGTTCATGATCTCAGGATCCTGGGATCGAGCCCTGCATCAGGCTCTCTGCTTAGCAGGGAGCCTGCTTCCTCCTCTCTCTCTCTGCCTGCTTCTCTGCCTACTTGTGATCTCTGTCTGTCAAATAAATAAATAAAATCTTTTAAAAAAAAAGTTACAGAAAAAAAAAAAAAGTTACAGCAAATGATGGCAGTACCTAAAATCATCTGTATCTACATTTTACTTCAGCTGAGATATATAACCAGCTGTTGTTTTTTAAAATTTTAAAGCCATATTAATTGTAATTTCTAGCTCTTATCAGTATTGCTGTTCATTTCTGAAAGCCTCTTAAAATAAGGAATAGTATCACTTATGGTTTAAGCAATGTTATTTTTTTTAAGCAAAAATCAAATGTCAAAATAAATCCAAATGGGTAAATCCTATCTTAATAGTGAACATATGTTTCTTGTTCCCTGCTTGCTAAACCCAGATGTTAATTACTACATTTGTCACTACATTGCTCTTTTCCTTTTTGGAGCTGGCTGAGATTACGTTGCAGGCAGGATAAATGTCACATGTGTACCATCAGTAAAACCAAGATTATTTTTCAGAGTCTAGTGAAGTACTGATGACATTTCAGAATCAGAATTATAAAAGATTCTTTAGAAGTTCACTGTTCTTCATAGTGTCATTCTTCTATGTAACTCCAGTACAAATATCGTGTGTTGAACTACATTAAAGACTGGACATTCTGACAAGCTGCTTTTTGAAAAAGGCAATAAAACACAATTACTATTCAACTGTGATTTAAAACTCTTATGGGAATTCATTTTTAAATTCGCATTTTTTACAGCCTTTCACAGTGTTTGAGATAGATTTAGCTTATTGTTTTAACTCACTGAAACTAAATCTTGCAGCCAATTCTAGATGTTGGCTGGCCAGTTAATAAATGGGAATTCTTAATGTGTTATTTTAAAGTGAGAAAAAATTGATCTCAGTGTTATATTACATTACTTCTGATCTTTGCAAATACTATAAGTCTCTGTAGTCTTTGAGAGCAAGAATATGTTCATATGATATAGGAAAAACACTGAAGTTTTCAGCAACTTTGAATTGATCAACTTTCTCAAAAATCAATCATTTTAAATTGCAAATGGCTTTTAATATAATTGATAAACAACATATTAATAAGATTTCTGAATTTAGCAAAAAATAAGCTGATACAGACTTTAAAAATTTTTCAATTGGCTTTCAAATTTGCTCTGTGTTGACTGCATTTGTAACTTTAAAGTACATTAGACATTTTAAAACCATTGTTAGATAAACATCTGCTCTATAAATATATATAATAACCTCCTAAAGCATTTAATATAGCCTAATCCATTTACTGGAACCATTGATATATCCAAGACCAGTAACTTTAGAGTCCCTGAACAAATCCCAAACTTTTATTAATTTATTCATTAAATATATAATGTTCCATATAGGAGGGATGTTCCAGATATTTAACAAGCATTAGGGCACAGGCACTGATGGGTCAAGATAAGTGGCAATCACTAATCCACTATTATGGCCATACAAGCTAGTATTGGTTAAGTATTTGCTGTGATGGAGAAAACTACAGGAGGTCAGTAGAGAGTGGGGGCAAACAGGAGTTTAAAGATTTTTTTTTCTTTTTTTTTTGACAGAGAGAGAGATCACAAGTAGGCAGAGAGGCAGGCAGAGAGGCAGGCAGGGAGAGAGAGAGGAGGAAGCAGGCTCCCCACTGAGCAGAGAACCCAATGCGGGGCTCGATCCCAGGACCCTGGGATCATGACTTGAGCCGAAGGCAGAGGCTTTAACCCACTGAGGCACCCACGCACCCCCAACCAGGAGTTTAGATCAAAGTATACTAAGTTTGAGTTCCATATGAAATTTCTAATTAGAGATGTCAAGTGGAAAATTGAATGTCTTGAGCTGAGGGAAAAAGAGAGGCTGGAAATAAAAATATGGGAGTTGTCAGCAAATAATTGGTTTTCAAAGCCACGAGATTGGATGAGATTATTTAAGGTGAAACATGAATATAAAAGAGAAGAGATCTGAGGGCTAGACCATGCAACATACCAATTTGAAAGTTGAGAGGCTGGGAGAGAATCAACAAAAGAGGCTGAGAAAAAGCAACCTGTTGGAGACCAGAAATATCTTATGCCTAGAATCGAAGAGAAAAACCCATTTTAAAGAAGGAAAAATCGGCCATTTCAAATACTACTGATAGGGCAAAATTTGGGGATTGGCCACTGGATTTAGCAAAATGGATATCATTAGTGAATCTAATAAGAACAGTTTGATGGAAGTGTTAGGAATGAAACCTTGATTAGAATGGGTTCAAAAGAGAATATGAAAAGAGGAATTTGGGATAGAAAGTAGAGAATTATCCTTGAAGAGGCTTTGCTCTAAGGATGAACAGGAAAAAGATAGTGTGCAGGGAAATGTAGGTCAGGAATTTTGTTTATTGAACTAAGTCATAGTGTATGTATGCTGCTAGGAATATCCACTGAAGAAGCAAAAATTGATAATGAGAGAAATGAGAACTTAACCAGAGACCAAAGTGTTGACCTTGAGTAGAGAGCAGAGCATGGGATCTAGTGCCCAAATTAGTCTCAGATTAAAGCACAGATAGTCCATCCATGTAATAGAGGAAAGGACAGAAGTGAGGTTCGATAACAGATGTGTTGGTGGACGCTTATAGAAATTCTTTTCCATTTTTTCTGTCAATAAAGAGATAGCCTTGAGAAGACTGAAAGGGAGGGGAAGTGTGTGGGCATGTTGGGGAGCAAGGATAAGTTATTAAATAGACCTATAGATGAATAGAGGAATAAATGGACTACTGACACATATAGCTTGCCAGAAAATCTTAAAAACCAACTTGAGGGTAGTGGGCATGAGGTGATAGTAAGACCAGTAAAGTGTGGTTGAGTGCTTTTCTCCAGGAACATTCAGCAGGCCTGCTGCAGTTGCAGAGTTGGCAGAGAATAACCCAGGTTGGGTTACTGACAAATATATAATAAAATAAAAGGAGAGAGGGCCAAACAAGTTGAAAGAAATATGCAATGGAATTATTAGTATCAATCATGAGATACAAATTGTCCAAGAAGGAACATGAGAATATGAAATGAGTAAGGCCAATGAAAAGGTCTTAGAGTCAACAAATTGTTTGAGTTGTATAACTGGAGGGAATGAGCTGGAAAGGAAGAAGATGGTGATAGTAGACTAAGCAGCTAGAAATCAAGGTAATGGAAGAGCTTTCTTCACTGATCAAGATCAAGGGACCAGGAGTGAGTGACTAAGTGGGATGCAGAACAAAATCAATGGATGAGAGGAGTTCAAAAATAAAGAAGGTAACCACAGGGAAGGATAATTTATGTGAATATTAAAATAAGTATGAATTATGTCAAGTACTATTGAAGACAATACAATGTTCCAAGGTGGAAAATGTTCAAGGAATGAAGATCAGTGACCTAAAGATCAGTAGACAAGTGCAACAGCAAGTGAGGAGGGCAGGATAATCAGCAGACATGATCTTCAAAGCAGAGTATTTTTATAAAAGAAGAACAAAGGGAATTTAGAAGACCAAGGAGATGCAAAGAGGAGACCTACCTCACAACCAGGACTGGGATTATAAATGGAATGGGAAAGAACACAAATGCCATTTTAGAGATTTAGTGGGAAATCAGAATGGAATGCTCAGAAAATACAATATATTGAGCATATGAGGAATTTTACTGATGATATTCTCCTAAACTGGCTGCTGTTTTTTTTTCCTTTCCTCCACAATGCTACACTGTCATCTTTCTAAAAATATCTAATTGTGATGCTTTTCTGCTTAAAATTCATCAATAGGTCACAGTAGTTTCAAGCTTGTGTAGCGTTACCATGTTCTAGGACTCCTACAGAATTCTCTCTACCCACATCTCCTACCTGTCCCCCATATGCATTCTTCACATCTGTAGGCCATTGGCAGTAGTAACAGAGGTGGTCCTGGACTTATTGATTATGCTCTACCACTCTTTGTTTGGGGGCTTTTTTTTTTTTTTTTTGGTACTAGTTTCAATCAGTGAATCACTTATGCTATCTAGTATTCAGTTTTCCCACTTCTGGAATAAAGTAATTAAATTCAGAGGGTTTTGTTGTTGTTGTTTTTTAACCTGGGAAACGATTACCTTTTGAAGGATTAAGCGGGAAAGCAACATTCCTCGTAACGTAAGAATCTCCTAAGTGTATTGCAGGACATTTAGGATAAGTGGCCTTGGCCATTAATTGCCAGTTGTATCCTCTGAGACAACCAAAAGTGTGCTCACACATTTTCTAGACACTTCATATTGCAGGGTAGTGAGATAAAATGCAGGCCATCCAGTTAAATTTGAATTTGAGATAAATATTTTTTTAGAATAAGTATGCTGTTCCTGTACCATATGTGAGTGTGGTGCATAAACAATGAATTTTGGAACACTGAAAAAAAATAAAATAATATTTTTTAAAGAAAAAAGAAAATAATACACATATATATAAAATACAATAAAGAAAAAAATAGAATAAGTATGTTGCGAATACTGCATGGACATCCTCTCTTTTTATTTGCTATATCTGCCAGCCCTACATATGGGCAATACTGTTAAGTAGGATTATACTTGCAGTTCATGTAAAAATGTCACCTGTAAAGTTGCTCAGTATACAACTTACATAGCTAAATATAGCCACATTGCTTAGGAGTCAATACAAACCCAGTTGAGAACATTAATCTAAGTTATCAGTAAGAACAATTATAGCTACTGACATTTCTATAACTCAAACTACCCAGTGGTGCAATGTGCTAAAAAGCAGAAGGAGACATGTCCATGAGTAAAGTCAAGTCAGAGAAAATTTTAAAATCAATTATTTTAAGATCCAGCAACATTACTTTTACTATCCTCTTCATCTCTTTCATTGATTTCTGCCTCCCTTGACACTGAATCATGTTTCTCCTCAAGAATGAAAACAATCTTGTTACAATAAGGAATTAGTATTTAGTATGTCACCCACACCGGAATTACAAATGAGGATTTCAAGGATATGACAGTGTAAACACAAGGGAATAATTAGCTAGTGGTGACATTTCAGATACTAATTGGGAAGATATTCTGCCTCCTATTGAAGTTTAATAACCATTGGGTGGTGAGGCCAAAATGTCACCAGAGAAGAATAATTGACAAGTTGTCAAAAGGCCAAAGAAGGTCAAATTTTCTTCGACAAATTCTGTACAGTCTTAAGTTTGTCTTCAAGCTTTCAAAATAAGAAAACTTGGTTCAGTCAGTGTCCTGAATATGGATACATTTCTTGAGGATAGAGTCTTATTAAGCAAGCTCACAAGAGATTAATACATAGAGATCAAAACTGGTAATTAACTAATTTACGATGTATAAAATTGCTACATAGATAAGAATATTTGTATTGGAAAACCAATGTGTTCTATATCTAAAGAGAGATCTCAGTTCTGGTTAAGATATTAAGAAATATCTACTGAGCAAAAATACTATATTAGATATGAGTGAATAAATGACAATCCCTCTTGATACCTTATTGACTAAACTAAAGGAATAGGAAAGAAAACGTGATAAACATTGGGCAAATGGGTGGATAGGAGTGGAAAGGATGGATAATGGAAGGAGTAGAAAGATAAGGAGGTGAGAGAGCATAACACACTTGAGGAAATAAATATAATTCAGCCATAGTTAAGCATAAAATAACTGGAGGAGAAATGCTGAGAGATGAAGAGGGAAAATGAGCATTATCCCAATCAAGAAAGGTCATACAAGCCTTGTGAAGCAGTTGACCTATTTCTTAAGAGCAATGGGGAGCCACTGCCAGATTTTAAGCAGTTAACTGTTAGATTTTTACTCTGAAAGATCAGTTTGACAATTAAATGGAGAATAGATTCAATCAAAGGGTAACGGGATAAGGCTTAGAGAAACACTCTGCTGTAATCTGGGTGAGAAGTAATGACACTGGAAGTCAGAAGCATACCTGAAAGGAAGAAAATGGATGGTTGCGATATTTAAGAATTAAAATCAGTAAGACTTAGCAATAAATATTATGTGTAGGGTAAGGGAGAACAGAGAGTCTAAAAAGATACACCTTATTTTGAGTCTGCACATGAGAAGAAGTAGCGATTTGAGGGCAAAGAAAATGCATTTACTGGTGCACTTTTCAGTTTTAATTGTCTTTCCAATAGTCAAGGAAGCCAACAAATAGATATTTTGAAATAGTAGGCTGAGGCTCGGAAGATAGATCTGGGATTAAGGTTTAGATTTGTACATCATTATAGACACCACCAAAAGGGATAACATCACCCAGAAAGAATGGGTCAGTAATTAGAGGGACGGCCTGGAAATGAGGAACACTTGAACTTATATTACAAGCAAAAGAAAAGGAGCCTGAGGAAAAACAGTTCAAAAAAAAAAAGAGAGAGAGAGAGAGAGATGGTGGGACAGATAGAAGCAAAACTGGGAGAGCTTAGGATCATAAAAGCAAATGAAAGAGAGTTTCTCACTAAAAATGGAACAGCTATATAAAGGCCAAGAAAATCCCCATTGGATTTGGAGGGGAAAAAAAGACATTTGAAAAGAAAAAGTTGTTAAAAATAATGGTAAGAGGGGCGCCTGGGTGGCTCAGTGGATTAAGCCTCTGCCTTCAGCTCAGGTCATGATCTCAGAGTCCTGGGATGGAGCCCTGCACCGGGCTCTCTGCTCAGCGGGGAGCCTGCCTTCCCCTCTCTCTGCCTGCCTCTCTGCCTACTTGTGATCTCTCTCTCTCTGTCAAATAAATAAATAAAATCTTTAAAAAAATAATAATGGTAAGAACATTTTTGGACAACAGTTAGTGGCAGAAAACTGAGTGGTATAAATCATAGAATAGAAATTGAAGAAGTTGAAGCCATATGAATGTTGGCAACTTAAGTTTTGTCAAAGAGGTGGGAAATAACACAGGGTTTGAAAAGGGCATTCTTGACAAGGTATTGTCCATGTGTGAGTACACTTTGTGTGGTTTGACTCTTCTGTTTGCTAGTTGTTAATGAAAAGACTACTTTATATTGGTGAGAAGGAAAGGAAAAAGGTAAATCTACTGAAGTACAGCCTGAGGTATTCCACAAGGTTCCCGATAAGGAAGGACTAGAATCCCGGTCATAGATGTAGGGATCACCACTGGGTGCTGTGTTAGTTAGCTCGGGCTTCTTTAACAAAGTACCACACACTGGGTGATTTAAACAACAGAAATACATTGCCTCCCATTTTTGGAACTGAAAGTCTGAAATCAAGGTGTCCACAAGATTGGTTCCTTCTGATAATTGTGACAGAAAAAATCATTCCATGCCTCTCTCCTTGACTTACAAAAGATCATCTTTGGCCCGTGTCTCTTCACATTGTCTTTTCTACATGAATGTTTGTGTCTCAACTTCCCCTTTTTCTAAAGACACCAGTCATATTGGATTAGGGGTCCATCCCCCCATCACAGGGGTCCCACCTGTGAATAGGAGCAATGAATAAATATAAGATATGAAGAAACATTATACTTTGTCTTATTTTTCAGAGTGATTGTGTGCTTAGTTTTTTCCTCTCTGAGCCTGTGCAACAAACAATTGAAGAATCATCACTTGTGGACCTAGGCAAGTAATGGCATCAGTATTATTATGTATAATTTTTGAGTTTCTATATAATTGTGCAAAAAAATCACAACAATATTATTTTCAACTTTCAAATTACAATCTCTTTAAAGAATAAGCTTTAAGGGTCTTTTCTAACTATTTCCAAAGATTTTTAACCCCTTAAAAAATGTTCAAGTTAAATTGAACCAATGTATTTTTGACAATTATAATAACTACATGAAGTCACACTATTAACTCATTTCAGTTAATTGTGCTTTGAGGTGGAATTGCATTTCAGAGACATTTCCCCCTGCAGGTAAGTCTTCCAGTTTACTCAACAGTTTAGGAAGCAACAAAAATAAATATTAGGCAATAATAATGATTATGAATTATCTCACAGTTTCACTCTTATCTTTTAAAGCTCAGTAATTACTCTGCCTCCCTCATGAAGTCTTCTTTTTATTATCTGGACCCCAAACTAGCCCAGCACAATTATCCACCCTATTCTCTGTCAAATGTGTGTTAATTCTAATGAACTTTTCTAGTATTTCTCCTAGATCAGAAGGGACTCTCTCTGAATGTCCCATCAATTTTAAGGATTCATAATAAAATTCTGTTGCCAGTAGTTATCCAATACTGAGACTAGTTTTTATCTCACACAAGATTTGCAATCCTGTAATTTGCTAGACCTCGCCCCCCTTTCCTTTGCAACTCCGTCTTTATTTTATCCATATCCTCCTTCTGATTCTTTGCCTTTAAGATGAGGCCCATCGGCGTACCGCCTCTGCTCATATCTGCCACTATGGTTTCCTACCCTTAGGTGCGTAGGTCTATCCAATCAGATCAAGTTGAATAGTGTAATCACTTATTAAGTTGTATATTTATGTGTGTGTCTGCCTCCTCTTCTCTTAAACTGAAGTAACTTTAAACTGACGACTCAGTTCCCCACTATGCACTGCTCTGCACTCACAAGCTCCAAATTAATATAGGAGGATTGAACCTCTCTCATTCCCCTATGTTTTACTCATTTGGTGTCACTCTCTAAGACACTTTGCTTAAATAGCCAAACCATAAACGTTAATAAGTAAATAAAGTCATTTCTTATAACTTATAGCATGTGTCTAAAGAACAATATCCACAAAAAATATTTCCTTTTTATTGTCATAGTACACAAATATTTAATAAATACCTTCTTTCTAAAAATACTTGGGATTTTTTTTTTAAAGCTGGGGGTATTTTTTACCATTAACATTTATAAACTTGAATTAATCAAATTAAAAAAAATAAGGTTACTGATTTCTTGAGTTGTCAGACATTTTAAAAAGTAATAGGTTGACCTTTATTCTGTCATCAAAGTCCTTAAAGAAAATTGATTCTCTATGTACTGAAAAATTAAACTGTGGATCACTATCAATATTTTAGTTTTGTGATAGTATTATTTCTCTGTAAGGTATCTGAAATTCATAAGCACACACAAAATTAGGATAGTTATTGTAAAAAATAAAATGGTTGTTTGAATTTTTTCTCCTTCACTTATTGCTTACTACAGCATACGATATTCAAGACTTGTTTTGGCAGAATGATGATGGACAAAAGATTTGATTCTCAATATCTGGTTGCATATGAAATATAGCCTATTGTTTTAAAACAATAGAACACATCTTCTAAACAGAATATGCAAATCACTACAACAAACAAGGATGAGCAGGACATTGGTCCTCCTTGTATTTAAATTATTTTCTTTTCCTAACTTCCAAGTTCTTCATACTTTTGTCAAGCTCATAAACAAGAAAGAACATTATTTATTTTAAGCACTATTCTTGTCAGTTAGTTGAAACTTTCTGCTTCTGTTGTTAAATGATTAGAGGAAAAAATTATTCAAATGTGTTAAAATATTGGTTGACATAGGATGACCTTAAGCAAAAATCTCAGACTTTACTATATTTACTACCTCTACTAACAAATTGAGTAGATTCTGGATAACTATGTATCTAAGCACATGACTTGTGAAGATAATAGTAATAATTTATAATCCTGGATCTGAGAGATATTAATATTCCTCTGCCTTTACTCACCAACTAAACATGCTTTGGTAGAACAATATAAGTATAACTTTTTAAACTGCCAATCCAGTCATCATTCCTCTGCACTTCACACTTTCCCTTGGTTTCTCTTTGCCGTTAGGTAAGCCAGTGTCATGGGCTTGTGACCAGTGCAGTGACACTAAGCACAGTGCTTAGAAAGGTCCTGCCTTTGGTTTAATACTCAGCTGTCACTGTCTTGAAATTCTTAATAATTTTTGTAAAAGGAATCCCATATTTTCATTTTCATATCACCAAGCCTCTGAAATTATGTAGCTACCCCTGCCCTTAGGATAAAGACCAAAATCTCATGATGGCATCCCAGCAGAATCTGGCATCCCCCAATTTCCCTTTCCAGCCTTAATAGCAGGCCCTTCCCTATCTTGATTCTTGTGTTTTTCCAGTTCTTCAACTGAGACAAGCACCTCAGCACCTAACAGATGCACCTTTCTCTGCGCCTGTACCACTTGACCCTATTCTACCTTCTCCTATATATATATATTTTTTTTCATCCTTCAGCTGTCATCTTATTTGTCTTTGCTATATACTCCTAAAATGATTTTTCTTCAAAATTATTGCAATGTTGTTTATGGCTCATGTGTGTCTTTGTAGACTAGAAATCCATGAAGATATAATCCATGTCCACATTGCTCATCATTGTATCCCCAGGGCTTAACACGGTGTCTAGATTCTCCATCAATAATTACTGAATAAATTATTGACGATAGAAAGAACAATGGAAGACACATTTATATTCTCTACCATGGTTGCTTGTCATGGTAGCTTTTGTCCATAAATAGGACAAAAGAGAAGAAATTAAAACCCCAAATCACGCTACTACTTCCACACTTACCACTTCCTGTAGCAATGTCCTGGCACAATGAATTCACTGCCTCCCCACCACTAGAATTCTCTTGAAGTATCACCTAGAAAAAAATCTTCTACAGATTATCACATTAAATATCATGGACTCAACCACACTCAACCAAAGCACTACTCAGAAAGTTGCTGGATTTTATTTTGTATATTCTTAACTCTCTACTGGCATGATCCTCTATAGTCCTTCCAAATTAATATAGGTCCCATGCCAAATAGTACCTCCATTAAAATATAAAATTATTGGGGTGACTGGGTGGCTCAGTGGGTTAAGCCTCTGTCTTCAGGTCGGGTTGTGATCTCGGGGTCCCGGGATCGAGCCCCACATCAGGCTCTCTGCTCAGCAGGGAGTCTGCTTCCCTCTCTCTCTCTGCCTGCCTCTCTGCGTACTTGTGATCTCTGTCTGTCAAATAATCAATAAATAAAAATAAAATCATATATATATATATATATATATATATACACAAAATTATCCATTCTCCACCAGTACACAACACCAACATGCAAAAGATAGATTTTTGCCAAGGTATAGAGACAATAACATAGGTAATAGAGTAGAAAATGATCGAAGACAGCAGTTGTCAAAGTGAAGAGTATGAATTAATGAGCATGTTTAGATGCCATTGATAATTACAAATGGTTACAAACAGGAGCTTTTAATCATTACCTCACATCAGTACCTCCAATTGGAGATGCTAATTTAAAAGGGAACTTAAAGCCACAGTCTTCATGGCAGAGTCTCTCTGGTCAATGTTACTGTTACTTGCTCTAGCAGAGCCCAGATCAGTTATCTGTGGGTAGAAGTATGGTACCAGGTTTTCAATGTAAATTTTAATGATACAGAAGGGGAGGGCTAGGACTACTTATAAATACTTATTTTAAGTTGTTTCTGAAAGTAGAAACCTTTAAAATATTATGCATTTTACTATATTATATTATATCATATAGTATGTTTCCAATTAGAAAATTATTTTAGACTTTTACCTGTGGCTGATGTGGGCAGGAAAAGATGAAAAGAAGATGAGAGGAGAGTTTCTCTAATTACTTCCTTTCTAATAGCTGGGTATCAAAGATATCACTAAAATCTAACAAGTCAGACAATAAAAAAAATCTTAACATATATAATATTAGTGTTAGAGAAACACTAAGATCATACATTGAATATAATTGGGAGGTAGATGAAAGAAAAGTGTAAAAGATTATGCACACTAATTTTATCTCTTTCTATTAGGTAACAAATATTGTCCAAAAAATAAAAGTCTAAGAGTACTAAATTAAAGTAACCACCAGAACTAAAGTAAAAGCTTTTCTAAGTATCACAAGTACATAAAAATAAAAACAAATTCCTTAGCCGAAGACTTCCTTTAAAAATCATAAAAACAAAAATGTTGTAATTTCTTTAATAACATAAAACAGGAAGAACAGAGAAAATAGGTGGCATTTAGGCTAAGAAGCATTGAATTAAACAAGAATGCAAGTTTCAACTATAAGTACAATTCTCAATAAAGATATGAGTTGTTATACATAAATAATGCAATATATGATATATATATATCAATTATATGAGAGCAACATATATAAAAGAGAAATTATGGAACATTCAAGGAAAAATATATAATAGACCGGTAATAGGATATTCTAATTCACTTCTTTTGATTTATGAAAGACTGAAAAAAGTAAGTAGATACATCAAAAACTAAGTAGTAAAATTAATGAGGCAAAATTTATTAATTTATATCAAATTCCTTATCCTGAAAATCATGAAAATAGAGTATATATTAGGCCATAAAGAAAATTTCAATTAATCCTAAAAAGTAGAAATAGTACAGATACATTTTCTAATCATGAGAAAGTAAAGTGAGAAATTAATTTTAAAAATTCAGAAAAGTAAAAGATACTTGTTTGGAGATTTTAAAAAAGTAAGCTCCTTTGAACAACTCTTGGGCCAAAAGGACTTAAAAAACAAAATTGCAGAATTTCTAAAGAATAGCTATACATCTCAGAAACCATAGAAGAAAGATAAAGTAATGCTCAATAATTGGAATAAGACCATAAAACAAACCAAAGGAATAAAAAGAAAGAAAGAAAAAGAAATGGATGAAGATTCAAGTAGAGATTAATGAGTTAGAACACAGAAAAAAGAATAAATAAATTTGGAAGCTAAAAGAACACAAAGAAATAGAGAAGCCAGTAGTTAAACTAATTAATTAGAAGTTAAACTAATCAAAAGAATGGAAGGCAAATGCAAATATATAAAATACAAAAGGAGAATCAAGAAGTAACCATAGAAGAAGATGAAACTGAGGAACAGTAAGAGACTAGTTTGCTCAAGCATATAAGACTAAACTTGTAAATCTACCTGAAATAGTGTTCCAGGAAAACAATTTATTCGCCCTGGAAAAGATCAAGTTTGAAAAGAAAATGCTTCAAAAAGTGATGTTTAGAACAGTACCAAGTTCAGATGATTTCCAGAGGGAGTCTACAAAACCCTTAAAAAGTAGATAATTCCACTGTTATTTAAACAATTCCAAAGCAGAGAAAAGTAAGGAAATTTTTCCATATTATTTTTATGAAGCACATAAAGTATTTATGCCAGTAGCTTCAAGGATATAAGAATAAAAAAGGGATTACAAACTAATCTCACTTCAGAGTATCAGTGGAAAATTCTAAGTAAAATACTTGCCAAAATAATCCATCAGCACACTAAAGAAATATAATTCACCAGGACCAGAAATGCAGGAATGGTTCAATATTAGTAATATACAGTATTGATGTTATCATCTTAAAAGATTTAAGGAGTTTAAAAAACAAGGCAGAGGATCATAGGGGAAGAGAGGAAAAAAATGAAACAAGATGAAGCCAGAGATGGAGACAAACCATAACAGACTCCTAATCATACTAAACAAACTGAGGGTTGCTGGATGGGAGAGGAGAGAGGGATAGGGTAACTGGGTGATGGATATTGGGGAGGGTGTGTGTTGTAATGAGCACTGGTTATTATATAAGACTGATGAAGCACAGACCTGTAACCCTAAACCAGATAATACATTATATGTTAATTAATTGAATTTAAGTTTAAAAAATAAAAAATATAAATAAATAAATAAATAAATTTCGAAGATTTACAGAGAAAATCATATGGTTGTCTCTATAGACCCTGAAAAGGAACTTGATAAATTTCAATAAACTTTCTTGACAAAGCACTCAAATAAAAACAAATGGTTAATGCTTTAACATGAGAAAGTTATCTATCTTGGCTCTCCAAAGCCCACATCAGGCATGACAGGGAAACAGTAGAAAAGCGTTTCCACTGAAATATAAAATAAGACACTATACCCATGATCATCACAATAACCAACAGGTGGCTCACTCTTTCACCTCCTTCATGTTTTTGCTCAAAATTTACTTTCTCAATGAGAAAACCCTGATTATCCCACCTACAGTTGCAAACTGACCCTTATTCTGCTAGTCCCCAGTGCCTTCATCATGTTCTGGGTTTTTTTCCTTATCATTTATTATATTCATCTTATCATAAATTTCACTTATTTATTGTGTGTTTTGCTTTTTTATATCTCCCTCACCACTATAGAAATACAAAGAGAAGAATTTGGTCTAATCTGTTCCAAGGGCCTAGAGCAGTGCCTTGTCCATAAAATGTCAATAAAAATTTGTGAAATGAGTGTATGAAATTGAAAAAAAATTAAAAACAAATTTTGGCAAAAAGAAGACAAAACAAACAATGTCTACCAGTAATATGATCCTATACCTAGAAAAAAAAGAATCAACTAAGAATCTATCACAAATGATGAAGACACATTAAAGGTATCAGGGACCAAATATAGATATATAGCTATCTATTGCATTTAAGAATATGCAATAGAATACAGATAAAAGAATAAAGGTAGAAGAAAGATAGAAGAAAGATCCCATTTGAAATAACAGCGGGAAAAATACCTAGGAATAAATTGAACAGGAAGTGTGCAAGATCAAATGAAGAAAACTTTTAAACATTACTTGGGAATTTCAAAAATGCCTCAAATGAATGAAAAGACATAGCATGTTCTTACATAGGAAGATTCTACATCATAAAGATGTCAGATATTTCTGATTTAATTTTGAATATATTTTTTAAAATATTAATGGATTTATTTTTAACTAGATAAGTTAATTCTTCAGTTCATAAACAAAAACAAACAAATAAAGGCCAAGAAAATTTAACAAACGCATAAAGGTAAGACTAGCCCTACCATATCTAACACTCATTACAAAGCCTCAAAAATTGAAACAGTGTGGTGTTGACCTAAAAAGGATGAATAAGTAGAACATTATAGAATGTCCATAAATAGAGTCAAATACATTCAAGGATTTAATATGTGATAAGACCACTATGGGAAAATTCAGTAGTGTTGAGATAGCATATTTCACACCGTGTGCTAGGAAAAATACCAAATGGATGAAAGACTAAATGTAAATAACAAAGCCATGTATATGACAAAGAAAACATAGAAAAAAATCCTTTATAACCTGAGGATGACCTAGTATAGTTATGACTACAAATCCAGAAGCCATGATAATTTTGCAGGATATAAGAAACTATAGCAAAGTTTTAAAAAATTCAAAGATAAATGATAAAATGGGTGAAATATTTGCAATTTATTACAAACAGTTGGTTATCTAATAATAACCATCTCCTAGAAATTGGTAAGAAAAAGGCCAACAACAAACAGAATAATGTATAAAGAATTTGAAAAGAAAATATGGATAAAGAATACAGAGGCTCATAAACAAAAGAAAGGATCCTCAAATTCACTCATTATAAAAATGCAAATTAAAATTACACTGATACCATTTTTAACTCATCAGATTGGCAAAAATCCAAAAATTTAATTAATAAGCTTGGTTACAAATCAGCAGGCACTCATACACTGCTGGTGGTAATGCAAATTGGTACAACCTCCATGGAAAGTGATTTGGCAGCATTTATCAAAATTACAAATGCTAATATTCTTCGACCACCAATTCTGCTGTTGGAAATTTATCATATAATATTTGTGCACAGGTATACAAAATGCCGTGCATACAAAGATGTTTTTGTGGCATGGTTTGTAACAGCTGGAAAACATTGGAGACAACCCACATGCCCATCAGTGGAGAACTGGTTAAATGAATTATGGCATTTCACATAATGGAATAATATGCAGCTATACTTAAAAAAACAAAGAAGCTTTGACTGAATATAAAAATTTCTCCAAGATCTTTGTGCAGAACAATAAATGTGCTATTCCATTTGTGGAAAAGCGGGGAGGGGGGCAATAAAAGTACTTATTCATTTTTGCTTATATGGAGAAACTGTGGAAGGATGTGTGTCCCTCTGGAGGGATATGTGGGAAGCTAATGAAATAATGGTGGGGGAATTGGGTGGATAGGTGTTAGGAATGGGAGGAAGATGTTTTATTGTATACTTTTAAAGTAAATTCTTATTTTTTTAGTTATATGAATATATTATCATCTGAAAAAAGATTTTGAAATACTGCTTTTTAACATTAATGGACACTTTATGCATAATAAGGGCTGTATTAGCTCCTAAAGTGTCATGCGTTCAAACATTTCAACATAATCTTCTGAGGATCAATAATTTTTTAACAGCTCTTAAGATTATTATAAATGGTTGGATTAAGCATAACAGATTCTCCAGACTAATTTGAAGCAGAAAATCAAAATATTGCAGCCTCTTTTTGTTCATATGGAACTATTCTCAAAATTCTCCCTCTCTGGTTTCTTCATTTAAACTCTTTCCCTTAGATTATCGCCCCTTCTTTGCCCCTTTACAGCAAGTTGTTTAAGAACATAGACTTTAAAGATCATTTAACGCTGCATGGTTTATTGTCTGCATGACCTTTGACCAAATGCCTTTGTTTCCTCATGTGTAAAACAGAAGTAGCACAAACTTTTTGGATTTGCTATGAGGATTGAATTAGTTCATATATATAAAGCTCTTAGCCCAATGTCTGGCATACAGTAAGAGTTCTAGAAATATTAAGTACCTCTGCTATTACTATATGGAATACTAAAACTTCCCGGTGGCTTGAATTTTCACTGAATTCTGAACTCTGCCATGTATTGATGGATACTGGCTACTATTCTTACACTGGAGTTTCAGAGTGTAGTAACACTTCAGTCAGTTCAAGTAACAGTTATATGGTTACTATTTAGATACTCAATCATAAATTTAATACTAATTTCTTACTTTCAAATTAAAACTCCTCTGATTAAACACATTGAGTTTCTATGTAGTAATCTTTTCACTTTATTCAAAAATAATGTTCATTGTGCATCAAAAAGTCATCAGCATTTTTAACATCCTCACACCAAAAATCCAATTACATTTTTTTTTACTGTGAAAGCAGTTCACCTCAGTACTATACTCAGAATTATCTCATAGTATCTCTAACTCACACTGTCTCAAATAAAATTATCAAATAAAAATATTTAAAGGAAGAATATTTTTATTATTTTTACGTGATTACCATTTCAATTGTAAGAAGCAATGCCAATTTTAATTATTTCAATGTCAATAATCCACGTGAACAATAACATTAATTAATATTACCTATGTACAATGTGTAAACCACTTTTACAAACATGTAAAAATCTTTGGAAAAGGAAACATACTAGTCAGGTTTAATTATCAAAGATTAAAGAGTTTTAGAGAGCTGAGGCTGACTCTTAGAAAACAATGTGGACCGCGATGAGCCCACAGTAGAACATTGCCAAATTTCTTGTTATTAATAAACTTCTAACTTCCCTCAGAGAATATACAACCGGAATAACCAATAGAAATACCAGAAAAACTATAAATTATGTTTAATTTTTGGGCTGTAAACCAGAAATTTTAAATTAAAAAACCAAAGCCTTCGTTTTAAAGCTGGAATGATACAACTTGAAAAACATAAGACTACTTTTGTTATTAAATAAATGTTTAGTGTGACATTATGGAGCAGGCACTGATTTATATACCCCTTGTGGATGTAGGAAAAAAGTACGCCTTGAGGGAGATTATAATCCACTAAGCAAACTAAGGCATGTAAGATAATAATTATGATACAAATATTAAGTGATAAGGGCTGTGCTAGGGGAGTTCAAAGTGAGGTAACCGCAGAAGCTATTTTGCATTTTAATTAGGCCTTTTAGAGAGATGAAAGTTCAATAGCCAAAAATGGTGGAAGAGGTCATTTCAAATACAGAGAATAATATGAGCAATGCCTGAAAGGAAATAGCAGAGCATGTTTGTAGAATTGAACGTACAGACTACAGCATGGAATAGTAACAGTGGGAAATAAAAAACAGAAAGATTCAATAAGAAGCAGCAACATAAGCCTGAGAAATTCAGGGTTTTTTTCATAAGCACTGGAAAGCTATGAACCATACTTTGATCAAAAGAATAATTTTAGGAAGTTGCTGTAGGAAGAATATACCAGTAATTGCATACAAATAGATTTGGGTTTTAGAAGAGGAGAAGAGAATGTTCTAGTAATTTAGACAAGAGATTCTTATGCTTCTGAACAAGGAGCTATGGAAACACACAGGATAAAATGAATGCAAATATATGGAGAAGACTATTACAAATTGCAAACATTTATGGAGAGATTACATTGTGAAAACTTTTGAATTCTCAGTTGATCATCTAAACTATCCTGAAGTAGGTAACTATTATCTCCATTTTAAGGAAGTCAATTAACTTAGTCATAAGTTAATTATACACACAGAACACAGTCTTAAGTATAGTTCTGAGACCTGAACCCCAGGCTCACTGACTTTTAAAGCCAACACTTCATGCTCTTTAATACTTAAACTTACTGTAATGAATGTTGAGAAAACGGGAGCCAAAAATGGCACTAGGTTTTCAATCTTAAATAATTGGGAAAAATAATCAATCAAAACAAACACAAAATCAATCAAAAACACAAAATATGAGGAGAAAGGGTTTGTTCGGGTTGATTAGACACAAATCCCATCTTTAACCAACTCAGTTTCCTAAAGAGTATTGTGTTTTTTGCATGATCGAAAGAATGTTTCTTTTGCAGATTATTCATTGGTTCCATTTTAGGCTTTAATGTTTAATTTTTCCTGCAATGAACCACTTCCAATTTAACCCACCAAAATTCTATTGCTTTATCAGGTGAGAAGTTTCCTGACCAGACGCCTAAGGTGCAGTTAGTGATATCACATGAGGATACAAAGCTGACCATCCTAGTGAAACACATGAAGAACATTGTAAGTTTATTATTTCTAATAAGAAACATGTAAACCTACATTTAGAAATCACTTTCCTCTTTCCGGCAATTAATGTCAACATTAGTAAGAGGAATGGGGCCAGCCACCAAGTTTAAGTGAAGAACAGTGGGCCAATTACAATGTTCTGCCTCAGTATGAGGGCAATCTCTGGGGTAAAGACTATAAAATATTTTACAGGCAAAGTCCTAGAATGAAAATTAGACTTTACTCACAATGAAGTGTCAGGCCAAATCTAGTGAAAAAGGTTTGAAAGTGCTGGAATAGCTAGAGTATTAAGCTCCAAAGGGAAAAAGCTAGGTCCCAAGAATTTTCATCTATCTCATCCTGCTGAGCTTAGTGGAAGTAATACTCTTTGAATAATGCTGGCACTTCCTCCGTAAAGCCAGTAACTGTTAGGCTTTCCTCCCAAATGCCCACTGAGTGCATTGAGTTTATACCACCAGAACAGCTATCATGTTCTGATGTAATTACTCAAAGATATATCTTTCCCCTCAAAAAAATAATAATGGTTTGGAAGACAAGACCCCATCTTTGTATCCCAGAACCTAGAACAACAATGGTAGTTAGCTTCTAAAGAAAACTAAAAGCTATTCCATGATACCCCATTCCTCTCCGAAGATGGGCCAAGTTGGAGGCATGGAGAGCAATTGGAACATTGTTATTAAGAGAGGGAGCTTTTTGAGTCACGGTGTAATTGATTAATGGTCCCGTCTGTGTGCAGTATACAGAAAGGGTTAACTCTACGCTCTACTTCTCCAGTCTTTCTTTAATCTACTCAGACAGGTTCTCCATTTGGTAAAACTCCCTGGGGGGACTGATCGTTACAGAGAAAGTGGCACTATTTTGGTTCCCTCCCTTATGCATATAAGTCTCTTATGATGTGCTTGGAAAAACTTAAAAGACCAAACTCTTTTCATTGTAATATGCATCTGGAACATACTAGAATTTAATAAATATCTGTTCAGTGAACAAATAGTTGGCATAACTTGCAGGGGTTACATCCTTTACAAACAGTAGTAGCTAGATATCCAAGGGTGCTTGTTTGTAACTCTGTAGTGTTCATAATCTGCAATTTTTGTAATAGCTGGGAAAATATTATTAGATATGTTTTTGTAGACGTTTTACTCATTAAAATAATTATTTTCAATTGCTTTTGGTAAGATAATCATCTTAAATGAGAATAGGAGTTGTTTAAGAAATTCTTAGTCTGGGAAATGATTCAATTAGATATTATTTATGGCTATCTGTGCGTTCATAGACTTTAAGCATCTGTATAAATACATATGATAAAGTAATAGAATGTTAAGAAATAGTGTTAATCAAGTTAACAGAACTTATATTTGTATATGACAGATAATTATTAATTGAAAAGGGTGCCTGGGTGGCTCAGTGGGTTAAAGCCTCTGCTTTCGGCTCAGGTCAGGATCCCAGTGTCCTGGGATCGAGCCCCACGTCTGGCTCTCTGCTCAGCAGGGAGCCTGCTTCCCCCTCTCTCTCTGCCTGCCTCTCTGCCTACATGTGATCTCTCTCTGTCAAATAAATAAGTAAAATCTTTGAAAAAAAATAAAATCTTAAAAAAAATTATTAATTGAAAAAAGTCCTCTTGGAAATTACATATTCATTCCAGTAATGTCATTGCTCAAAACCGTTTTAGAACATGCCTGTTGATGTTGCTTTTAGATCTAGCACATAAACCACACAGTAAACTGGTGATATTACTCAACAGTCATGCCTAATAGTTGATCAAAAGTGGTATTAACCAATTTGGTCACCCATTTTATTCACCAGATAAAATCCCCAAATTAATTTTGACGGTTTTCAAAAATGCATTTTGTAGCGAGGTGAAGTGGCACTAACAGTAAGAATATTCAAAACAAATGTGATGCAGGCATGAAGGGGGGGAGGGGGCGAGTAAGAGCAGAAATGTAAGATGTAGATCCAGTGATGGGTAAGTGGCAAATGACAAGGTGAATCCTACCAAAAGTAAAAAAACATGCAGGACCCCTAGAGCCCCTCCATTGCCAATGTTCTCTGAAAGAAAGTTTCCAATAATGAAGTGATACTTCTTGCAGTCTGCCTTCTCAGTCTAAAAGCAGTTCCTCTGTTCTCCCCCGAATCTTAGCATTGCCCTGGAATTCATTGCTACACCTCTTCTCTTTTCTATTTCTAGCCCTTTGGCTTTAAATAGCACTTACATGTCTTTCTCTTCCATATTTATAACACCAGCTTGGAATTCTCCCTAAAATCCAGAGCTGTATGTATAACTGATTACTCAACAACTCTAGTAGACATTGAATAGGCATCACAAACTTAAGATACACCAAATCAAACGTCTGGTTATTGTCCCCTACACCTGCTTCTTTTGCAATATTTCTCATGTCAGGAAATAACACCTTCATCCTACTATTTGCTCAAGTTATAGTCCTTAGAGTTGTTTTGACATCTCTCACAAACTACAACCAATTTATCAGCAAGTTCTGCCAGCTCTGCCTTCACAATAAATCCAGCATGCCACCACTTTGCCCCTTCACTGCTGCCACAACTACCATAACTGGTTTGAGCCACCGTCATCCCCCACCAGAATCAGTGCTGTAATCCTTTAACAGGTCTCCCTGCTTCTGCCTGTATTTCTTTCTAATCTCTTCCTAACCTATGACCAGAGAATTCCTTTGAGAATAAGTCAGATCTTGTTGTTCTTTTCTCATATCCTTCTGAGGGTGAGGCTTCACATCACTTCAAGCAAAAGCCATAGTACTTATTAATGATTGAGGAGCCCTACCAGTCTGGCCTCTGTGACCTCTCCGACTTCATCTCCACAGACTCCCTCAATCACCCCACTCTAGCCTCAGTGACTTCCTTCCTGCTCCCTAAATATGACAGGCATGTTTCTGCCCCAGGACATTGGTACCTGTTATTCACCTTATCTGGAATGTTCTTCCTCAGGCTTATGGCTCCATCTCACGTCCTGAGGGACTCCATCCTACTGCCACCTTTTCAGTGAGGCCCTTTCTGACTCCTACACGTAAAACTGCAAAACCACACTTGCTGCCACTTCCAAATTTCCTTTCCTTCTTTACTTTCTCCACTTCCCTTATCACTGCTATAACCCAAGGAGCGAAAATAGTGTCAAGTACATAGTAGGTACTCAATTAATACTTTGTTGAATAAAAGAATGTCAAATTATTTCTGATGTGAACAACTAAGAATTAGGATCTTGTTCACCTTGCGAAAATCATCACAACAAAGTTCTCATACCTTGCTTTTTATCACAGCTTCCTTTAGATGACTATTTTATTTCTTCTGCTTAACTGAAGACAGAGACAACATAATGTAAATGACAGAAAATTTTATCTATAAATTCTCCACATACTTTCTTTGCTCATTTCAAGTTTTAATTAATTGTTATTTATTTTTTGATCCTTTAGTATTTTCACATGCTTAAGTAATCAGACTAAAGTTGTGTTTCATTTTATTTTAATGTTAAAATGAATTATTCTGCCTGCAGTTCTGTTCTATTTAATATTAAGTGTGATGAAAAGAATTGTTTATCTTATATTGAATCTTTGAAGCTTTGCTCTAAGAATTACTTCCCTCCTGTGAATTCACAAGCTAAAACAAAATTGCTAAAATTTTCCCCTTTTAAAGCCTAAATGATTTATTCTAGTGAACAGAGACTGACAAAGTAATGCAGTTATTTAGAAGCTTGACCAAAATCTTATAAAATAATATTTCAGTTTATATAACAAGGAAACATACAAAAATCATTTAGATTGGAAAAAATTTTTTAAATCTTTCTAGCATTTTCCCATGTAGTCCACTATAAAATGCCTCTTCCTCTGACATCTGCCTGTCTCTCTATGCATCGCAGTGTCTACAATGTCTCTCCTGGTCTCATGGATTCCCCTCATCTATGTCACTTTCACACTGTTTTCTTTTACCTGCCCCAGAATATGCGCATTCTTGAAGGCTCTAAAAGTAATCAGAAAGGATTCCAGACTCTTTCTGATATTGAATATACTCACACTGTCAGAGATTTGCCCTGTAACAAAATAATATGATTTCAAGTGAGGAACAAGGGAAACAGCACACACCTCAGATGGAGTGCTGTTTAATCCCTTCATAAGACACAAAATAGAAAAGAATAGTTGCTATATGAAAATTAACAGAAGAAAAGAAAAGAAAATAATAAGCGTTGGCGAGAATTTGGAGAAAAGGGAACCCTCGTGCACATACCCACAACAATGTAATGTAAATTGGTGAGAATGTAAATTGGTGCAACTACTGGAAAACAGTGTGAAAGTTCCTCAAAAAATTAAAACTAGAAATGCCATATGATCTAGTAATTTCATTACTGAATATTTACCCAAGAAGATGAAAACACTAATTTGAAAGGATATATGTACTCCTATATTTATGGAAGCATTATTAACAATAGCCAAGATATGGAAGCAACTCATGTGTCCATTGACTAATGGATGGATAAGGAAAATGTGATATGTGTGTGTAGATATATATATACACATATATGTGTGTATATATACATATATACATATATGTATATATGTATATACATATATATGTATACATACACATATATGTATATACATATATACATATATACATGTAGATATATAAACACACGCACATATATGTATATATACATATATACATATATACATATATGTATATATCTACATGTATATATATGTATATATACACATATACACACAATATACACACAATAGAATATTACTCAGCCATTAGAAAGAATGATATCTTGCCAGTTGTGACAACATGGATGGACCAAGAGGGTATAATGCTAAGTGATATAAGTCAGATAGAGAAAGAGAAATACCATATGATTCTACTTATATGTGGAATCTAAAAAACAAAACAAATGAATAAACAAATAAATGCACAAATAGATCTATAAATATAGAGAACAAAAATGGCATTGTTGCCGGAGTGGGGGAAGTTGCAGGAATGGGCAAATGGTTGAAGGAAAGTGGGAGAGGCAGGATTCCAATTATGGACTGAGTAATTCATGGAGATAAAAGGTATAGCATAGGGAATATAGCCAATGGTAATGTAATAGCATTGTATGGTGACAGATGGTAGTTACACTTGTGGTAATCTTAGTATAACATATAGACTTGTTGAATCACTATGTTGTACAATGTTACTAATGTGACATTGCAAGCCACCTATACTTGAATTAAAAAAGGACTTATGTAGCCTTATTATTCAATAAGCCACTTGTATAGTAATTAATTAAAAGGTCTATTTCATTTTGCTATGAATATTCATGATATTAGATCTTCCAGCTATAAACTCAGAAGCGATGAAGCAGCAGAAATTATGGGGCTTGTTTCATTCTGTGAGAAGACAAATGTATCTAGAGACAATACTGCGGTAAAAACTTGATGGCATTATTTATGGCCCTAAACTTGTCTTCTGACCCCATCAAGTTCTCCAGCAGTAAAAGAATTGGCTTCAAAAGCAAAAAGGATAAAACTTAGTTCTTATTTATTTTCTCCCTCCTCTCCTCACATTCTCCCTCTATTTTCTTTTCCTTTATTTTTCTTTTCACTTTCTTTCCAACTATTATTAGCCCAAATTTAGCTATAGGACAGAATATAAAAATACAAAAATACAAAAGATTTAAATATGTCCCTTTTATGGTTGGATTTGCTTAAATATTTGGGGTGATAGACATTGGGTACTAGATTTTAAAATACACACACACTTGGACTTTAATGCACTGAATTTTTTTTTTTTTTAAAGAAAATGAATAGGAGAGAAAGAAGTAGACTCAAACACATCAGTAAGAACCCCAGGCTAAACACACGCACATGCGCGCGCGCGCACACACACACACACACACACACATTTCCTTACATTTTAGTTTCTACTTAAGAATTTTCTTAAGTACTTAAGTACTTAAGTACTTAAGAATTTTAATGTGTATGTGTAGCTTGGAGGTTCTTACTTTTAAAATATACATTCTGTGGGGTGCCTGGGTGGCTCAGTCATTAAGCATCTGCCTTTGGCTCAGGTCATAATCTCAGGGTGCTGGGATGGAGCCCTGCATCAGGCTCCCTCCTTGGCAGGAAGCCTGCTTCTCCCTCTCCCACTCCCCCTGCTTGTGTTCCCTCTCTCACTGTGTCTCTCTCTGTCAAATAAATAAATAAAATCTTTAAACAGATTTAATAAAAAGATGTAATAAAACCTTTAAAAAAGATTTTAAAGATAAAATTTGGGGCACCTGGGTGGCTCAGTAGGTTAAGCCTCTGCCTTCAGCTCAGGTCATGGTCTTGGAGTCCTGGGATCGAGCCCCGCATCAGGCTCTCTGCTCAGCAAGAAGCCTGCTTCCTCCTCTCTCTCTGCTTTCCTCTCTGCTGACTTGTGTTCTGTGTCTGTCAAATAAATAAATAAAATCTTAAAAAAAAAAAAAAAGATAAAATTTGAAGATTTTAAAGATAAAAAATCTTTAAAAGAAATATATATACATATATATGCATATATACGTGTGTGTGTGTATAGATATATAGTGATTTTGATTCTGTAACTATGTTTTGTTTTGTTTTGTTTTGTTTTGTTTTGTTTTGTTTTGTTTTAAGAGAGAGCATGTACATGAGCCAGGGTTGTGGTGGGGAGGGCAGAGGGACAGAGAGAGAGAGAATCCCAAGCAGGCTCCGTGCCCAGCATGGAGCCAGATGTGGGACTCCATCCCATGACCCAGAGATCATGACCTGAACCAAAATCTAGACACTTAACCAACTGAGCCAGGTGCCTGTAGGTTGGTATTTCTACATCTGTGTTTTATAGGGATCTCTTGTTCTCAGAGATACCTCTATTCTTCCACATCTAAACTTGTTTTCTTCTCTCCTGCTCCCAAATATGAGCATTCCAGAAGGCTCTGTGACACAAGAGGTCCATGCACCACACTTTGAGAAACATTTTTCAAGTGGTGAATTACCCCACATACGACACTCTGCATACAATACAATGTGAGTTCTGTACATGGCACTAAGCACATTACGGTGCCTGTTGGAGAGAACACTTGGATTTAGTAAAGTTAACAAAAGAGTGTTGGGAGGGGCACCTGGGTGGCTCAGTCGGTTAAGTGGTTGACTCTGGATTTTGGCTCAGATCATGATCTTATGGTCATGAAATCAAGCTCCTTGTGGGGCTCCACACTCAGCACAGAGTCTGCTTGAGATTCTCTCTCCCTCTGCCTCCCACTCCCCACCGCGCTGCTCACACACGAGCTCTCTCTGTCTCTCTCTCTAAAAAAAAAAAAAAAAAAGTGGGAGGGGGTGCCTGGGTGGCCCAGTCGGTGGAGCAGCTAACTCGGTCTCAGCTCAGGTCCTGATCTCAGGGTCGTGAGATGGAGCCCTGCACTGGGCTCCATGCTCAGCATGGAATCTGCCCAAGTTTCTTTCTCCCTCTCCCTCTGCCCCTCCCACCCAAGCTCACTCTCTCTCTAAAATAAAATAAATCTTAAAAAAAAAAAAAAAAGAGGGCTGTGAAAATAAAACAGAGATGATGGCAAAGCTCAACATGTAAAAATAACAATGTTCTGAGTATACTTTAAAAAGTAACTTGGCTAAGTCCTCTATCCCAATTATTCAATTTTTTTAATTTAGATTTTTAAAAGAAATTTGTCATTGTTCCATCCTAGATGCACTTCAATCTAAATAAACACCAATTTCTTGATAAAAGGCAATTTTCTAATAATAATTATTCCACCAATTGTATTTGGCTTATATTTCATTAATAAAAAATTATTCTTCTAAAGTCATCCCATTACGATATTGATCTCCCATTTCAAAGAATATGCTGCAGAGCAGTGGACAGTGAAGAGTAGCCAGCCCAGATATAAATATTTCATTGTTTCATGATTTTTTTTACCAAGGAAACACCCTCAAAGACTACCAATTATTTCTTAATTAAACAAACCGTAAATTGTTCCTAAACCTATGATAAATCATATGCTAATGATAAATGATCTCTTTCCAACATCACTATCTTTAGCTAGTCCTTCCTTTGTGAACTTTACTGTTCTCAGGATAGCACTCTTTCTGAGGCTTCCTTAGTGCTCATAAATTTAAACTAGTTAATGTACATAGTGGCTTAATGATGATGGCTTCACCTTTTGCCCTTAAATGTGAAGATTTTTCCTGTAGTCAGGGCTTTAACTCTTCGAACTGATTTCCTAAAAAAATTCCATTCAGTCTTATGACTTCAAAGATTATGTGAATTACTCCTAAATTTATATCTCTACTTTAAATATTTCTCTGAACTCAATTTACATATGTTCAACTGGCTGATGGGCATGTACATTCTGATATCTTGCCATCTCTTTAAACTCAATAGTTCTAAATTATAGTTCTCTACTTTTCTAAAATCAACTCTCATTCTTGACTATTTATTTCAAAAAATTGTTGCACTGACCTCAAGTAACTCCTGATCAAAACTTCTCTATTATTTTCCATATTTTAACTTATTCCAATACTCCTATGTATAATAATCAGCAAACCCTTTTAGTTTTCTGTTACTTTTATTACTGCCAAAATCCTATTCTGTATTCTCTATTAATTTACCTGTGGATTATTTTGATTGATTTTTATGATATTCCTGTCATTGTTTTCTACTTTCTTTAATCCATTCTGCATTAAAACATCTTAAAATTTCATTTTTAACATACCAATAAAAATGCTAGTAGAATCTTTGTAAAACTCAAATTCCTCAGCCTAATATTTAAGGTACTACACAATATAGCCACACCTACCTTTATAATCATCCTCCCCAATACAAAATTTTTATTCTAGATGGCTCATTCATTGTTTACCAAACACACTCCACTCCTTCTAGCAAACTGTAGCATACTTCTACTTACGCTCTATTTACCTTCTACATCCAATTCAACTTCCAGGCTGAGCTCAAACCTCTCATCCTTTCTGTAGCTCTTGGGTCACTCTTGCTTCTGATGATCCTTCTCTCCTTTGGCCTCCTATTATACTTACTGTTTACACCATCCATTTGATATTCACTGTCTTATCTCAGCTCTTGAAACTTTTATCATTTTGGCTCATCCTGTAGTTTCAACGGTTTTGAAAACATACTGATTATAAAAACTGTGGGAAATATATTTTGTATACTCTGCATCGCTTAGCTTAATACTATGCCCTTGATACATGTGTGTTAAATAAGTGAATATTTATTTAAATGTACATTACTGTGAAAAAATAGCCACAATGCAAAGCAGTTTAATTTGAGCTATGTTTATAAATGAATAGCTTTTCTCTGTGAATTTTGCTGTCTATAATACATGATGCTAAACTGAGAATGACAAATATTTGACCTTCACATCTGTCTCACTTGAAAATAAAGTGATTTCCTGCTGAGGATTATTTCTCTAAATATTCAACAACAGACACTTACCATATCTCCAGCTGACAACCACCAACTACAGGTCACCACATGATGCAGATTTTATCTAATCACTCTCTGTTCTTTACTGACAGGCTTATACCCTAATTGCTATTCTTTATCCAGATCTCCCTCAAGTCTACATTTTAACCCAAACAAACAAACAAGAAAAGCATAAGCTATGGTCCTGACATTGGTTCTCTTAATCCTGTTCCTTCCTGGCTTTTCTGAAATCAACTTGGGAGTCATATTAGCATCATAGTTGCAAAAGACATCCCTCACCCAACAACAAAAAATTGGCATACATTCACAAACAAAAATATGTTTTTGGAAGCTATGGGATCTAACTCTATATACCAAGGAATCTAGGAGGACTCTCACCCACCCATGTACCAAATAATAGACACACAGATCTCGTTCCCAGCTGAGGACCCTAAAGTGGCTCATGAACTGGTTCCAGCCCCTTTTAGCCAAGGTCAGTGAGTTCCTGGAAAGCACTGTCTTTAACAGTCATCCACAGATGAAAGAGCCTTTGTGGAAAGTCAGGTTTGCAAAGGAGAAGTCTCATCACACTGTTGTAGAAAAAAACATGCATTTGAACACTTTGAAGTGGGCAGTTAGTAAAGACTGGAGGAGGTGACAACTACTTCAAATTTGAAGACAACAATGTAAAACTTAAAGTAACATGAAAAATCAAGGTAACATGACACCACCAGAGGATCACAACCATCTTTCACTAACCAAATTCAAAGATGTGAAGATATGTGATTTGCTTGACATAAAGAATTCAAACAGCTTTTCAAAGGAAATTCAATAAGCTACAGAAAGACAATTCAACAAAATCAGGAAAATAATACATGAAAGAAAAATGAGATGTTAATCAGAGAGATAGAATTTTTTTTTTAAAAAAAAGCAGACAGAAATTTGGGAGCTGATGAATATTATAAATGAAAGGAAAAAATGCAAGAGAGAGCATCACCAGCAGAATGGATCAAGCAGAAGAAGAATCTGTGAGACAGAGGACAGGAACTTTGAAATTATCCAGTAACTGGAGAACAAAAAGGATGAAGAAAAATAAAAAAGAAATGAAAAATACTGAAGAAAGCCTATGTGATCTTAGGATACCTTAATGAGAACTCTGAATTATTGGAGTTCCAGAAGAAGAAAGGGAGAAGGGACAGAAAGCACATTTAAAGAGGTAATTCTTGAGTACTTTCCAAATCTGGAGGAGATTTGGATATCTAAGTTCATGAAGCTCGTAGTTCCCCCAAACAAGCTCTACTTAAAGAGATCCTCTTCAAAATATACTATAATGAAATGGTCAAAAATCAAAGACAAAGAGAGAATCTTGAAAGCAGTAAGAGGAAAAAACCTTGGCCCCTCCTTTAGGTTATTTCTCAGCAAAAACCTTATAGATCGGGGGTTGGGGGGGTGGGGATATTCAAGGTACTGAACTAAAATAAATGCCAAGCAAGAATACTTTACCTGGCAAAGCTATCCCTCAGAAATGAAAGAGGGATAAAGATTTTTCTAGATAAATAAATGCTAAAGAGGTTCATTACCACTAGACCCACCTTATAAGAAATGCTGAAAGGAATTTTTCAAGCTGAAATGAAAGGATACTGATAGATAACATAAATACATATGAAAATATACAACCCATGGCAAAAATAAGTGTGGAAAGTCAGAGTACTCAAATAGTATAATATGGTTGGGTGTTAAACACTCAGCTCTCATATAAAGGTTAAAGGACAAGAGTATTAAATATAACTATTGTTGTGGGGTGCCTGGGTTGCTCAGTCAGTTAGGTGTCTGTTTTTGGCCCAGGTCATAATCCCAGGGTGCTGGGATGGAGTCCCATGTCAGGCTCCTTGCTCAGCGGGAAGTCTGTTTCTCTCTTTCCCTCTGCCCCTTTATTTAATTACATTTTATTTATTTATTTTACAGGGAGAGAGAGAGAGAGAGATCACAAGTGGGTAGAGTAGGAGGCAGAGGGAGAGGGAGAAGCAGGCACCCCACTGAGAAGAGAGCCCCTTGTGAGTCTCAATCCCAGGACCCTGGGATCATTACCTTAGCCGAAGGCAGATGCTTTGCCGATTGAGCCACCCAGGCATCCCTAAATAAAAATCTTTAAAAAAAATGAAATAAGTAAATAAATAACTGTGGCTAAAATGATTTGTTATGAATAAACAGTATAAAAAGGGGGTGAATTGTGACTTCAATAACAAAAAATGAAGGAATACAGGATAGAGTTTTTGTATGTGATTGAAATAAATTTATCAGCATAACTAGATTATAAGTTTTGTTGTTTTTTTTTTTTTTTAAGATTTATTTATTCAAGGCAGGTAGGGGCAGAGAGAGAGGGAGAGAAAGTCTTAAGCAGAGTCCCCTCTGAGCTGGACTTGGGGCTCAGTCCCACCCTGAGGGTCCCACCCTGAGGGACAACGCTGAGGTCATAGCCTGCGATGAAACCAAGAGTCAGACTCCCAGCTGACTGCACCACCCAAGTACCCCTATACCTAAGACGTTTTAGGTAAGCCCCATGGTAAACACAAAGCAAAAACCTGCAGTAAATTCACAAAGGATAAAGGGAAGTGAAATCAAAATATAGCACTAAAACAATCATCAAAAAGTTCACAAAAGAAGACAGGAAGAGAGGAAGAAAAGGACAAGGGAACTAAAAAACAGCTAGAAAACAATAAGATGACATTAGTGAAGTCCTTAGCTATCAATATTTACTCTACATGTAAATGGATTGAATTCTCAATCAAAAGGCATAGAGTGGCTGGATTGATTAAAAAAAAAAAGCATGACCCAATTATATGCTGCCTACAAAACATCATTTCACCTCACTTTTTTCTTCTATAGCCTTACTGATTTTCTGTATGCCAGTTCTATGATTTATTAAGACAGGGGTGTTAAAATCTTTAACTATAATTGTGAATTTGTTTTATGTTATATGAACATTTAAGATTATTATGTCTTCTTGATTAATTGGCCCCTTTATCATTATAAAATGAACTTCTTTATTCATGGTAGTATTTTTTGCTGTCAAGTATACTTTGTCAGATATTTATATAAATTCTCCAGTTTTCTTTTGATTCATGTTAGCATGGTATATCTTTTACATCCTTTTACTTTTAACCTTTCATCTCTTTACATTTAAAGTATATTTGATATAGATAGATAATATACACATAGATAATAAATGATTAGATAGGTAGATGATAGGTAGATAGATGAAAGACAGATTGGTTACAGATAGATGACCATACTATAGGTTGTACCTAGCAATCTCTTGGTTATGGATATATTGAACCTATAATCACATACAACTTTTTAAATTTTCCCAAGTGCTATTCCTAAGCCAAGTATTTCTTATCCTGGATTTGCAGAATGAGTTTTTCAGACCCAAAAGAACTTGACATGAGTCTATTGTATCTAACCTTGTTAGATATGGTTCATCGTTCCAACTCTTCCCATCTCAGTCCTAATTACCTGATCAAGCACATTGGCCATAACACTCAGATTATTGACAGCTATACATCATGTATCTGTATCTTTACTTAAATCCTGATAAAAATGTCTAGTAGGAAAGAAGGCAAGTATTTGGAGTATATAGGTAGAAAACTCATACTTCACCTCTGAATTACTAGTTTCTGGGTTTTTTGCAAACAAATCTCTAATACTGTCAAGTATAACAACACCATAAATCTAATCTTTCAGTATTTCATTTGTTCTTCACAATCTCAATAATCATTAATAAAATGTAGTCTGTCTTTTATTTGTACAGTTTTCTTAGCATTTGGGGATAGAAGATAAGAGAGGATTTGAAATCATTTAGAGTGGTTCAGTGCAGTTGCAAAAAAAAGTTTAATTACACTTAACTCATAAACAATTCTTCGGGTTTTCTATCAAGTAGACTGTAAAAAATAAATGAGGTTTAAAACTTTACTTCATACATGTTATTAAGATTGAGAAATGGAAAAGCTTGTCAAATTTCACAAGACAATTCAGTAGCAAAATCTGGAGCTCTAATTAAAACTCTGGATTTTTAGAAGTAATTCAATTCCTATGTATTGAGTCAGAAAATAAGAATTTAATCTATTAGACTGTGACTTCTATCTAGTTGTTAACTGCATCAAGTTGAGGATTGAAAATGTTTAATATGTTTATAATAAGATGATCATGCCCATGAGTTTGGTTATTTCTTTGAAAGTAGAAATGGTTTCAGCAACGCTTTTGTGACCTCTCACAGATCATCCAAAGTGTTAAACACATGGTGGTGTGATTTTTGAATTGATTGTTTTTAAAAAAAAGTTACTGAAAATCACCTATTAGTGACAAGAATTCAATTAAAGACTTAATTGGTGTGAAATGAAGGAGAAGACCATCCTAATTTAATTCATGAGGACCTGAAATCATCCCATTCTGTATTAACAAACACACGCAGAAAGGTTGGAAAGATCATTCCACCATTTCTTTAACTGCAGCACTGAGCAAACTATATATCACAGGCATTTTTCTTGTACTTCTGTACTTTTGTTGTACATTTTCATTTTATAAAAAGACCCTCTTCGTGGTAGCTAGCCTGAGTTTCAGAACTGCAGTTTGGCAGACACATAGACAAGGAAAATACTTTTTTATGGTTATTTTGTTTCTGGCATAGACCTCAAGTTTTGATAGCACTATCATATTTTAATCATCAGCTGTTGATTTCTACCAAAGCCTATCTTATCATATGATTGGAAACATTTAAGTTAAAAAAAAAAAAAAAAAGCTTGATGGGGAATTCTCATAAATTATTCATCAAACAGGTAAGAACCCATTAAATACAATTAAGCTTTGAATTAATCTACAGAAGTTATTTTTAAACCATCTATCTTCATCACATTTCTGATAAAACTTGATCTAGAAATGCTCTTAATTTGAATCTGATGGTTTCCTCTGCATTCTTTGTAGAGGGTCAGTAAAAGGTAGTGGTTAAAAGCACAAGTTATAATAAAACGCTTTCAATAAAATAAAGACAATAATACTGGCTCAAGGGTTATTTTAAGAAAGTGTTTTGAATAGATACTCATTATGTGATAGCTATTATTATTACTACTATACATGAAAAATTAGTATCTTCTTCATAAACTCATGAAAATACTAAAGGGTTGTTGGCCTACCTTGCAATGTGAAATAGTTTTATTTACTTTATAAACAGTTTACATTGTGCTTTGTTTTTATAGCAACATACTACTGCTTACTCTTCTTTTCTTAATTTTGATAAATTTGCCATTTTTTCAATATAGTTTTATTCATTGACCACAAAAACAACAGAAGTAGCATTGAAATGCTATGTGCAATGTGGGGCAAGAAAGGAAGGCAGAAATTAGCATATTTAATTATTTATACACCTAAAACAATACCATTAAGAAGTCAGCATTATGAATAATGGTTTAGTAGGATACATATATGCATTTTAATTTGTATGCCCAAAACAATAACCAAAATAAGAATCTCCTATATTTCACTCTTAGTTGAAAAAGAAGTGCCTGCATCAGTGATGCTAAGAATATGCCAAGGCCTTCATTTCCAACCCTTTCAGTTAGAGGGACCTCTTTCTAAACTTGAAACAATTTTTCTAAAAATCTGATAGATTTAAAAAGTAGGAAACAAATTTTAAACTACTATAAATTCGGTTCGTGCTTTTAAAATATTAAAACTGTGTAATCAAAAGCACCTACATATATTTGAAAAAATATAGCACGTATGTATGAGACATATTTATTTCCTCTGTAGGGAATGCTTGGTGCAAACGTGAATCCAGCACCTTGCCTCCACCCAAAGGTCACCAGCGGCAAGTCTCTAATTAAATTGAATGTACCTGTTTCTATGTCTTTCATGTTCTCCACAAAAGGGGCACACAGAGGGGGGAAACTGCATGAGGTTGACCGAAGGTATGGGAACAAAAAAATGACCTTAGTTCACACTCCACCATCTATTAGGCCTCCAAGAAATTGTCAGATCATTGCTAGCTCCTAGAAGGAGATTTAAATAGCCTGTTATACTTATTGTTAAGGATTTTTTTTTTTCTTTTAAGGAATTAAGGTAGGGAGGACTATCACAGAAGACTGGACAAGGTGTCAGAAAAGGAGAACAGCAATCAGAGACCAGGTCTTCAGGGGAACGTGAGGATGGCCCCTAAGGATTCATTCTGAGACTGATCACAAGCAATTACGTTGCAAACCCAGCCTAGCTCCAGTTGCAAGCAGAAAGGGCTAAAGAAAGGAAGTAAGCATCTAATTGTTTAGTATCAGAGCGATGAGATAAAATCAAAGTTTTAGAAGTGGACTATTGATATGTCAGACATAACAAGCCGATCTCAACACAAATACCCCTGATCAGCCATGAAACCCAACGAAGTGCATGTGATGATCTGTCCTATCCGTGGAGAGATGCCGTCAGACAGCAAGTGCTCAGGGTAAACGCCCAGGGCAGACCTCGGGAACAGACCCCAAGACACATCCACTTTCACCTTAGGAAGTTAAGGACACTTCTGTTTTTTATATTGCATTATAAATAATGATTCAACAAATAACTATGGAGTGCTTTCAAAGAGCTAGATGCTGTAAATATATAGGTCATCCATTCAGTCATTTGGTAACTATTTATTTAGTATTCACTGTATGCCAAGCACTGTGTCAGGAACAGGATTTCTAGGAAAGAAAGGAATACTGTGAAAGAAAGGCAGGACTAGGAAAGGAAAGAAAAGAATAAGGTAAAAGGAAGCCCAATCTCAAGGGGGGATTTTAAATGTTTCCTTGGAGATCCAGAGACTCACTGAAAGATTAGGACGAAGGAACTGAAGGTGGGGGTAGGGTAGCAGGGCAGTGAGTCACCAATGGAGCAAAGCCCAAAGGAAATGTGAGGGGAGGTAAGTGGGAAACATCAAGACATGGATTTTCCTTTTAAATTATTTCAAGGCTAGGGGAGCCTGGGTGGCTCAGTGGGTTAAAGCCTCTGCCTTCGGCTCAGGTCATGATCTCAGGGTCCTGGGATTAAGCCCTGCATCTGGCTCTCTGCTCAGCGGGGAGCCTGCTTCCTCTTCTCTCTCTGCCTGCTTCTCTGCCTACTTGTGATCTCTGTCAAATAAATAAATAAAATATTTAAAAAAATTATTTCTAGGCTCATAAGGGAGCTGGCATACATAAAACTTCTAAAAATATAAAAAATGGGAAACATTTTAACAGAAATATATATCTAGGATATATAGAATTCAGAGTAAGGATGAGTAACAAAAATGAAGTATGGATGACTTCACGTCGTCTTCTGAGCGCAGTAAAAATGTTAGCCAGAATTCTAGAAGAAAGTAGTAGTGTTGTTTGACTGTGAATAAGAAAACCCTCTGGGTAACACAAGGAAACTTCTCACTGTTTAGACTGAGCGTCAGACGGAGAACTCAGTATCTCCAGGCCTTACTGACTCCTCAGGTCAAAGCCTTAAATCTTTGTGAAGGTCTAAAACGCAACCGGAGTAAAAATCCTAGGTTAAGACATTTAGACAAGTACAGGTTATTTAATCACTTTAAAGTTAAATTTAATTCACATGAGCAAAAGGGCAAAGGATGATATGAGAAGTATTGACAAGAAGACAGCTTTTTATAATAAGCTGTGATCTTTAAGAAACAGGATATGGTAAAAGTAAGAAAGAAAAAACTAACATTGATAAGACAGCTGCTTTGGAAAAAGCAAAACAAAACAAAGAGAAAATCTCTGAAAGACCTGAGAAATCAATGTCTGCATTGAAAGCTATTAAGGACGGACTAAGCCCACTGCTGCTCAGATCTAATGCACCCCTGATTTTGAATTGAAACCTGGGATGCTCTATTATTCTAAAAACTCCAGGATATTCAAGGACCTTGTCAAGGACATCAACTTGGAAACAGAAACCTAAAACTTTAGTTGCTAAATGCTTGGTGAAGGCTGGTATGCAAAATGTCTTTCTCCGTCTGTGATTGGAAGTTTATTCTTTAGGCAGTGGGGAACGTGACATGATCAAAGCAGCTTTATAGGAAGATTAAGTACATGGAATGAAGGAAGGAAAGAATTGGGAAGATGAGGGCATAAAAAGTTATTAAAATCCAGTTGCAACAAGTTAGGAAGAAAAGATCTGTGGTGGCAGATGAACTGGGGCAAACAGGATATTGATCTCAGTACACACTTGGATTTGAAAATCAGTGACAAGGGAGACACCAGACAAAACGAATAGTATGACTTTAATATAGTTCGAATAGCTAGGAAAAATTTGTTTTGGAGTGGTAAGGAAGGCTCGAAGATAGATTTTGGTTATTTTATATAAGGGTGTCAAGAAGATATTCAGGTGGAAATAGTCACATGTCACTAGGCCGAGATTCAAAGGTTGAACTGGAGATTCTTTATTTGGGGGTCATCTAAATGGTTCTCAGTTGGGATTAATTTTGTCCCCCAAATGACAGTTAGCAATGTTTGGAGACATTTTTGGTTGCCACGACTGGGAAGACGTCACTATTGTAATCTGGTGGGTAGAAGCCCGTGATGCTGTGGAAATATTCGCATTGTGTAGAACGGCCCCCTACAACAAAGGATTCTGTGGCACCAAATGTTGATAGGGCCAAGGTTAAGGAACTTTGCTCATAAATGTCATAGTACCTTCGGGGTATCTTGTCCAATCAGTGTATATCGTGTATTTATGTTTAACTTTAATTTATAGAAAATAAAAATAGTACCAAACATTTATTATGCCTTACTCTATTTCACGTGTTGTCCTCACATTACAGGGTTCATTTAATCTTTTGAATGCAGTGAGGCATATACCCTTTATCCTCCTTTACAGGTTAGGAAACAGATCCACTGCAAAGTTAGGATACCTGCCAAAAGCCACATAGCTGGCAAATTTGGGGGCCCAGATTGCAATCAAAAAGTCCACTTTCAGAACCATGATTCTAACCACTAAGTTGGAACATATAATGATGATAGGGATGGTATCATCAACACCATGGCAGACAAGAGAGAATTACACAGAGCAAAACATTACACTCCCTGCATCCTTCTCTCCAAGTCAAACTAAACCAAATCAAACAAAACAAAAGCACTCTCTCAAATATTAATAGAAATGTCTTTCTTCAACACTGAGATTCATTGATACATTTGATACACTGATACATTTGAGACACTGAGCATTTTGCCCTGGAGGAGGGTTTCAGGTGGGGCAGGAGAACTTGAACTCTATCTATAGCAGCAGTTTTGACAACCTTAGCATTTTGACATATGATGTGTCCAGATGTGCTGTACCTAATTTGTGAGTAACCATCGTATTTTCTTACTTTCCACTATGCCTTTTTGAGTGCTAAAGAAAGATACAAAATTAAAGCTAGTGACATTGGGGGTGTCACTGGATGTTCGCATGTAAATGTCACTGTGATTCAGAAGACTGAAATGTATTTCTTGAAAATTACCAATTTAATGGTTAGAATATAGTCAACAAAATAAACATTAAATTCCTCAAATTTGACTTTTAAATCCTCCTCTTTAAATATAAATTACACGAACACTTATCTTTTTTTTTTAACGTTTTATTTATTTGACACGGAGATAGAGATCACAAGTAGGCAGAGCAGCAGGCAGAGGGAAAGGGAGAAGCAGGCTCCCCGCCAAGCAGGGAGCCTGATACGGGGCCCGATCCCAGGACCCCGGGACCATGACCCGAGCCGAAGGCAGCCGCCCAACTGACTGAGCCACCCAGGCACCCCATAAACATTTATCTTTTTATCAAACTAGATATTCAGAGTTTTAGTGTGATTTGCTCTCTGTTTGGTCAAGATGCCAACGGTGAAACACGTTTCTTTGAAGTGCAGTGGCTTTCAGATGTTTGAAACAGTGGACTTATTCCTCAAATTAATATTAAGAAATTAAAATATCCAGTGGTGCCTGGGTGGCTCAGTTGGTTAAGCACCTGCCTTTGGCTCAGGTCATGATCCCAGGATCCAGGGATCCAGCCAAGTCGAGCTCCCCGCTCCTTCCGCACCCACCCCCAGCTTGTGCTCTCTCTCTGTCAAATAAATAAATAAAATCTTTTTAAAAAGAAAGAAAGAAAAATATCCATAATAAGGAAAGGTGGAAAAGAAAGCAAGAAGTTCTGAAGCCAGAATAGAGAAGCTGGGATGGGAGGTAGTTGGGGGACCAGTTAGGACAAGCTGGGGAGAGGGAGTCCAAAGATCTAGCCATTTGACATCTACCCATCAGGCAGCATTTTAGGCAACTTTGGAAGCTCCATAGAACATAGTTTGAGAAGGATTATCCAATATATTTTAGGGTAGTTTAGATAATGAAATTATCATAACTACCTTAAAATCTTATAAGTATATTAAAGTTGCAAGTCTCTTCATCTGATATTCTAATTAAATTTTGCCTTAAATGTGATATTATCTAATATACATATACATATCATTAAATGCGACATTTTATTTTATGTGTTAAACTTGCATCTTTTTATTTATAAGTGGTGGACAGTATCCTGAGGCACTTAATTCCTGCCTCTGCCTGTGGCTTATATTCATCTTTTGACCATTTCTGTCAAAAATGCAAATATATTTTTTACTATAAAAAACTAAAGTAAATTATATTTAATAGGCTTTTAAATATAGCTCTCTGACACAACACTTAATTTAAAATGGACAATTTTACTCTTTTACACTGTGCTTTGGGAATATTTTTGAGCGATGATGTATTTCTTTTGATTGTTCTCTTATTTTCTGATAAACAGTACCGTAATAAATTTTGATCCTGCCTTTGGTCTCGATATTTAGTAGCTATGTATTTATTTTCTTTGATAGCAGCATGCATTAATATTTATAACCATTTTCCTTTGCAGCATCTCCCAGATGGCTCTGCGCCCAGTGCACATGTTGAATTTTATCTTTTACCATATCCCAGTGAAGTTCGTAGGAGGAAAACAAAATCTGTTCCAAAATGTACCGACCCCACTTATAATGAAATTGTGAGTATGATTCATCTCTTGTCCAGTCGCTTTGTATTTTTCTTACCATTTTTTAGTTTAACAACCAAATATGGAAAAATTGCAGTAATTGGCAGCATTATTCCATGAAGGGAAGACATTTCGGAAAATAGCCACTATGTGCTGATCACTGTTCTACATGCTATGGGAACTGGAAAATACAGATTCTGCTTTCAAAGCGCTTATGAACCAATTTTCAAATTGTGGCGTGCCTCCAGCAAGAGCCCAAGATGGCTTTTTTTTTTTTCTCCCTAACATTATCCCTGACTTCATCTTATTTTCTCCAACCTTATTTTCTTCTACCTGGTCTTCCTTACTCAATAATTTTTATCATAGTCTATCCTGTGTATAACAGTAAACTTCATAAAATCTCCTTTGAAAAACAAAAGAAAATAAACAAGTACAAAGCGCAAATTAAATTAACATATATAGTTCTCTAATTCATTTGTATTTCACAATTTAAATATCCAATCCCGTACTCCTTTCTGAGGCAAACCCTATATTTATTCTCTTGATTCCCTCCCTTCCCATTTCTTCTTTACCTCGCTCAGATGATTATTTGTTTGCTGTTCTTAAGGCTGTCTCATCCACTCTGGATCCTCAGGTCAGAAATCATTAAAAAAACAAAACAAACTCCTCAACTCAGCCTTTCTAAAGCATCCGTATTTTCTTTTCTTCCCTATCACACCCAAACTTTTGCAAAACTTGGGATGCCTAAGTGGTCCAATCGGTTAAACTCAGTTCTCCTGGGATGGAGCCTGGCATGGGGCTCTCTGCTCAGTGGGGAGCCTGCTTCTCCTTCTCCTCCCCACTTGCTCTTGATCTCTGTCACTATCTCTGTCTCTCTGTCTCAAATAAACAAATAAAAAATCTTAAAAAAAAAAAAAAAAGCTTTTGCAAAAGTGACTCACATTTCCTGCTCTCACTTCATTGCTTCCTTTTCATCCTTCAATCCTTTGCAGTCTGGATTCTGAACCTCATTGATGCCGCTTTCTTAGAATGATACCCATGGACTGCTAATGGCTTCATCTAATGAGCCCTCTACTCTCCTGAACAGTTATACAGATGCGTTGCTGGGTGCCCCCCCTTTTTAACACCTCCTTTTTGCTCGAGTCTAATCTTCTCTTAAAGCTCCCTCCCATCTTCTCTGACCACTCACTCAATTGCCTTCATAGCCATTCTTCTTCTTAAAAATACTGTTGTTCGCTGGAGTTCCACAATCTATCCTTTTCCTCATGATATATAGTCTCTCAAAACTATCTCATATATCTACAAATTTTCATTTTACACCTCTGTGTAGGTTGCATCTGAATTTATGCCTCCAACCCTGGCTTCTGTCCTAACCTTCTGTCCTGCACTTCTGAGTGTTACTAAAGAGAGATCCATCAGAATGTCTCCTAGACACTTTTAAACCAGGCTTCCCTCCTCTACTTGCCATCTCAAAAGATATGTTCTAATGACACCACCCTCTCTCTCACTCATTTTTCCAACTAATCGCCGAGTTTTGTCAGCTTAACACTTTGTCACGTGTGCAGCCACCTGCCTCTTGAATCCATCACCTTCTGTCTGCCCCATCGCTGTGACTTTGGCTATTATACAATAGCCTCCTATCTGCCTCTTGTGTTTCTCAGTTGAGCAATTCATATTTCTATCTAAGATGTCTTTCAAAAACCAGTCATATTTATTTCTCTACTATTTAATTTTTCTTTTTCCAAAGACTCCTCACTGCCTACTGGGTAATGTACAGAATGCTAAATGTGACAATGATAGCCCTTAAAATGTGACCCGGTAACTTTCCTGAGTTGTCTCTTGACTCATACCATCTTCATATACTTTAAAAAAAAATTGTTTTGAGATCCTTGTAGAGTCATATGCAGTTGGAAGCAATAATACACAAAGAATCAAAGAATTCAAATAACCTTTAGCCACTTTCCCTCAGTGGTAACATCTTGTTTGACTACAGTACAGTATCACAACCTGGAAATTGACATTGGTGCAATTCACTGGCCTTAATGAGATTTCATTAGTTTTACATGTGTTCATGTGTATTTGGTTCTATGCATTATTTATTTGAATTCCTGTTAGTTCTGTGCCTTTGTACCATGTGAGTAGACTTGTGTGACCATCACCACAGTCTTGGTGCAGAAGAATTCCATCACAAGGATACCTGACGCTACCCTTTTATAGCCACAGATACTTCCCTCCCTCTAATGCCCACTCCATCCCCAATCACTGGCAACTAGTAATCTGTTCTCCATCTTTATAATTTTGTCATTTCAAATGTTATATAAATGGAATCATACAGTGTGTAACATTTTGAGATTGGCTTTTGTCACTCACCATAGCTCCCTAGCAATCCATCCAAGAAGGTGCCTGTATCAATAGCTTGTTTTTTTCCACTGCTGAATCGTAGTCATGGTATGGAAGTCTGACATTTCCTTTAACTGTTCACCTATTAAAGGACATCTGGGTTATTTCTGGCTTGGGCTATTGCAAACAAAGCTGTTGTGAATAGTAATGTATAGACTCTTGTGTAAACATAAGTTGTAATTTCTCTAATATAAATGCTCAAGTTGTAATTACTGGAATATATGGCAGTTTTATAAAAAAAATTGCCATACCCTTTTTCTATAGCAATTTACCTCCCACCAGCAATGTATCTATTTTCTCTAAATCTTTGCCATTTGTTATTATTTAGTATTTGTTATTTTTGTTATTATTTGATATTATTTGCCATTTGTTATTATTTGTAACAAATTTGTTATTATTACAATTATTTAGTTCTTTTGACAGGTATAGACTGATACCTCATTGTGGTTTTAATTTGCATTTACCAAATAACTAATGATACTGAACTTCTGGTCATGTATTTTTTTACCATCCTCTTTGGTGAAATGTCTCTTCATGTCTTTGCTCATTTGCTAATTGGATAGTTTGCATCTATACTGCTGAGTTTTGAGAGTTCTTTGTATGTTATGGACAGTAGTCCTTTGTCAGATAAGTGGTTTACAAATACTTTCCACCTATCTGTAGCTTGTCTTTTCATCCTCTTCTCAGGGTCTTTCAAATTAAAAGTTTTTAATTTTGATTTTGTATAATTTATCAATTTTTACTTTTATAGACTACAAGTCTAAGAACTCTTCACCCTGCACCAAGTCCTAAAGATTTTCTCATATATTTTTCCAAATAATTTATAGTTTTACAATTTTATATTTAAGCCCATTATCCATTTTTAGTTTTTTTTTAATAAAATGTGAAGTTTAGGTTGGAGTTTGCTTTTTTTTTTTTAAACCTGTGAATGCCAATTACTACAGCACCATTTATTGAAAAAGCAAAACAATGAATGCCTTTTGTACCTTTGTCAAAAATAAATCAGGAGGGGCACCTGGGTGGTTCAGTGGGTTGGGGCCTCTGCCTTCGGCTCGGGTCGTGATCCCAGGGTCCTGGAATCGAGCCCCACTCTCTCTGCTCGGCGGGGAGCCTGCTTCTCCCTCTCTCTCTCTGCCTGCCTCTCTGCCTACTTGTGATCTCTGTCAAATAAATAAATAAAATCTTTAAAAAAAAAGTCAGGAATATTTGTGTCATCATGACGATTTATTTCCTCACACCTAATCATATTCTCAAGTCACATAAGACAGCTTGTCATCCTCTTAATAGTTCCTATGACCTCTGAGATGGAACTCATGCCCTTCACCCTTTCTGCTCTTCTGTGCCAACTTTAAAGCTTACCTCAGATGTGGAATTTGTGAACCACTCTTTCCTCCTCAACTCTTACATTACACTAAACCTTCTTTTAGTTAGTCCTACATGCTTTTTTCTTCTACTAAATTGTAAATTTCTTGAGGATGAGGAAAATACCTTATCTTCTTAGTATCTTTAAAACTTAGTTGTTTCTAAAAAGATGCGTGAACTAAATATTTGGGGTAGTTTTATAAGTGATGCTTCATATGCATATGTAAAAATGTAAAATTATACACACACACACACACACATATATATACATATATATATTTACACATATAATTTAGTAAGGAAAGATATTTTGACATTTTATTATTTTCATGATGTCACTAACTAGAGATATACTCTCCCAGTAGTATGTCATTAGTTTCCTTATGTTTTGAGTACAAGACCCCCTACATCAATATCAAGAAATTTCTCCAGACTTAATGTTGTGCTTCATCGTTTGTAATCTCAAGATGGTCCTAATGATGAAAAGCCACTCACAATTCAAGAGTTTAAGTAAACTGGTATTTTATTTATTTCAGGCTATAAGTGTTATTTTTTAAAAATTAGCAAATACACATGTTTGGAGATTATTTTATAAGCTTATTGTATCCATAAGTTTTCTAAAAACTTGCAGTAATTCTAGCTCCTCCAGCATTCATGAGCCATTGATCAGAAATCACTGCAATACTTTCTTCATCAACCAACACTTGTAGCTTGGACACACACTATTTATACTTTGAACACTTTTAAAAAAAATTGCTTCAAAAACAATAGTCCATAGTCCATGCCTAATACATTTCAATTTATACATAACCCAAGTGAGTGGAAATGTGAATTAATATGTAGATAAGTGACTATTTTTAGTAGTAATTATCATCATATAAACAAGTTTGGTGGGGAAGCTGGTTGGATTTAGAAAGCCATGAGAAAAAAAGACAACAATATTTTCATTTTTCTCCCATTATGTTCTGGGTCCCTATCAATACAACAAGAATCTCTGTTTACAAGAAATGTGAGGATATAGGTTTCATCTCTATGCCAAATCCCTCAATAATTCCAGAGCACCCTCACCAGCAATGTATATGTGTTTTCTAGGAAGCCCAGTAAATTTCACATGACATCCCCCTTATTTTTAACTTCTCCCCAGCTTTGCTTCCTGAGCAGTGCTGTCCCAGCCACTCGGTATGACTGGGATTTCTCAAACTGCCAAACAGTTCAATGTTCTGGGAAGTAGGAGAGAATGACCTCACTCTTCTTTTTATATAAATCTCTTAAAGGAATACAAAGGACATATTACATTGCATCACCAATGTCTTACAAAGCTTTTCATGAAAATAATTCTTTCCATTTTTATTCAGAGCTCTCTCTCTCTCTCTCCCTAATACCCAGACTGAGAAAGGCTGAGAGTCAGGGACACTGCCAAGGGTTCCTTTCATATCCACCCTTCAGATGCTAAACTTTTCTGATACAGAGCCAAGCTTGTCTATTTGACACTTCCCAGAGTGATTCCCAACAGACTTTGTCAGCAGTCTCCCTGAAAACCCCTGTCATATACAAATCCCTGTTGTAGACATGACTGGGCTGCAGGGGTGGAGAGCCAGTAGGAATGCTCACAACACTGACTACGGCTTGTAAGAAGCAGAGCGGGGACTCTGGCTCCAATGCCATTGCTCTTCCCACTCTATTCTCTTTGGCATCTGGTTAAAAACCATCATTTTTTTTTCAATGATTCTTTAGAAATACAGATTCTACTTTATAACAGAACTATATTGTTAGAGCCCACGTATTTTTTACATTGTATTCCTTTCTTAGATATTATTCTATTATAAAAAAAAAAGAAGAAATTAGAAAAGACATTAGAACAGGAGCATTCTATGTGTTTGACATACCTTATAGCATCTTGCAGAATGTGCATGATTATCTAAGAGCACAAGTATATGGTGTATTCAGTAAGCCATAGCCAATGTTACCAGTATCAATCTCTCATTTGATATTCATAACATGAGGAAAATTCTATTTGTAAGTGAAGACATTGAGATCCTGATGTCAAACATTTCAATCAGGGTCAAGCAACTAGTTCTCAAGTCCAGAAGTGCCAGAGTCCAAAACCCGTTTTGACCCACTGAGTTGTGCTGTTGTCCTTCCCTCTCTCTACCCACAGAGTCCTCCCATTCTCACTTACTTCAAACTCTCCTTTTCATTATCCTGCCTCCTCACTTCCCTTCCCCCCCAGCACTAGACATGTTTCAGTTTCCATGTTATTGTTCTTCCACTGACGTCTAAATACACTGTAGAATTATTTGCTATACTCTCATGTCAAATAACATGCAGTGAGGGCTTGTATACAAGTTACCAGATATTAATTACCCTAAATGAAGTTTTTCCATTTGATGTAATAATTTCAAACCTGCAAATTCAGTATTTGTCAGAAGGCATTGAAGACTTGGTGCATGCCTATGGGTAAAAAGCATTTTGAAGTGAAATTGAAAAAGCTGTGCATTTTGGTTCTATTCGTGTGAAAAAAGAATACATTTTAAAATATTTGGTGAAAAAGTCTCAAAGAATATAATCATTTGTGCACTTTGTTAGCATTACCCACTAATTATTCATTACACAGTAAGAAAAGAGTGCTTTTTTTTTCCTTTCTTATTTATGTCTAAGTTTTCACTCAAATTCCAGTTAGTTGGGCGCCTGGGTGGCTCAGTGGGTTAAAGCCTCTGCCTTCGGCTCAGGTCATGACCCCAGGGTCCTGGGATCGAGCCCCACATTGGGCTCTCTGCTCGGCAGGGAGCCTGCTTCCCCCTCTCTCTCCTTCTGCCTGCCTCTCTGCTTACTTGTGATCTCTGCCAAATAAATAAATAAAATCTTTTTAAAAATAAATAAATAAATACATTCCAGTTAGTTAACATACAAAGTAGTATTAGCTTCAGGTGTATAATACAGTGATTCAACACTTTTATACATCAGCCGGTGCTCATCACAAGTAGGAGTACTAATCTTTTTAACAGTGTTATGGATTCAGTAAAGCAATTAAAATAGATATATATCACCTATAATGTGCAATAATTACATGTTTTAAAAAGACTTCAGTTACTTCTAAGAAAATAATTTTTGCATAATGAAGCACAGGGAAAGAAATCCATAAGTTAATATAACCTCTGGAGTTCAAATGTTTGTATTTTAACCAGAAAGGCAATTAATTCTTCAAGTAATTTCTTGAGAATTTCAGCTTGCTAAATACCAGGGAGAGTCAACTCTGTATGGAACTGTTTCCTCCAGTCAACTAATGCAAAATACCAAGAAACAGCTGTTCTTTGTGTATTTGATGGATTTTTTTGGTATAATTTACTAATGTTCAGTATGTACCAGGCTTTGTAGTAAGGCTTACATTCATTATCTCACTTATTCTTCCCCACAATGCTAAAAGGCAAATATTATTATCACCATTATGTAAATGAGAAAACATATAGTTGACAATAGATTGAAATAAATATAAATTAAGTGTCATAGAAATTTATATCTTTAGAGCTTATTTATATGATTCACAGTTCTTAAACCAGACTTTCACAAAACACTAAGGCCTAGAGTTATACCATTTTTCTACTTCATGTACAGTAACACTTTGAGTGCCCCTTCATCTGTTTTCTCTGTAAAATAAATGACTTTGTCTGCTGAAAGTGTTGTAGGGAGGAAAATGGAGGACAGTTGAGACTGTTCAAAGTAGCCGCTGTAGAGAAAAGGAAAAGGAACTTACTCTGAAGTCTTGGAAAGATAAGAGTCCAGGAGGAGACATGGCTCACAGAGTCCACACTGGGCATCCCACTGCTATTAAAGAAGATGAGTGAAAGTGGTAGGGTTTTGAGATTTTTAAGGTAGCCCTTAAAATCCTTTACTATCCCAGGGGAACTCAATAAATTAAATGGAATCATTTCAATCCCTCGTCCTAAGAAATTTAGAAGATAATCTCATGTCTGGAATAAGAGTAGGATTCTAGAAGAGGAGGGAGCCAGGAGCTATCACGTGAAGCAGGGTAAACTGGATGAACATAGTATATTGCATCTCATGTCCCTTGACTGAATTGTTATTTACTTCGTAAGTAAGTCATTGTTCGGAAGAGCTCTCAGATTGACCTTGAATGGAATTCCACTGGTAACGTTGTGGGTTCTTAAATGGTAGACAAATGCAATGCAGTGGGTCAGAAACCATGTCCATACACACTGAGGAGGCCTCCAAACTGGCTCAAAGCGCTTCCCTCTCAAGTTATTCCTCTGCTTCTTTTTTGCATATATAGAGAACGCTGCTTTCTGTCTTGTAGCGTGGCTATAAAAAGCAAGCAAGTTTGTAGCAGCATGTGAAACTCCTCTTTTAAATGTGTTTTAAGGAGTTTCCCTGGCAACCATGTTGGATTTATACACAGCTCTCCCCTCCCTTCATGATGGGAAACTAATTTCTTGATAGTACTATACTTTTGAAGTTTCTTTACTACTGTAGGCACTTGATGGTAATGCCCATGACTTACTTCCTTCATATTACGGAACACAGCTAAACAGATCCCTTTTTAGAAACTAGTTATATGACTAGCAATGAAAAAGAGCAAGACACAAAACTGTACATACAGCAAAATTACAGTTCAGATTCTTACAAAGTAATTATATATGTAAAACAAAAAGCACACTGAAATGTTCACTATAATTATCTCCCAGTGGTGGAAATACAGATTTTCCTTTCTTTTTTGTTTCATACGTATTTTATTTAATAAGCATGTGTTTTCATAATTAAAGATTAAACCATTTTAAATAAATTAAAGTAAGCATAGAATGAATTCTTCATATGTAAATAGAAATACTGTTATACTGCACTAAATTAACACAAGGAAATCAAGGAGATTGGTCTGCTCTCCTCATTAGTCTTCAGCAAAGAAAGATAGTGTTCAAGGTCCCATGTTGCACAATAAATCCAAGGACAGTTAAAAGATGATAGGTACTTAAATTTCTTCTTAGAGAATAATTTACAGTCATATTAAATTTGTGATGGACAATTATTAATGGACTCAAAATAAGTTCTAAGCTTCTTAGAGAAATATTCTGTCATTAAACTCCATTATGTTAGCAGAATCTTTAGCTTTCCAGAATTAGAGTTCAACATGAAAGATTCTACATTAGCCTATCTATTCCAAGCTAAATGATATTAATAGCTAAATATTTTTATTAAAAGTAATATTTTTAAAGGTGCATTTAAGCATATCTGATTTATACTTTAATTATTCTCTGTTTTCAGGTGGTGTATGATGAAGTCACGGAGCTCCGAGGACATGTCTTAATGCTTATTGTGAAGAGCAAAACCGTATTTGTGGGAGCAATTAACATCCAACTTTATAGTGTCCCTCTCAATGAAGAAAAATGGTACCCACTAGGAAACTGTATAATTTGACCATTTCTATCAACCAATGCATTATTCATTAACTACTTATATCTTTTTCTGCTTCTAAGCCTCTCTATCACAAGAGCAGGACATTTTTGTTTTCAAAGATAGCTTAGTGTACCAAGGACACAAGAAAAAGAAATAAGAATAGTCTTTTATAGTTATATATTCTCTACTTGTGTTTCATTATTTTCTTAGAATCCTTTCTCCTTAATAAAGTACAGATTTCTTGTGTAAAATTCAATATGTAAAATAATAACAGAACATTTAATTTTGATATATCTTTTAAATCAAATATGTGTTCACATTTTTTAATTGTGTACCTATGGTTATAGCAACACTGTTAATGTGGTTTCCAAGAAATACAGCAATAAATAAATCTTATCAATTAATTCAAGACCTAAGTATATCTGCAACAAATTTTTGAACTTGAATTAAATATATATACCTGTATACTGACTTACACTCCTATTTCCTATCAGAAAAAAACAGGGGATAAATGCCTAAATTTTTTTTAAAGATTTTATTTATTTATTTGAGAGAGAGAGATCACAAGTAGGCAGAGAGGCAGGCAGAGAGAGGGGGGGAAGCAGGCTCCCTGCTGAGCAGAGAGCTTGATGTGGGGCTCGATCCCAGGACCCTGAGATCATAAACTGAGCCGAAGGCAGAGGCTAACCCCACTGAGCCACCCAGGCACCCCCTGAAAATTCTTAAATCAAATTTTTGGAAGAAATTTCTTTGTAGTATCTTACCCTTTTCAATGTCAATCAATTAATCACCACTGGATTTCACCCAACTAAAGGAATGATCACATTTTAAATTTCATTACCTCTTAATTCTAAGATGTTACAGTTAAACTCTCCCCTCTGATCAAAACCTCTTCTCTTTGCACATCAAGAATTTCTTTTATTTCTGAAGCTACTTTCATACCCATCATGATCTGAGTAGACAGTCTTACAGATTTCCACCTGCAAAGTAGGTACAACTCAAAGCATTGTGCCACATTCTTTAAGAGAATCAAATAGGAGTTCTTTTTTAGTGTCTGCCATTTAAATTACTAAGGAAAAAGATGTTAAACTCTTGCTTTTTTTTCAATGTTTCACTGTGAATGAATAAAAAAGTAATTTAAGCTCTTCTATATGGTCATCTACATAATGATGTAAACATGTAAGGGACTGTAAATTTATTCATTGAAAATATTTGAGTGCCAGCCTACAACGGGCAGAGAGACAGTGCAGACAGCTGCACTGAAGGGAAAACAAACTTGTCAATCATGAGAAAAAAATCTGGGGAAAACCACAAATACATGGAGATTAAATAAAAGCATACCTAGACAATCAATGAGTTGAACAGGAGACAAAAGAAAAAATATTTTAAAATACATAGAAATAAATGAAAGTAAAAACACAGTGGTCTGAAACCTTTGGGATGCAACAAAAGCGGTTCTAAGACAGAAGTTTATAGCAACAGAGCATTACCTCAAGAAGCAAGAAAAATCTCAAGTAAACAACCTAACCTTACACCTAAAGAAGCTACAAAAAGAATAACAAAAATCTAAAACCAGCATAAGAAAATAATAGACTAGAGCAAAAGTGATATAAAAACTAAAACAAAAGAGCGGATCAGTGAAACCAGGAGATGCTTCTTTAAAAAAAAATGGAGAAAACTGATTTACCTCTATTCAAACTTATGAATAAAAAAAGAGAAAGGACTCAAATAAATCACAAATGATAAAGGAGAAATAACAACAAACACCACAAAAATGCAAATCATTAAAAGATAATTTTATGAAAAACAAGATACCAACAAATTGGACAACCTAGAAGAAATGGATAAATTCCTAGAAATACATAAACTACCAAAACCGAAACAAGAAGAAATAAAAAATTTGAATAGACAGATAACCAGCCAAGTAATTACATCAGTAATCAAAATAACTCCCAATAAACAAAAGTCCTGGACCAGATGGCTTCACAGATGAATTCTACCGAACGTTTAAAGAGGTGTTAATACCTATTCTTCTCAAACTGTTCCAAAAAATTGAAAAGTAAGGAAAACTCAAATTCATTCTCTGAGGCCAGCATTACTCTGATTCCAAAACCAAATAAAGACAGCCCTAAAAAGGAGAACTACAGGGGTGCCTGGGTGGCTCAGAGGATTAAGCCTCTGCCTTCACCTCAGGTCATGATTCCAGGGTCCTGGGATCAAACCCCGCATGAGACTCTCTGCTCAAGGGGAAGCCTGCTTCTCCCTCTGTCTCTGCCTGCCTCTCTGCCTACTCGTGTTCTCTCTCTCTCTGTCAAATAAAAAAAAAAAAATCTTAAAAAAGGAGAACTACAAGACAGTATCCCTCATGAACATAGATGTAAAAATCCTCAACAAAATACTAGCAAACAAATCCAACAATACATTTTAAAAAGTCATTCACCATGATCAAGTGAGATTTATTCCTGGGTTGCAAGGGTGGTTCAATATTTGCAAATCAATAAGCATGATACATCACATCAATAAGGGAAAGTATAAGAATCATATGATCATTTTAACAGATGCAGATAAAGGGGCACCTGGGTGGCTCAGTGGTTTAAGCCTCTGCGTTCAGCTCAGGTCATGATCTCAGGGTCCTCAGATTGAGCCCTGCATCGGGCTCTCTGCTCAGCAGGAGCCTGCTTCCCCCTCTCTCTGTCTGCCTCTCTGCCTGGCTCTGATTTCTCTCTGTCAAATAAATAAAATCTAAAAAAAAAAAAAAAAAAAACAGATGCAGATAAAGCTTTTGACAAAGTACAACATCCATTCATAATAAAACCCTCAACAAAGTTTAGAGGGAACATAAAAGGCCATCTATGAAAACCTCACAGCTGCATTGTTCTCAATGGGGAAAAGCTGAGAACTTTCCCCCAAGGTCAGGAACGAGACAAGGACATCCACCCTCACCGCTTTACCTCAACATAGTACGGGAAGTCCTCACCACAACAATCAGACAACAAAAAGAAATAAAAGGCATCTAAATCAGAAGAAGTAAAACTTTCACTATTCACAGGTGACATGGTTCTCTATGTAGAAAACCTAAAAGACTCCACCAAAGAACTGCTAGAACTGATCAATGAATGCAATAAAGTAACAGGTTACAAAATCGACATACAGAAATCTGTTCCAAAACTGTACCGCAATAATGAAGCAGCAGAAAGAGAAATTAAGAAAACAATCCCCTTTGCAACTGCACCCAAAATAATAAGATAGGAGTAACTCTAACCAAAGAGGTGAAAGACCTGTACTCTAAAAAGTATAAAAAACTAATGAAAGAAATTAAAGATGACACAAAGAAATGGAAAAACATCCCATGCTCATGGATTAGAAGAACAAATATTGTTAAAATATCTATACTACCAAAAGCAATCTACATGTTCAATCCAATCCCTATCAAAATACCACTAGCATTTTTCACAGAGCTAGAATAAACAATCCTAAAATTTGTATGGAGCCACAAAAGATTCCAAATAGCCAAAGCAATCCTGAAAAAGAAAAGCAAAGCTAAAGGCATCACAATTTCAGACTTCAAGTGATATTACAAAGCTGTAGTAATTAAAACAAAATGGCATTGACACAAAATCAATAGAACAGAATAGAAAACTCAGAAATAAACCCACAACTTTATGGTCAACAAATCTTTGACAAGCAGGAAAGAATATCCAATGGGAAAAGGACACTCTCTTCAACAAATGGTGTTGGGAAAACTGGACAGCTATATATGGAAGAATGAAACAATCACTTTCTTAAACCATACACAAAAATAAATTCAAAATGGATTAAAAACCTAAATGTGAGACCTGAAACCATAAAAATCCTAGAAAAGAACTCAGGCAGTAACCTCCTTGACATCATCCATAACAACTTCTTTGTAAATCTGTCTCCTAAGGCAGGGGAAACAAAAGCAAAAATAAACTGCTAGGATTATATCAAAAGCTTCTGCACAGTGAAGGAAACAATCAATGAAACTAAAAAGCAACCTACAGAACAGGAGAAGGTATTTGCAAATGACATATCTGATAAAGGGTCAGTACCCAAAATATATAAAGAACTTATAAAACTCAACACCCCCAAAACAAATAATCCAGTTAAAAATTGGGCAGAAGACACGAACAGACATTTCTCTAAAGAATTACAGATGGCCAACAGACACATGAAAAGATGTTCATCATCATTCATCATCAGGGAAATGCAAATCACAACTACAATGAGAGATCACCTCCCACCTATCAGAATGGCTAAAATCAACAACACAAAAAACAGCAGGTGTTGGTGAGGATGTGAAGAAAAAGGAACACTCATGCATTATTGGTGGGAATGCAAACTTGTATAACCATGGTGGAAACCAGTATGGAGGTTCTTTGAAAAGTTAAAAACACTAATTCAAAGGGATACATTTACCTCTATGTTTATTGCAGCATTGTTTACATTAATAGCCAAGATATGGAAACAATTGTCCATCAATTGATGAATAAAAAAGATATATATATACATATATATATGTGTATATATATGTGTGTGTGTGTGTGTGTGTGTGTGTGTATATATATATAGAGAGAGAGAGAGAGAGAGAGAATGAAATATTATTCAGCCATAAAAAAAGAATGAAATCTTTCCAAAGCTAGAGAAAGCTATGGCATGGATGGGGCTACAGAGTATAATGCTAAGTGAAGTAAGTGAATCAGAGAAAGACAAATACCATATCATTTCACTCATATGTGGAATTTAGGAAACAAAACAAACAAGCAAAGGGGAAAAAAGAGACAGAAACAAATACAGAAACAGACTATTAATTATAGAAAACACACTCATGGTTACCAAGGAGGAGGGCGACGGAGGGGGTAGTGGCTTAAATAGGTCATGGGGATTAAGGAGTGCACTTGTGATGAGCACTGTATGATGTATGGAATTGTTGAATTATTATACTGTGCACCTGAAACTAATATAATACTGTATATTAGCTAACTGGATTTTTAAAAAAAAAACTTAAAGAAAATATATGAGTGTCTGATATGAGTTAATGTGATCCCATTTAAAATGCATGATCATGATAGTCAAGTAACTCATCAGTGCTGCTGGGCAATCACTGATTTCAAGTCCCTTCACTCTCCTTTTCTGCCAGACAATGACTATAAGCTCTTCTCTCTGCTGAAAGCCTAGCACCCTCTACCTCAATCCCTTCTTTCAGCTGACATTTCCTACTTCACTTAGAAATTAAAATCAGTCACAAGACCTCTACAGAGTCCACTATGGCATCTACCCACCGAGCAGATCCTATGTCCCACCTTCCTACCTATTACCATAGGAAAACTACCTACGCTCCTGCACAAAACCAACCTCTCAACTTTTACATATGATCCCAACCCGTCCCACCTGTTCACAAATATTACTGGAATTCTTTTCTCAAAAAACATCTTTCTTTATTTGCTACTGGGGAGAATTTCCTTCAGCATAAAACCATGATGTGCATGGTTACATAGTGTTACAACCATTATTTAAAAAAAATATATATATATCAGCACCCTCCTTCCTCTTTTTTTTTTTTTTTAAAGATTTTATTTATTTGACAGAGATCACAAGTAGGCAGAGAGGCAGGCAGAGAGAGAGGAAGGGAAACAGGCTCCCTGCTGAGCAGAGAGCCCGATGCGGGGCTCGATGTGGGGCTCGATCCCAGGACCCTGAGATCATGACCTGAGCCGAAGGCAGCGGCTTAACCCACTGAGCCACCCAGGCACCCCCCCTCCTTCCTCTTTTAAACACTTATCCATTGCCTATTCCTCTTTGTAGCAAAACTCTTCAAAAACAGTTCCCTTTACTTGGTCTCTGGTTTCTCTGCTTGCACTTTTCCTCAGACCCATTCCAAGGAGGTATTTGCCCTGAGCACTTCGGGCGGAACTACTATCAAAGTCTCTACTGACTTTCATACAGCTAAATCCAAAGGTCAATTTTCAGCTCTAATCTGACCTTACGTGTCAGCAGTATTTGACACAATCAGTAATTCTATCTTCCTCAGTATTCCTTCTTCACTTTGCTTCCAGGACACCCACACCCTCTTGTGCTTCTTTTCTATAACATTGGTCACTGCTTGTCAGTTTTCTCTGTAGGAGCATCATCTTCTCCACAACCTCCAATGTTGGTATAACCCAGAGCTCTCTCCTGGGTCCTCTTCTCCATCAACCTTCACTCTCTAATGATCTCATTTATTCTCATGGCTTTAACTAACATCTGTTTGATGATGATCCCCAGTTTTAAAACTCTAGCCCAGATCCCCTCCCAAATTCTAGAGTTCCGTATCCAACTGCCTACTCAATATTCTCCTTGAGTATCTAATATCTAGTATCTCAAACTCAGCATGTCCAAAACTAGACTCTTGATCTTTCCACCTCAAACCTGTTTTAAAGAGCAAAAAACCTGAAGTAATCTTTGATACCCTCTCCCTCTCTTTCTCTGAATAAAATTCAGTCCATCAGAAACTCCTGCTGGCTCTATCTTAAAACATATATCCCAAAGCCAACCACTTACCACTCTCCATCTGTCACTGTTCTGGTTCAAGCTACCACTGTCATCTTTATCCCGGATTACTACAATCGCCTTCTTCTAAATAGTGTTCTTGTTTCTATGTTTACCCTGTCCTCTTTATAGTCTATTCTCAACACAGAGGCTAGAAGGATCATGTCATTCATCTCCTCAAAAGTCTCCAAGAGCTGCTAATCTCAGAGTAAAAGCCCAAACCTTTAAAATAACCTAAAAGGCCCTATGTTTTCCAACCTCCCATCAGCTACCCCTCTGATTTTAACTCCCATTACATCCGCCTATGCTCACAGCACTCAAGTAACATTGGCCTCCTTTCCGCTCCCTGAGCACTCCAGGCATGCTTCCACTCTGGATTCTATATCAGATAGCTCCTTCTTTCCAAAAGGTGCTCTTGTCCCATAAATCCACTCGCCTAACTCTCTTGCCTCTTTCAAGTCTTGATCAAACGTTTCCAGCTCTGTCCGGCCTATACTGACCACTCTTTGTAATACTGTAAACTGCCCTATCCCAAGATAATAGTCCCTCTACTTTTCTTCTTATGCACTTATACCATCTTTGGACATTCTATACAATTTATTTCTTTTATTTATTACTTGTGGGTTGTCTCCTTTCACTAAAAACTAAATCCCAAGACTGTAAAGAAGCTTTGTTCACTGACAGTACAGCCTTAGACCCAGGCAGGACAAGTCCTTGTCCCACTGCCCTCACCGTAGAGAAACTTGATTCCTCCTGCTGTCTTAGCCACACCCAGAAACCTCATTCTAGACCACATTCCCAGTACCAGGACTCCAGAACTCCCTGCCCCAACAGCCTTTGCAGGCTTCTTCTAAGGGCCCATTCCTCTAAAATGATACAAAGCAAAAGCATAGCATAGGCCCTAGTGGTGGCCAAAGGGAGGCTGCCAGCAGGGTATATGAATGCAGCTGGAATGTGCCAGCTGGAGTGTCCACGGACATGCATAAGGCATCCACAGCAAAGACAGACCAGGGCAGGAAGAAACAAATGGGGCACACAGACCAGGGCAGGAAGAAACAAATGGGGCACACAGAGGTTCCTGGGAAAGGAGCCAACCCTTTTTAGGCCACGATAACCTGATGACAATCTCAGAGAAGTCCGAGAATACTTAACTGAAACCTATCTTTGCAGGTGTTTATAAAGATGCATTTGTCACAATAAGAGAACAAAGCATATTATATTTAACAGCTTGTTAGTTTTATCTATACTCTTCAGACTTAGGCAGATGGTATGTCGTTTTAATGGATCGCATCATGTCTCCCCAAAATTCGTATGTTGGATTCCTAACTGCCACCACAGAATGTGACCTTATTTGTAAAAGGGTCACTGCAGATGCAATTAGTTAAGATGAGGTCACACTAGAGTAGGGTAGGCCCCTAACCAAATATGACTGCTATTTCTATAAAAGAGGCAAATTTGGATGCAGACTCAGATAAAGAAAGAACACCACATGAACATGAAGGTAAAGATTGGGGTGAGGCATCTGCAAACCAAGGAACTCCAAAGATTGCCAGCAAACTCCCCAAAGCTAGGAGAGAAGCACTGAACAAATTGTTAGGAGGAATCAATCCTGCCAACTCCTTAACTTCAGACTTCCTGTCTCCAGGACAGTGAGACAAAAAAATATCTTTTGTTTAAGTCACTTGGTTTGTGGTCCTTTGTTATAGCAGCTGTAACTAACTAATACATTGGGTCTTCATCTGTTTTCCTGTTTCAGCCCCACAAATACCTGGTACATAGTTGATGCCCAGTAAGTATTTGTGAATTATTGCCACAATAAATGACTGAATGACCCACCAATGAACAAGAAAAACAAAATCCCTAATATTAATTTTCATTCATACAATGTTTTAAAGCTCCTTTAGTCTTTTTTATAAATGTACTTAATTTGTTCCCTACAAGAAATCTAATGAGATGGGGAAGGGAGGAATTATTATATCCTTAGAGAATAATGACATTCAAGTGTCTCATCATAGCATCATCTTCCCATTCAAATGAAATTTTAATTGGAATGTGTGCATGTGTGTGTGTGTGTGTGTGTGTGTGTGTGAGATAGAGAGAAAGAGAGAGAGAGAGAGGTATTTTTTTAGTGGGGGAGGAGCAGAGGGAGAGGGAAACTCATAAGCAGGCTCCACATCCAGTGTGGAGCCCAACAGGGGGCTCGATCTCACAACCCTGAGATCATGACCTGAGCCAAAATCTGGTCAGATGCTTAACTGACTGAGCCACTCAGGAGACCCAAGAAATGTATTTTTAAGTTAAGTGGATGTGAGGGACCCAAAGCATTTGACAATTAGCCACCCTCTCAACACACTCCCAAATTGTCCATTCTGATCTTAAAAATTCCTGAGAAATTCCTGATCTTAAAAATTTCCACAGAAAAGTAAGACATCTCAAAAAACACAAGCTGAAAGAATTGGAAGATCGGGAGTGCCTGGGTGGCTCAGTGGGTTAAGCATCTGCCTTCGGCTTGGGTGGGATTGAGCCCCGTGTTAAGGATCCCTGATCAACAGGAGTCTGCTTCTCCCTTGCCCTCTGTCCCTCTGAAACCCAGCTCAAACTCACTCTCTCTCTCTCTCAAATAAATAGAAATAAAATCTTAAAAAAAAAAAAAAAAAAGAATTTGAAGATCACAGATACAACATAACTACTGATAACAGTTAAGTAGTTGTGGTACCAGAGACCCACTTCCAGCAAACATAGTTCAAGGTCAGGATTTGATTCCCAGAAGGAATGGATTATTGGGAGGGCCCCACTATTTACATATTATCCAGGCCAAAAGTGAAGACTTGATAGCACTTGGAAGAAATGCTAACGACTAAAGCAATTGCTCAGCAATCTCAGCCCTATATTGCAACACACATGTCACAAATTAAGATATATTTTATTTCCAAGCCAGGATCTTGTGTGTTCTGAAAATATTTTAGTTGAACTGATTAAACCTAACTAAAGCTTTTTCTTCAGAAAGAATGTTGAGGCCAACACTTCAACATTAACATAGAAGTTTCAGTGGATCAAGACAGCCTGCTTAGACTTTAGGCTTTGGTAAGTGTGGGCCATATGAATTTATTAATTATGGTATTTTATAATGGCTTATAGTACACCAAATAACTGGTTTTTATCATTAAAGGGATGTAGCATTAAACCTTAGGCATTAATGAATACAGACCACAGAAAATTTAGTCCCTGGAACAAGATAGACTCTAAGGAAAGACAACTCTTTTTTTTTATTTTCTTAAATAAGCTTTTCCAGCATTAGGTGATAAAAGAACATTGGCAGAGTGCCTGGGTGGCTCAGTTAGTTAAGCATCCAACTCCTGATTTCAGCTCAGGTCATGATCTCAGGGTGTGAGATCAAGCCCACTGGGAGTCTGCTTCTTTCTCCCTTCCCTCTCTCTCCATCTCCCCCCTGCCCCCACCCCCACTACTCTTGTGCACACATGCGCACATGTGTTCACTCCTTCTCACTGTCTCTCAAATAAATAAATAAATCTAAAAAGAGAGAGAGAGAACATTGGCTGCTTTCTTTAATGTATTTCTTAGCGAGATCTCTAAATACCAGGGCAGAAATTTGAACAGTGGCTGAATTCAAAATATGCTACAAATTTTAGTGGAGTTGCATTTTTAAATTCCTAGCTACAGACAGGAACTTGCCTACTATACTAACTTCCCCAAATTGTGTTCTTCTGTGTGTATGTGTGTGTGTGTGTGTGTGTGTGTGTGTGTATGCTATTCTGAAATGCACATAGGGTGATAGAGCAATGGAGGAGACAGAACCAAACTCGAATTCATGTGGCATGCCCATTAGACCGCCATTACTTCAACAAAACAGTTTCAAGCAGGCTCTGCATTTGGTCATTAAAGAAACTCTCATTATTGGAGCTCAGAGGTTCAAATCATGGCTGCAGTCATAAAAGGAATGTTGATTGTGTTAATATTTAAATCAAAAGAACTAGGGACTCTTTTCATAAAGAGACTATGCTCTCTTCCTAAGCTGATGTCAAAAAATAACTGACTGAGGTTATTAAATGCTCCAAAATTGAGAAAGCAATTTAAAGGTCTGTATCTGTCAGCCCATGGCTCTGAGATTCTGTTTTTCCATAGGAGCCAAGAAGAAATTGGAGTAGCTTAAATAGGTGCCTTCTTTCTTACTATCAGAACAAGATAATAGAAGAAGGAAAATAAAATAGAGGATGTCAAACTGTGTAGTAATGAGAAAGATATTTCCTTAAAAGAAATATTGAGATCTTAAAACATAGGCTGGGCAGACATGAAGGAGAAATCAGATGCTAAGAGCTGGGAGAAAGAACTACAAAGTTAAAAAGGTGATAACACTCAAGTCTAACTTCTCTGAAGGAAGGTGATAGAAAAGGGCAATATATTTCAGTTGTTACCAGTTCAGAAAGGAAGACTGGTACCTAAAAAAATCAATCAGATCAAAAGAGGAAACGCCTTGGAGAGCAGATATAATGACATCCTGGAGAGAACTAAGGTCAGAATTTTTGTTTAAAAAGATTCCTCTTAAAGCAGCAGCATTTTGTAAGAACAACTGGCAAACCATCTCTTAAAAACTAGGATGGAGCCCTAAAGTGGTTAAGAAAATCTGGTCAGATTTGAGAAGGAAAGCCCAGGAAGATAGGGGCAAATGACTCCAAGAATTATTGTGTGACATTCAGAGGAATAGAATTATTGCCAAGGGGGTGGCATATTTGGAAAACATATTTGGAAAATTTATGGAACTGATATTCTAAAGAAAAATTAAACAAAGGGAAAACTTACTAAAAGGAAGTCAGACAAGATGATAATAGGTCAAGTCTTGATCTGTTGGTCTAATAGGAATAGCACCTTATAGGTGGGACTGTCCTACTCAAGAGGGTCATGATAGTCAAAACTTGTTTGAAAGGGTTGTGTGACAAACACGGAAACTCACTGATTTCATCTTTCTCAAGGCAAAACTCTGAAAGTAGAAAGTAAGAAAAACAAATGTCTGAGCCAGAGGGCAAAGACAAAGGGAAAAAGGGACTGGGGTCCAGGAAACAATGTTGTCCCTCTGTGAGCTAGAGAAGTAGAGAAGCCAGAAGAAGAAGCTGAATACGAAGTTACAAACCCAGCTGAAACAATCTGAAAAGAAAAAGAATATGGAAACAATAAAAGAAAATATACCAAAGACTTTAACTGAAGAAAATACTATTCAACACTTGTAAAATTTAAACCTGAGGAACGAGTTTTTTCAAGATCAGATGCAAAAACATTAATCATCACTAGACTTCTATTACTTCTATTGTTCATAGACATCAGCCACAGCTTCAGGTAAGGGATCTGCCTCCAGGGATTCTCCAACTGAAACAAACATGGTGATGGGGGAGAAGATATTCCCTAGGACTGGAGCCAAGTAGAAGAGCTCCCAGTGACCAAGGTTGAGACAGGTTGAACAGTAGTATTAGATCGTATCCCAAAGTATAACATAGTTATCCATGAGTCTGTATTGATATGAACGACTGCATGAATAAATAAACGGTAAGAAAAAAAAAAGAGAGAGAGAGAGGACAAATGTCCCATGCAGAAGAATTCCAAATAATTTATGCAGATATTCTGCCTTCTAGAACGTGAAACATAACTACCCATTCTTTAGGTATGGGTTGAGCATAGTGACTTCCTCCTAAAGAATGTATGGAAAAGTGGGGGGGAGAGTAGTTTCTGATGGAGAAACTTAACAAACACTAACTCAATCAGATAGTGAAGATCAATATCAACAGTGAAAAATCATGGTGACAGTATGCACATTTGGTAAGATTTGATTAAAATGACCTCTGAGGTCTTCCTTCCAAAAACTCATAGCCTCAGTCTACTCATGAGAAGAACATCAGTCAGACTCAACTGACAGACATTTTACCAAATACTCGACTAGTAATTTCCAAAACTGTCAAGTTCATCAAAAACAAAGAATGCCTGACAAACTGTCACAGCCAAGAGAGCCTCCAGAGACATGACTTGCAAATGTAACATACATCCTAGATGGGACTCTGCAACAGAAAAATGACATTAGGTAAAAACTAAGGAAAATTGAATAAAGAATGAACTTTAGTTAATAATAGTGGATCAGTATTGGCTCATTCATTGCAACAAATATACTATACTAATATAAGATGTTAATAATATTGGTGGAGAGTAACATCAGTGAAAGTGAGGGAATAGGGAACTCCAAAGGACCATCACTCCACAAAAAACAAACAAACAAACAGAAAACAAAACAAACAAACAAAAAAAAACCCTGGCAAACACTGTCAAAATCAACTTTATTGGAATTATGGAAACAAATCAAAGACTACTGGAAAAAGAAAAAAAAAGATGCTTAATCAAGAGAAAACAAGTTAATTTTGATAACAGTTTTGTAGCATTTAAATTACCCTAGTCCCACCCCTAATCCCCAGCTTAATGACCCCATTAAAGACAATAGCTCACATCCCTGGTATAGATTCCTAATATGGGAGGAAGCAGAATAGGTCTTACTCTAAAGAACTGTGGTTGTTTTGAGCTATCTAGTGTTTCCTGAAGAACCGGCTCAAAGGGCTTGTCTTTATTTCACCTACCTTAGAACTCTCCCAGTGCTGAGGTGACTGCCCAGGGAACATTTGTTGAAAACATTCAAGAGCAAATATGTTAACACTGCTGCTGTGGACAAGGGATAACAATGGGGCACACAATAGACCAACTGAAATGTCTAGAAAGAAAGGGTAGGGAATGAGATGATTTGGAGAACGAGGGCATTGAAAAGCTTTCACATGTCCATGGGAATCAGTAAGACCCACACATGCTCAGGCCAGGAGCTTGTTCCAATAAGACCTGTGAATGCACAAAACTCTCATCCCTGGCTGACCTTTGGGCTCCAGGCAACAAGAAGTGAAGGCTAAGACAAAGCTGCAAGCATCCTGGCTGAGTGTTGAAGACACCTTCCAACATACACACAGAGCCCATACATACAAAGACTGGATTTTTAAATTAAAAAAAAAAAAATGGATTCAATAGTTTGAGGAAATTTCTGTCAAATCACTAGTGGACCACCAAGTAAACAGAACAGGGACTTTAGGGGACAGACACAATAAAGAATACAAACTACTAAACACTAGTCCAGAAAATTCACTATACAAATAGCTACTATAATAAAAAGCAGCAACAAACTTCAAAGGAAAGGAGAAGTCTGGTTTCCAGAGTTGTCACATTATAATACTCAAAATGTCCAAACTTGAGCAAAAAATTGTAAGGCATACAAATAAACAGGAAAGTATGTGCCATACATGTGGGGGGCGGTTAGAAATTAATAGAAATCGTCCCTGAGAAATCCTAGTCACTGGAGTTGGGAGACAGAGACTTTAAAAAAACTTTTAAAATATGCTCAAAGAGCTCTCACATACAACGAACTAAAGGAAACCGTAAGAATGATACCTCACCAAATAGAGAATGTTAATAAAGAAATAATATAAAACAGACACCAGGAATTGGCAGAGTTTGGCTTTGAAAAAAAAAAATATATATATCTTCAGACATTGTTGCCTTTGCCTTTGCTTTTGCCTGAGTTTCTTCCTTAGTTAATGTCTTTGCTCACTAACTCCTGTAGTGAGAAAGGGGAATCAAACTAATATTTGTTGAAGATCTATATGCATGAGGCATTCCGCCCATAGTGCATGATTTAGTCTTCACAGTAAGATAAGCAATGGTATCTCCGTTTAAAAAAAAAGAAAAGAAAAAAAAGAAAGAAAGAAATCTCAAAAAAGTCAAGAAATATTTTTGAACCCAGTAGTCAAACCCAGTTCTAGCTTGAATTCAAAGTCCATGCAGTTTCTACCACAGCGCTCTGCCGGAAGTTGAACGGACTCGCCCACAGAACTACCAGATTCCTTTTCTAGTGAACAGCACAGGGTAAGGAGTTGGGTGGGGACGTGGGGAGCACTTTGAATCTTGAGGAACAATAGAAGTGATGGAAAAATTTTTTATCCAAAGTCTACCTTCAGGAGATAATACCTAAAAGATAATCAGATTCCTGATATTGTCAAAATTAATATCTATTTAGCATCTTCTATTGATAGTTATGCTTAAACAAACAAACAAACAAACAGCTGTCTCTCAGTCACAAACTGTATTATGAGAAATGTCCCCCTCCACCTCCTCATTATCCTAACCTGTGCCTCCCAGAAACCAGTGGATAGTGGTATTTGCGAGAAAACAACCATACCTTCGATACTGTCCTCTATAGAACATCACATTAAAGATGTTACCTTTTTTTTTTTTTTAAAGATTTTGTTTATTTATTTGACAGAGATCACAAGTAGGCAGAGGAGGCAGGCTGAGAGAGGGGGGAGCAGGCTCCCCGCTGAGCAGAGAGCCTGATGCGGGGCTTGATCCCAGAACCCTGGAATTGTGACCTGAGCCGAAGGCAGAGGCTTTAACCCACTGAGCCACCCAGGCACCCCAAGATGTTACTCTTAAGAAGAAACACACATACAATTTTTCTATAATAGATTTCTATTCACCAGGAAGCTCCCCACTGATGATAATTCCTTGGAAAGTTGGAGAATCTAAGAATACGTCTTTGCCATTTTACCAGTTTAACAGTTTACTAAGCTGAGGTGATTTAAAAGTAGAACATTTTTGAGAGAAAAGCCTTGCTCATCTATTGGAAACCAGCTGGAACCCAACCTCCATACACACAGCATCAAAATTACTCAGGCGGGACAGGAACTGAGAGCAACCCTAGCAGCACTAGCTGTTCCCACCCCTGGATCCCCAGAGCTGCAGCCACACACACCCCTGCCTTCCTCAAGGAAACCATGAGTGCTGGACCTCCATCTCTGACACCCTGAAGACAAAAGACTTACGCCCTGGGGAAGCCCACAGAACTGAGTGTGATTCATCTTTCATTGTCAAGGCTCTTCTCACTGCAGAGTAACTCACTACCAGCCCACAAGAAAGAGATTTGTCCCTCTCTGGGTAGAAGTGCTCAAACTCCAAAGCTTGCTGCCCAGGCCTGCTGCCTGCTGACAGGTATTTCCGGCCTGCCCTGGCTCTGATTCACATCTACTCACGCATCAGGACACACAAGTGCGGAGGAAGCTTACCTAGCAAAAATTCTGATTGATCTTTTTTTAGATTTTCAATTACAAATGTGATCAGAGATGCCCCCCTCCCCAAAAATCATTTGATGCAGGAGAAAATTAATCCTAGAGAAGCTTTAGGGGAGAAATCAGGGTAACATCTCCTGTCGGAAAAAGCTAATGCAAACATGATGATAATAGTGACAATAGCTAATCTGTATGGGCACTCATGTTTCAGACACTGTCTCAAATTCTTTATATACATTTGTCAATATAATCCTTGTTACAATGATTACTATCTTGATTCCCCTAATATGAAAACTAAAAAGCAAAAAAAAAAAAAAAAAAAGTTAAGTAATTTGCCCAAGGTCCCTCAGCTAGTAGGTAGTAGAGAGGCTATGAACCTAAGAAATCAAGTGCCAGAATTCATCCTCTTAATCACTGAGCTATATTCTGTTCCAATTATATTTACATTTTTTATCCTTATTTTTTATCCTTATTATGCATCAGACACAGTAGTAGTAAACATTTTATATATATTATTTCAGTTGATCTTTATCATAAATCTGGTAGGCATTACTTATCCTCATTTTCTAAAAATCTAACTCATGGAGAGGGGGTAGCAGAATGAGCAAAACAGGGGGAGGGAATTAAAAGGTACAAACTTCTAGTTATAAAATAAATAAGATAATATAGAGCATAGGAAATGTAGTTAATAATATTGTAACAACTTTGTATGGTGACAGATCACCAAGGTGATCACTTGTCAATGTATATAAATGTTGAGTCACTACATTGTACACCCGAACTTAATATAATGTTGTATGTCAACTACACTTCAATAGAAATAATATCTAAAAAAATTAAAGAGGTCAGACAGGTTTGGTACACCCACCCACATACAAAAATCTAATTCATGTTCTCAGCAAGATCTAGAAGACACTGTCTTAGCTAAGATACTGTCTTAGCTCAGGCTGCTAGAATAAAATACCACGGACTGAATGACTTAAAAAATAGACATTTGTTCCTCACAGTTCTAGAGACATGGGAAGTCCACAGCCAAGGTGCCAATAGATTTGGTTCCTGACGAGAGCTCTCCTCCTGGCTTGCAGACTACCACCTTCTCATTATAACCTTATATGGTGAAAAGAAATGTTCTTGTGACCCTTTCTCCTCCTATAAGAGCACAAATCCCCTCATGGGGGCTCTGACCTTATGACCTCATCTAAACTTAATTACCTCCCAAAGGCCCACCTCCTAATAAGATCACAGTAGAGACTAGGGCTTCAGCAGACGAATTTTGGGAGGGACACAAACATTCAGTTTGATATGATAACACATCAAATCAATGAGTAGAAATATGCTACCTTAAAACAAGATCAATATAAAAATAAAGTGTTTTGGGAAATAACATTTTTCAAAAGTTATCCTACACCTGATCGCTACATTTCCACAATTACAAAACTTACACATACCACACACACACACAACAAGATTATTTGGTTCAGAAACCTCACTTTTAAAAAGAAGTAAATTGGCAATGAGAGGTAAAGGGCTCTACCAAGACAACTTCAATATATTATTTTGAACACATTTCTTAACCTCTTTAATTTCTAGTGTCTTTATCTGAAAAATCTCCTGGGATTGCCATGAGGATTAAACTAGTTAATGCATATGAAACACTTAGCACAATGCTTGGAATATTGTTGGTACATAATATATTTCTTTATCACTACTATTATCATTATCATTATTATCATGATTGATCACTGGTAGCAGACATGGTCTCCTGATGTTCAATTGAGTATTCTTTTCACATTAGCACTGAACAATTTAAGCATTTTTCTAGAATACCACAAAATCCCAATGTTTATATTGTCAGTCAAACATTCCTTTACATGAGCTCCTTCACTTGATCAAATCAGGAAATTGGGGAAATCTCTTAAGAAAAACACAGTTTGTAGTTATATATAGGATCAAAGTAAATACGGTGTGTGAAAACATTTCGTAAGCTGCTAAGTGCTATCCAAATAAGATATTGTATTGTCTTAGTGGACTGGATCCACAACAGATTGAGGAGGGCTAGAAAGAAATGAATATCAGAAAATGACATAATAATTATCATGTCCTTTCTGTGGCATAAGAGATGGTGTCGAGTTAGCATAATGGGAAGAACCTGAAACCAAGAAGAGCGGAAGCAAGGTGGCTCTCCAGCGCTCCACCCCCCGGAGGGGGGGCCCCAGCCCCATGTGGTTACTTCAATTTAAATTAGAGCAAAACTACAAATTCATTTCCTCAGCGACACTAGCCATGTCACCAGTGGTGATAATCATGAGCGGCTGGTGGTTCCCTTACTGGACAGAGGAGCATGGAACGGTTGTGTCTCCGCAGACAATCCTGTGGGATGGCATGCTCTAGAGAAATAATGAGGGAAAGGAGATTTGAATTTTTTTCAAAATACAAAAAAGAATAAAAAAGGGGCACCTGGGTGTCTCAGACGGTTAAGCGTCTGCCTTCCTCTCAGGTCATGATCTCAGTATCCTGGGATCAAGCCCCACGTCAGGCTCCTCGCTCAGCACGGAGCCTGCTTCTCCCTCTCTCTACCGCTCCCTCTGCTTGTGCTCTCTTGCTCTCTGTCAAATAAATAATTTTTTTTTTAATCTCAAAAAAGAGTGAAAGATATTATTTGGTATCACGGTGTATCATGATTTATAGCTTTGTAGTTTTGATATCATTTACATATTTCACTTCAGACAACTGTTTTGCATGACTGTCTTTTAATGAGAAAATATAGCTGTCACCTTGTTCTTAGTTCTCAACACCTCTGTTATGAACTGCCCCTCCTGCAACAATCCGGTTCTAGCCCCCAGGCTCAATCTTCATTGTTCATCTAGCCAAAAACTTTCTTGAATTAAGTTAGGCTTTTGATTTATTGTTTCTTTACTTTCGCTCATGATGCTGTGTGCTAGCTCCCTCATTTCTCACTGGATCATTTAACACATTATCTCTCATCATGTAAGTTTTAATATAGAGTTTAGAATCAAGTCAAATACCTTGAAAAAGAGGGAACTAATATAAATTCTGAGTAAACCATATATAAAAAATAAATTTGTAGCATTTAATATACGTTTAACATTCCATATGCCAGAGGCTAATTTCTGTTCCTACAATGCATCACACTTGAAGGATAAAAGAAAATCAGAATATTTGTTTTCATTCTTTGACATGTTATTTTCTGATTCTGACTCTCCTACAGACCAGAACCCAGAGAAGGAAGTCACACTGAGGACTATGACCTCTCGAAGGTGACTTCATGGGGAAGAATCAGAGAAAGACATGCACTGAATTCATTCTTTTCTCTCTCTTCAATCCCCCATTAACTTTCTCCTCACAGCCTTTGCATTTCTAAATAGTCCTCCGATTATGCTATTGAACTGGTGTGAGGACCATACTTAGAAAGCCCTGGATTCGAATAAACTGAAGAGCTTTTTAAAATCCCAATGCTCAAGCAAATGCCACACCAATTTTACCAGAATCTCTGCAAATATTTTTTTAATGTTCTAAATGACACCAGTGTGCAGATAAGTTGAAAACCACTGGTCTAGACTAAGAACAAAAATAATTATTTGGGTATTTTAAATAGACCTTAAAAAGTCAAGCACAAGTCTAGCCTTTGCTTTGATTTAAATATCCATAATTTACTAACTTCGGAATAAAAGATGTAATATATGAGTGTGTGTGTGCACATGTATGTGTGTTTGTATATGTGGTATATGTGTATATTTGTGTGTGCATAAATTAGTTTTAATAGACCTCCCGAAGAGATTAGTTAAAATTTAAAAAACTCTAATGAGGGGGCAACCCTGTTGGGACCTCTCTCACTCTTGAGAGCTTTTTCTATACCTTCACTTAATAAACTTCTATTGCTTTAAAAACAAAAACAAAACAAAACAAAACAAAAACAGGGGTGCCTGGGTGGTTCAGTGGTTGAGCCTCTGCCTTTGGCTCAGGCCATGATCCCAGGGTCCTGGGATCAAATCCCGAGTCCAGCATCGGGCTCCCTGCTCATCAGGGAGTCTGCTTCTCCCTCTCCCTCTGCCCTTCCCCCTGCTTGTACTCTCTCTCTCCCCGAAATAAATAAATAAAATCTTAAAAAAAAAAAAAAAAATCTAGCGAGGAATCTGCACTCCAAAGTTATGGGTTTCAAATATCCCTGCCTGTATATACACGATAGAGTATGTCAGTTAGCTTAAGGGAATTAGAAATAGTGTTCCTTGGTTAAAGGAATGGTGTTCTGTGTATGTGGACGGGTCATAAACATTGCACAAGCAGCTCCCTGCAAGTTTCTGTCAAGTCCAGCTCCCCACAGAGTCTAGAATAGTGCTCTGTGCTCACCACTCCACTCAGTCTTGTGTCCTCCAATTTAGGGAACTTTATATCCCCTGATCTGATTAAAGGATTAGCTGATCTTACTGTCAGAACATATATTGTCACAGCTGAGTCAGGAAAACCTTCTCTGTACCATCGATGCAGGTTACTGGTGAGAATGTCCAAAAGAGAGCTGAGACTATATTATTTTCTTAGAGTCTTTATTTTTCAACTTTTTTGAGACCTAATTGAAGATCAATAAACCTCACGTTTCAAGTGTAAAAAATTTGAGCAGTTTGACACATATACATCTTTATTAAAGCATCGCCACAATCAAGAAAATGTTTCCATCACTTCCAAAAGTTTCCTTGTAATTCCTTTTAATCCAGCCTGACTTTCATCCTGAACCCCCTTCACTGATTTGTCACTATAGTTTGCACTTTCTGTAATTGTAAATAATTAGAACCACACAATATGTACTTATTTTGCCCATATTTTTTATTCATCATGATTTTGAGGTTCATCGATATTTATGCGTGTTGCAATAGTTTAGTCCTTTTTATCTTTTTATGGTATTAAATAGTATTCCATTATATGGATATAATGCAATTTGTCTATCCATTCACCTGTTAATGGACAGTTGGGTAGTTCCCAGTTTGTAGCTATTACAAATAAAACTGCTATTGACAGTCATACATATAAAGTATGGTGCAGACAGGGCACCTGGGTGGCTCAGTTGGTTAAGCATCTGCTTTCAGCTCAGGTCATGATCCCGGGATCCTGGGATCAAGTCCCACATCAGACTTCCTGCTGAGCAGGGAGCCTGCTTCTCCCTCTGCATCTCTCTCTCTCTGTCTCCCATGAATAAATAAATAAAATCTTAAAAAGTATATAAATAAAGTATTATGCAGACATATGTTTTCATTTCTCTTGGGCAAATACCTAGGAGTCATGTGTTAGGTATATGGGGAATATCTGAGTCATATGAACATATGTGTTCCATTTTATAAGAAACTACCCAACTGTTTCCAAAGTGATTGTACCATTTTACATTCCAATCAGCAAAGAATAAAAATTTCAGTTTCTACCTCCTTCCCAACCTCTGTAGGGCCCCTTTTATTCTATTTAAACCATTCTATTGGTAAATCATTGTACTTTTAATTTGTATTTTCCTAATAACTCATGATTTTTTATACACTTATTGGTCACTTATATATTTTCCTTTTGGAAACACATGTTCAAATATTTAGCTCATTTTTACTGGGCTGTCTTATTGACTTGTGAGTATTCTTTATAGAGTGTATATACAGGTCTCTTCATAGATATGTTAAAAATACTCTCCATCCTATAGATTGCCTTTTCATTTTCATATTTCATAAAGCAAAATTTCTTTTTTAAATGAAGTGCATTACCATCTCTTTTATATATGACATGCTTTAATGTTCCAACAAATATTCACCTACCCCAAAGTTACAGATATTCTGCTTTCTTCTAAAAGTTTTATAGTTTTTGTTTTTATTTTGTTTTCATTTGTTATATTTTATTTTTATTTGTTTTATTTTGTTTTTACTTTGACATTTAGGTCTATAATCCATTTTGAGTTAATTTTTGCATAATGTGTGATGTAATCAAAACATTTAATTTTTTTCCAGACTGCCCTGGATCAGTAACCCAGAGTCTGGCATTTATTGTAGACCTTAGGCAACTCAATGTTTCTGGGGCTGTTTCATCACCAATAAAACATAAGATTGCTAAAATGATTTAGGTTAATTATGTTTAACATTCAGCATGTGTTAGGTACTGCTAACACTGCAGATATGCATCACATTTGAAAAGTAATCGCACTGGGGGAAGAACAGGAAAGATGACTGAAAGTGTGAAAGTTGAATTGTATATACATGGGAATTAGAAAGAAGGCCCTGGTTGCTGAAACTGTGTAAGTTTGGACAGCATTTAACTTCAACTCTCTCCCCACTACCCCCAGGTGTTGTGCTGGTGTCTTACACAAGACACACAGATTCCAATCTCTCCTAAATTGAAATCCCACTTTAATCCACCCTTTTGATGTGTGAAACGGAAATCTCTAGAGGCTAGGGAAAATGTTTGCTCTGATTATACAGAGAGCTCAAACTTATGGCCTAAGAATCCAAACCGCATCATAAGAATCCTTTGTTGGTACAAATATGGCCAGAGGGTTATTACTTTGAAATAAATGCAATTTAATAAATGTTTATGTAGCACCAAGATTATGGAATCCTAATAACTCCTGAAAAATGAAACTCACATGTTCTCCCAATAAAATGTTCATTGTTCAAGCTCATAAGGGCTTCACTGAGAGTTATTCCATTTTCTCTACATCAGTCCACAGCATGAGCTTCTTACCATTGTGGTTCCCAAACATCCCTTGAAATCTGCATAAAGATTTTAATGGCAACCCTTGGAGGCACTCTCTTGGGTGCATTGTCTGTATCCCTCAAAATCACCATGCACTCCCCATACCCAAAATGAAAATAAAGACTTCTTTTTTATAACTACAGGGAACTTCTCCACACTTCTTTCAGAGATAGGGCAACTTGACTCCTCAGCAACCAGCATCACTGGCCTCCGGTAGCCACCATCACCCAAACAAAAGTCAGAGGAAGTCTAAATGGGGAGATTGTGCTCTTTATGTATTCTGAGGCTCTAAACAACCACAAGCAGAAAAAGAGAGAAAAGGTCAAAATCAACAACATAACAAAACTTTCCTGTCACACTGATCCCTACAAGGTAATGCACGTTACAGAAGGAAAAGCCAGGTTTTGGTCAATGCCCACAGGCTAAAGATCACCAGGAACATACAAAGTTGGGTTTATTGATCATTGCAATAAGGAGGGGGGGGGGCACAAACAGGGAGCCACAGGGCATCTCAGTAAAAAGATGTTGAAAAGCACTTATGATTGGATTTAGACATGTGTTAGATGATTCGGTGGGAGGCGGGTGGGTTTCAAGGATGTAGGGCTCTTCCCTGCATTGGATGTTGTCAAGAGTAGGGGGCAATTCTATGATTGGAATAAATCTTATCCATAAGATAAAAACAATGAATCAAGGCAAAAGGTATAATTGGTAAAGAAGCAACAGTCTAGGGGTACCTGGGTGGCTCAGTTGGTTAAGTGTCTGCCTTCGGCTCAGGTCATGATCTCAGGGTCCTAGGATCAAGTCCCGCCTTGGGCTCTCTACTCACTGGGTAGTCTGCTTCTCCCTTTCTCTCTGCCCCTCCTCCTCACTTGTGTTCTCTCTCACTCAAATAAATAAATAAAATCTTAAAAGAAAATAAAAATAAAAAAAGAATCAACAGTCACTCGTGTTAGCCAAGATAGGAGAACATTTGGCATTCTTGTTTTTGGAAAATACTCATGTGTTCAGTCATGGTCAGAGTGGTCTTGTCTAGTGTTGTTCTGTGAAGCCAGTCATGTTCAACAGGACAGACACCATGGTCTAACTGCAAGTGTCAGGTCAGCTCCTAATGACAGGGCCCACCTGATAGTGCAATGTCAGTTCCTAGCTGTCATTTTGTCAGTTGTGTGGAAACATACACCAAGGAACATGACCTAGTCTAAGAGATGGTGGATGGCTTCCCCCAAGGAACTGACATTTCAACTGAGAATTTAAAAGATAAAAGATCTTCTGTTGCCACAGCCCAGGGGTTCATTTAGCCCTTCCTTCTATTTCTTTGTATTTCTTTCCACTCACTAAGCCTAATTTTTCCTGCAAGTGAATTATGCCTAGGGGCACCTGGGTGGCTCAATGGGTTAAGTGACTGATCTTGATTTTGGATCAGATCACAGTCTCAGTGGGTCCTCAGATGGAGCTCCGCCCTGGGCTTCATGCTCAGCATGGAGTCTGCTTGAGATTCTCTCCCTCTCCCTCCCCCTCTGCCACTCTCCTCACCATGCTGTGTGTGCTCCCTCGCTCTCTCTTTCTCTCCAAAATAAACAAATAAACAAAAGCTTAAAAAAAAAAATCATGTTTAGACAGCACGAATCAAAGCTGGTTTCTCACATCATTCCCAAACTTCCCTAAAACGAGAGAATTCCCTGGCTGTGAAGTTTCTATGGTAGTTTCTATTGTAAGAAAATTAATAATAGTAGTAGCAGTAGTAGTAATAGTAGTCATAGTTGTAGTAGTCATAGTACTAATACTCTAGTTCAATTCAAAAGGAAAGTAAATGCATACAAAAAATGGGACCAAAGATGTTAAAAGACATTATAAGATTACCGGACAGGAAATAAAATGATCTAGTGTTGCCTTTCAAAAGTGCATTTCTGATGCAGAGTGGGGTATCAAAAAATGAAAGATTTGTTCTTCAAAGTTAGTGAGCTGAATTTGGTTAGTACCTGAACAAAAATGAGAGAAAAATTCCCACCTCATTTCAAATCCTGATGGTATAAGAAATAGAAGTTTATCCTGCTGCAGAATTAGTGCACTTCTGCAAAAACTCATCTGATCAGAGTCTTTAAATCTCATGGAATTCCAGATCTTCAGAAGACTTTAGGAGTTTAGAAGGGTTAAGGCCTTGGGTCAATGGGCTGAACACCCCACCTGCTGTCAGACTGTACAATGAATGATTTAAATAAGATCTTTCTCTTATCTGACAAAATAAAAGTATCTCTCTGAGAACTGGCTGTGCCTCACCACTGGGAAGAGGGCACCACACCCTTGACCCTAGAACGGCCATGAGGGAGTATCTCATTGATGATCTACTAGGACTTTTCTCACTGCTTATGACTTGGGTATTTGAATTCCAGTGGCATCTTTATTTTAAATATGTGGTTCTGAGGGTAAACCATAGTAGTAAAACAAAGTAATTGGGTTATTTTGTATTTTTCTGGCCATCAAGAGAGAATGCATTGGTAAACATCTCAAAGTCATTTTTGTTATTTTAGTTATAAGTTCAGGTTTAATTTGTCAAAATCTGTTGAAATTAAATCTGAATTATGAGGATTCCCTAATTAGTCAAAAATTGTGCTGCATACTTTTGCCTCACTCCCATATAACAATGTCATAGAATAAGTATTAACATCCCTGGGGTTTTTCTGAAGAAGAGTTAATAAGGAACTATATTACTCTGCATAGGACACTGAGTAAATCAAAGTGCTACTGATGGTGAGAAGCTCAGCATATGAAATAGCACAGGAATCTCATCTCTGACCAAAGACCATCTTCAAAGTACATTTAGCACAGATTCAAAAATAGTGTGAATTCAGAGATCCAAGCACAGAAGTCGACAGAGTAGATCTCTTTTACAGATAGGGAGATTGAACACCGTTTGACTGCAAATCAATTTCATAGGCACTCATAAAAATGTCTGTGTAATTACAGGATACCAAACCCAATGCCCAGCATCTAAGAACTAGCAGGGGCAGGAGGCAGGGGCTAATTACTGTCTAGGACGTAAAAGGGCACAAAGCACCTGGGAATCTAATTCCAGTTCACTACAACATGCGGCAGTGGGTGTCTAGAAGTTAAAACACTCTTAGGTTTCACAGTTCTTTTTACTGATAAATATTTGCCAACATACCTTGTATAATCAGACATATTTTAAGAGCTTGGAAATTCTACTCATTTAAAATGACACAAGCTAGTTGAAGAGCAGCCTCAGCAGCCAGCAGGGTGTGGCGGGGTGGGGGGAGGTGCAGGAAAACTGGGCTACAAGAGGGCCACAGTGTCAGGACTCTCTGAACGGTTTTGTTTTCTTTTTTTCCACTCTTCTATTTTGCCAATTAAAGGGGAATTTGCTCTATATTTCTGTTTTTGTAAGTAATTCTTTTGCTTTATGTTTTTTAAAAAAAAGAAAAAAGGTATAGACATTTGTTTTGGCTGTTTTATTAGGATGTATAGCTAACAATATGTCAGGGATTTTAGTTGCTATCTGACGTACCACACATAAATAAACAGTGCAGCTGGCTCAAGGCTCTCGCCCATTTTGGAAAACAGAGGAACACGACGGTAGCCTGCAAAAGGAATCATATCCAATTAGGACAATAAAAATCAATCGTAGTGTACTTGATAGTGCTACTGAGACTCTATCTTTACTAAGCCTATGGAAAAACTATGACCACATTGTTATATTCCTCTTGTATATAAGAGAAAATATCTGAAGTTTCTATTCTACTTCTTACTGCCGAACACTGAGCACACAGATCACACTTCTCCTCCCTCAAAGAGCAGTGTGCTAAATTCGCCACCACCCTTCTGCTGCAGGAAGACTTTGGTTCCGGGATACCGCTCAGATGGTGCTAGAGAAGTAAACACACTGAGACAAGATAATTCGGGGCATTGTATAAATCACCTCCACAAGTTGACGGCAACTTTAAGTTGGCCCTGAAAAGAGTCAAGAAAGGAGGATCTTGGGCTCCCAGACCCTTTTTGGGCTGGAAGAATGACTCCCTGCTTCTCCCTTCTCTTTGATTCCCATGCTTTATTTCTTTGTGATAGTCATGACTACTCTTAATTGAAACAAAAGAGCGACGATCCATGTAGAGAAATGCTAAGACATGCCAAGTTTGTCTAATTTATCTTCCTAGCGATCCCAAACCACAATCCCACCTTCCACATGAGAACACATTCCTATACTACCACTGAGAGAAAATTTGTGTCAATGCATGAAAGTTCCTTTACCTCTGACTGTCATGGGTAGAGCTATCTGGTGTATCATTGTGTTTCTTTGGTAAATGCAAGTTCTAATGATCAGCACAATCATCTTACTTTTCAGAATATTACCTTTGTTCATGCATAGAACTGGTAAAGTATATTGGCCAAGAAATTCATTTCCAGTTATTAGACCTTGACTTTCAACAACAAAACGTATCAGAGCCAATTCTGGCACCTGAATAATGAATGTGAATGTTTCATTCCATCTTGGACAAAAAGCTGAAATATAAAGGAAGATATCATCAAAGAATCATAGATACTATCTAAGGAGTAATGCATGGTATCTGTTCTCTGAAATTTTTTCTTTTCAACACTAATATTAATAGTTAATGTTTTAGAGCCCTTGAATTTTTCACACATCCATTGAGAAAGGAATATTGATGACAATAACAATAATTATTAGGTTTTTAGTATTGCTGGGCAATATGATAAGAACTTTAAGTAGATAATCTCATTTCAACCTTACAACAAACCAATCAGGGATATTACTACCCACATTTATGGATGAGAAAACTGAGCCAGAAAGACGTTATGTAACTTCCTCAGGGTTTCACATACACAGCCATTAAGTGGCAGGACAGGAATTCAAACAAATGGAGTCCAATTTCAAAGCGAAGCATTTCATCACTAGGCAATATGACTGCTGGGTTTGGGCATTTCCCTAACAAAGGAGTTAAATAACGTCATTTTTCTATACCAGCTCCTATTATGGGACGAGCTCCATAGATAGTTGTTGGCCTGAGAGCTAAGTGCTCCAAAGCCAGCCTTTGATCCTCCTTTTGAATAAGTGCTCATTTTAAAGTCCCAAGTGTTGAGTCATTTAGATCTTCAGCAAAATAATCATCCCAAACAATAATCTCTTGCCAAGCAAGAAATCCAAATTGTGTCACAATATAACCCAAATCATCTAATACTTGAGCATAATTTAATGGAATCAAGAAATTCACATCCAGATCAACTATATAGTCTACCTAGGTTCAGAGAGAAATAATATGTATCACTTTCATGTACGAAGGTAATGCTATGCTTGCTACATAAGTAGGTTTTGTTCTTCGAGTTACCTTTCCAGAAGCATTAAAGAATTTGTGACTAATTATATTTTCTGTTTTCTGGGTGACTCTGTGGTCACAAGCACACATTTACTAGATAGTAATCCAGGATGCAGTCCATGTCCATGAAAATATTAAACCAATTGGCTCATGCTGGTATAATGAATGTATTACCTTGCCTTAAGAAAAGAAATAATTCCATGGAGTGCAAGGGCAGATCTAAGAGTCAATTTTTTTATAGACACTTTAAAATGGCACAAAATTCTTATACTGATTTGTCTTCCTCCTCTAACCCTACTTCCCTATAAACTCCCTCTCTCTCACACACACACATAAATCATATGTATCATATAAGAAAGCCTTTTTAGTAAAGAAGGAGAAAGAAAGAAAGATAGAGGAAAGAAAGAAAGAAAGAAAGAAAGAAAAGAAAAGAGAGAGAGAGAGAGAAGGAAGGAAGGAAGGAAGGAAAAGAGAGGAAGGGAGGAAGAGAGGAAGGAAAGAGGGAGAGGAGGAGGACACCAAATCTGATGGTTACAAATGTTTTCTCGAGCATGACCAAAACTGAAAAGTTACTTCCACACCTTATCCAAATGTGATCTTTTTCTGTCCAGACTCTCATTTCTCTTATTATACCACAATTACTTTAGTAGCTAAGCCATCCTAGAATCCCCTTTGTCCAGCTACCTAGACTTTTGTTCCTGCTAGCCTTCCTCATGTACATCCTCCACTCCTTTTCTGATGCCATGGGCCTTCTTTGACTGGAATTCCTCATCCTCTAGCCATGAATCATATCCTGATTCTATTTTGTATTTCTCATCTCTCTTGCATACACTGCTTTCTACCCAATCTGCAGAAAAAATCTCCCTAAAGCTCAACTATGTTAGTGCTATCTCCCTGTTTAAGAGTTTTAATTTTGTTCATTTTCTACAGAAAAGACATTACCCAACACCTTATCATGTCTTTCACAATTTTCCATGACCATCCCCAACATAACTTTTTCATTTTACTTCACCCTATATTCCACCCATATTAAACTTCTGTATTTTTCCCTAGCATGTTTGAATTTAGTCTTCTCTAGGTTTTAGGGCTCATATTATTCCTTTTGCCTTCAATGCCTTCATTCTCAATCTCTGTAAAAAATTCTATTCATTCTTCAAGAACCATCTCCCAATTTGCCTGTTCCACTACAATTCTTTTACCTTCCTTAAAATACTAATGAATCTATCATACGAGTTTTATTGTATCTTATCTCCCATACCAAATTGAAAACTATCTTCAATAGAGTTGATTTGGACATACATAGTAATACATTAAGTAAACAGAGATTTTAAGTTTTTTTGATACTTATCACCAGGCTTCTAATAAAAGAGGCTCAGTATTGTTAGATAAGCTACATTTAATTTCTGTAGGAATATTTCCATAAGACTCAGGGATATAATCTAAATTCTAATGGGAACTAGAATCATATCATAAGGGGCACCTTAAATAAATAAATATTCTGTGCATTTTGTCATGAAGATTCAAGTAGCAGGATGAAGAGAACAAGAGATAGGGTACTACAAGCTTCCTAACGTAAGCAGTTACCATTTCATGACACCGCCATTGTATGCCTTCAAATACAAGGCTTGCCAAATAAGCCAGTGAATCATCGCCAACATCCTTTCCCATAGATAACCTAGGATGAAGTAGCCAAAACTTCCCACATCTTTTTTCCATACCCTTTGCCCTAGGGGAACACTGGAGGAGTATTTGGGGTGTCAATACGAGGACAGATGATGGGTATTATTAGAGATTATCACCCAAGGGAAAAAAAAAAAAAGAGAGACTAGTACGACTGCACCCATTCTTCCATTGGTGCCATTTAACCGGGCACATATTTGCAGACTCTGAAATGAAGCCCGCTACACTTTGGGAATATCCACGCAAAGAAGATTCTAGACTCAGGAGTCAGTTCCAAGGTTTCCTCCAAGGTGACCCTGACTAAAGGTCAATCCCAGGAATCTACACTTTAATGTCCTTAATGACTTCAACCTCAGCAAAGATGTGATGCTGTCAGTAGTGTATTACATAAAATATCACGGGATGCTGGAACTGAAAATCTTACCCAAGTCATTTCTTCCATTCCTACATTTCCCTTCTGGCAAAAAGGACTGAATTATGAATCCAAATATTGTATGAGTAGGTTTCTATGGCATCCTTAGGCAGAGCCAAAAGCCACAGACCTTTGATCTAAAATAATTCAAACAGTGAAATAAAAATGGGTAACATACTATATCAGAATAATCATATGTTCTTTATTTTACACAAAGGCTAGAAGCTAAGTAGATTTGCAGCCATCAAAATGTCCCTTTAATTCAGCAATATAGGAAGAGACATAAAAAGGAGGTCAAAGTGAAAAAAAGGTAGTAATTTTTCAGGTTAGATAAACTTTTGTATCTGTAATCTGAAAATACATCTGAACAATACACTGAATCATTATCAAATTGTTTTCACTGTGTATAACACTTTGGTCATCCTAAACCTAATGCAAAGCCCTTGTCTTATGAGTAATAAAGATGTCTCAAAATTCTATGAATAAATAAATTTTAAGCCTTCCAACAAGAAGCCTAGTAGAAGTTCAAAAAAATATATTAGGAGCTTACCATTTTTTTTAATTACACGAGTCTGCTGTCTCACATGATCATCTGGAACACCAAAAATTTCTAGAATCACTAGTGTGTTAGCTTTGTTAGATGATGAATTGTTACTGGGAGGTAACTGGATACCACTGATAAGCTGCACAAAAATATTTGAATGCAAAAATTTAATAGGATATCAATCTGTGTAATCACATAATTTCAAAATAAAATATGTATTCCAAAAAAATGACAGACTCTCAGTTCCCACAAAAAAATTAAAAATGGAATATAATGCACATTTTAAACCTTAACTCTTATCCTCAAGTGACAGTAGGTGAATACTAGGAATATGTCTACATTTTTACATTTTACCAGTACAAAATTACAGTAAAATTCACATTGAGTTGTATAGTTCAACATATTTTTTTATTTTTAAAGTCTTTATTATAGTTGTAAGGCATTGCTTAAAAGTATTATTATAATCTTAGTCTACTGTAATTCAGGCTGAATTACTCTGCTAATATGAACTATCTTGAAATTCATACTGTATGTAAATATTCAAAACTTAGAAATAATAGTAACACTACTTCTGAAATATAAGAAAGAAACACTGCATAATTTCCTACAACAGCATTTTTTGATAGTATAATTTATGTTTGGATAACTTATGATAAAATTTTATATTACCTATTATTGTCAATATTATCGTAAATAATGCGAATTTGACAAAATCAATGATTTCATACATATATTAGGGACTGGGTATCAAAGGAACACTTAAAGTAATTAACAATAGTTTTTTTTAACCTTGTATTGTCAAACTAGCTGTTGAAGCTAACTTTTGTCTTACTTCAAGGGACAAAGTCAAAATGAAAAACACTATTTCAAGTGTGCTGATTTGTAAAGCATACTGATATAAAAATTGAGGCATAATTTCAATTTCTGAAGATTATAATAAAGAGGAACAAAATAAATAATTGTTTGAAAAAAAAAGGAGGAAGGAAAGAAGAAAGGAAGAGAAAAAAAAAAGAAACAGAAAAAGTGTCAGTGTATTTTTCCTTTCCTACATCCACATATTATAACATTAGCTGGAAACCAGAGTGACTGTGCAAATATTTAACAGCAACTATAGAATGGGCATTGATCAATCAGCCTAATTAGACATCGAGGTAGTTAGAATATTGGCCATAATCAATAAGTACACTGATACCAGAGCTTCCCAGGTGAGTATCTCCTCCGCAGGTAATAGACCTTTACCAATATGGAGAAGGTTTGGCTTTGGTGCAACTCATGTTAAAAAAAAAAAAAAATTGTCTGACTAAAAAATAATAACAATTGAATATGTGACCTAAAAAAAAATTTAGAGGCTATTATTCAAATACTTTTTACACTCTGATTCACAGAGCCCTTCCAGGGGCCACCACAGAGATAGATGTCAAAAAGAAAACCCTTGGGGCACCTGGGTGGCTCAGTGGGTTGAAGCCTTTGCCTTCGGCTTGGGTCATGATCCAAGTCCTGGGATCAAGCCCCACATCAGGCACCTTGCTCGGTGGGGAGCCTGCTTCCCCCTCTCTCTCTGCCTGCCTCTCTGCCTACTTACGATCTCTGTCTGTCCAATGAATGAATGAAATCTTTAAAAAAAAAAAAAAGAAAGAAAGAAAAGGAAAAGAAAACACTTGATGGTCAACTAGAGTACCTCTGGTTTCATCTATTGGCCTTATGCATAAGGTTTTTGAACTTAGAAAATGGTTGCATCATTTTTATAAGTATGAAAATGATTGACCTAATCCAAAACTCTCAATTTGCAGATGACAGAGATTAAATCAGAAATGTTGAAATGTCTTCATAAAGGACATAAAGCTAATGGCAAAACAAGATTTCTTGATTTCCAAAGCATGTCTTCAACAATTTGTACAAGTTGTAATCAAAGCTCTCTAGGATGATCAAACCAAGAGAAAAGGACCCACATGGATATCTATGGCAGCAGTTTCTCGGGAAAATCATTACTCCTGCCTATTTTATATCATGTCACTTACATTCCTATATGAGACCCTTCAGAAACAAAGAGGTGGCATTTGTAAGCGTCTGTGCATACTAGCTATCTTCCATGTTTGCTTTCTCAATAAAAGAGCACATTCATTCTCTTTACTAGCCTCAAATTGAAAAAGAAAACATTCGACTAACTGACATACATTGAGCATACACTTTGTGTCAGGCACTGTGGAGAAGACTTCAACAAAATATGGTCCTTATCCTTCCAGAACCTTCAGACAAGAGAGGAAGAAAGCCCAAGTAAATAAACAATTACAGGCATACTCATGTTATTGAGCTTTGTTTTCTTCTATTTTGCAGATATTGCAGTTTTTTACAAACTGAAGGTTTGTGGCAATTCTGCAATGAACAAGTCTATGGGTACCATTTTTCCAACAGCTGTGGTTCACTTCATGTTCCTCTGTCACGTTTTGGTAATCCTCACACTATTTCAGATTTTGTCATTATTATTATAGTTCTTATGGGGATCTGTGATCAGTGATCTTTGATGTTATTATTGTAATTATTTTGGGGGGTGCCACCAAGCACGTCCATGTAAGACAGCAAACTAATACATGTTTGTGTTCTGACGGCCAATGCAGCAGAAACAGCAAAAGAACTACAGTTTGAAGTGGAGCCTGAAGATGTGACTGAATTACTCGAATCTCATGATCAAACTTGAACAGACGAGGAGTTGCCGCTGATGAATAGGAGTAAAGAAAGCAGTTTCTTGAGCTGGAATCTACTCCTGGTGAAGATGCTGTGACAATTTTTGAAATGACAGCAAAGGGCTTAGAAGACTACATCAACGTAGTTGACCAAACAATACCACAGCCACCCCTACCCTGAGCAAGCGCCCCCCTGCTCAGTCAGCAGCCATCCACATCCAGGCAACACCCTCCACCAGCCAAAAGACTGTGACCCCCTGAAAGCTCAGACGATGGTTAGCATTTTTTAGTGACAAAGTATTAATTAAGGTATGTACATTATTTTTTTAGACATAATACCATTACATACTTAATAGACTATAGTACAAACATAACTTTCATATGCTCTGGGGAACCAAAGAGTTCATTTGACTTGCTTTATTGTGATATTCACTTTCTTGTGGTGGTCTGGAACCAGACCCGCAATATCTCTGATGGAGGCCTGAGTAATACAGTGGTGTATTGCATGTGTACGCACCTATGGGGGTATGAAAAAACAAAACTACAAAAAGAAGCCTAACTAATTCAGTGTAGGGAAAAAAATTTCCAAAAAGAAGTGACCCTTAAGTCTTAAAAAAAGGGTCTGAATCAACAGGCAGGTGAGGGATGGAAGAATGATCCAGTCAGAGGAAAAAGCATATATAATGCATGAAGTTGTCATATGGTTACAGAGTAAGTGTAAGACTAGAAGTCGTGAGAGATGGGCTTAGAGAATTAGGCTAAGCCCTGACTAAGCAAGCAAGCAGGACGCCCAAAGAAACATTAAGTAGGCATGATGAGATTAGCACTGGAGCACAATGTCTCCGGACAACTTGTGGAAGATAATCAGGAGGACTGAGACAGGCTATGTGAAAAACCCTTAAGACTTATAATGTGATGGAATAATGTGATGCCAAGTAACAAATTCCTTAAAAAGGGGGGGGATGGAGAGTGGCAAATGGCATCAGACCAAGGGATTGGATAAGGAAGACTTTTCGAATCAATAAAATTTAGAGATGGGACACGGGAAGTGACAGATGTGGAACAGAGGAATGCTTCCCAATTTTCTAGCCTGAGTTAATTGACACAATGAATTCAATGGAGTTCAATGACATTTAAAGAAAGTAAGATTGGATTAGGAAGGGATGTTCAGCCTTTAATATGATAAGGTTGACAGAGCAAGGATTAAACAGGTAAGGATGTTAAGTAGGATATTTAAAGTATGTCTTTACATTCCAGAAATGAAGTCAGATTTGAGCATTGTTGGCAGTTAAAACCATGAATGTATATAAAAGGACATAGGATAATGTTTAGTTTGAGATGAGGATTAAGAAAAAGCCTTAGTTTAACAGACACATGAAAAAAATGCTCCATATCACTCAGCATCAGGGAAGTAGAAATCAAAACCACAATGAGATATCACCTCATACTGATCAGAATGGCTAAGATTAACAAGACAGGAAACAAGAGATGTTGGCAAGGGTGTGGAGAAAGGGGAACCCTCTTAATCTGTTGGTGGGAATGCAACCTATCCAGCCACTCTGGAAAACAGCATGGAGTTTCCTCAAAAAGTTAAAAATAGAGCTATTCTATGACCCAGCAATTGCACTACTGGGTATTTACCCAAAGAATACAAAAATAGTGATTTGAAGGGACACATGCACCCCAATGTTTATAGCAGACAAATTCCATATAATTTCACTCATGTGGAATTTAAGAAGCAAAACAGATGAACTTAGGGGAAGGGAAGGAAAAATAAAATAAGATAAAAACAGAGAGGGTGGCAAACTTTACCCACTCAGCTCTGGGAAACAGGGTTGCTGGAGGGGAGGGAAGTGGAGGCTGGGGTAACTGGGTGATGGGCAGTAAGGAGGGCATGAGATGTGATGAGCCGTGGGTGTTATATGCAACTGATGAATCACTAAATTCTACCCCTGAAACTAATAATATGCTATATGTTAACTAAACTGAATTTAAGTTAAAATTTTAAAAAAAGAGAAAAAGCCTTAACAATACAAATACTTCAGAGGCAGGTAGAGTAAAGGAACCCACAAATCTGAGAGAGAAAGAATCACATGGGAGGAAGAGCAAAAGAAGAGAGAGAAAGGAAAACCCCAAATGCACAGCAAGGAGATTTGTGAGAAGTAGGAGGGGACCATACAAAGTGACTGATTCATCCCTTTTTCTCACTAAAACAGCAACTACAACACCACATTTGGTGGCTAGAACAATGCAGCCTTTTGCATTTTTTCATTCACACAAAAAGGCAACAGGGAGACACTGGTTCAGATGTGGCAAGATGTTGAAATACCACCTACCTCACTACAGTGGCTGAAGAGATCAACAGAAATTTAAAGGCACTAAAAGAAGTCAATGGAACTTAAAATATTAATGTATACTTTCTAGCTTAAAAAGTAAAAAAAGTAAAAGTAAAAGAAAAAAGTAAAAAAGTAAAAGAAAAAGTTACTAATCTTGCAAATGTTTGTATTAAAAAAAATTCAAAAAGAGGGTACCTTGATGTCTCAGTCAGTTAAGCATCTGCCTTTAGCTTGGGTCATGATCCCAGGGTCCTGAGATCAAGTCCCACATGAGGTTCTCTGCTCAGTGGGGAACCTGCTTCTCCCCCTGTGATCTCTCTCTCTCCCTCTTAAATAAATAATAAAAAAAAAATTAAAAAAGAATGTCGAAGTTATGAGAATATTTGCAAAGGAAACTTAATGGAGAATATTTTGCTGGATCCTAGAAAGAGTACCAACTACTTTAGGTAGTTGGTAGGTAGTTTAGGGCTGCATCCAGTGCTGGAGGCAATTTCTACCCTATATGCCCCTACTTTTAGAGTTGCAAAATCCGGGGTGCATGGGTGGCTCAGTCAGTTAAGCAGCCCACTCTTGATTTTGGCTCAGGTCACAATCTCAGTTTTGTGGGATCCAGCCCTGCGACAGGCTCTGTGCTCAGCATGGAGTGTCCTTGTCCCTCTCCACCACCCCACCCCACTCTATATCTCTCTCAAACAAATAAAATCTTTAAAAAAAAAATTAGGGGCACCTGGGTGGCTTAATGGGTTAAAGCCTCTGCCTTCAGCTCAGGTCATGATCCCAGGATCTTGGGATCGAGCCCCACATCTGCTCTCTGCTCAGCGGGGAGCCTGATTCCTCCTCTCTCTCTCTGGCTGCCTCTCTGCCTGTGATCTCTGTGTGTCAAACAAATTCATAAAATCTTTTTCAAAAAATTAGAAAAATTAGAAAAATCCCTAACAACCAAGTAAAAAGTCGGCTACCTACTTCCCTGGTACTATTTCCCACGGTGGCCAGGATCATTTCTGTCTCGTTCAACTTTGCTCTACTCTCTTTACACATTAATCTCTGCAAAACAGCAACATCTCTTAAATCTCCTTTCTCAGCTGGGACAAAAAGGCTAGGGCCAGAAGTGCATGAAAGTGGTCCCCCAAGTCCTGTGCCATCAAGACACAAGAGGAAGGAGGCTAGAGAGGAAGGCTACTAAAGGCCATGCTGTCTGGGTTGGAGCGTCTATCAGGGCACCAGAGCAGGTAAGCCTCCACCAGACAGCACAGCCAGCAGCACTCCCTTCAACCAGAACTGCAGACCCAAAAATCCTCACCAGGGACAGCAATCCAAGTACCAAAATTCTAGAACAGAATCCGAAATGGTTCATATGGTTCTAGGAGCAACGAGCTAAACCAAGAGATGGGCCAAAGAGCCCTACCCACCCAACTGGTTGCAAACCACAGGTGCAGATACAATCTAAAATAGAATTGCTTGTAACTAAGTGGAGAGAAAAAGCTAAGGGTCTTTCAGAAGATTCAGGGACATTTAAAAGAAAAGGAAATAAATATAGCACTAGGATTACAGAAGAATAAGAAAGTTTTCAAAAAGTCTATACTATTGGAAACAATAAATTTTAGACAACTACTTTTGCTCCCAATAAAACCACATAGGATTTAAGAAGTAGGGGTGGGGTGGTGGGGAAGGGAGCTGGTAAGGAAGCAGAATGAGGTAAATAAAAATTGGAAGAAAGAAGCTGGTAATGGAGGAGAAAAATCCACATCTATATTAGAATCAGTAAAGAATAAAATCAAATATGGAGGAAAACCAAAGGCAGAAAAAAGAGTGATAGAGTTGACAGGAATTAGTAAATACGCAGGCAGATACTCAAGAAAAGCATATGGATGACTTTTGGTTTCTAAATACTAATCAAAGAATATTCAGAGACAAGGGGCAAAAATCTGGAGCTGTGAAAGTCTAATTCTAGAGATTAACGAAAAAGCAAAGAGCTCCTAAATAAAGTCGCATATCCACAGAGTAACTAGTGGGCTGAACTCAGACTTCTCTATTACAATATTAAATGCCTAAAGACAATGGAATAGCATAGACTTTGGAGAGGAGAAGCTTCCAGCCTCAGTATTTCTATTCACAAGCAGGTAATCATTCATGCAAAAAGCCAACAGAAAGATTTTTCAGATATGGAGAGATACTGAAATACCACCCACCTATAATATCGAAAAAGATGAACAGAAATTTAAAGGATATTAAAGGAAATCAGTGGAACTCAAAATATTAATGCAGACTTTCTAGCTTATATAATAACAAAAAAAAAAGAGGAAAGAAAAAAGTTTTTCGTCTTACCCTTATTGTAAGTGTAACTGGATCAGTGTCTCTTGGTGTCTCATTTGGATCAAACTGTGTTTCAATATCTCTTAGGAAATGTGGTTTCAAAATATATCCAGAACCACCGTTATCCAAAAATTTCCCATTTTGAAGATCCATAGGCAGACCAGGGGTCTGGAAATTTAAGGCCACTGTCAGAAAAAAGTATTTTGATATTGTCAGGAAAGAAAGGGTACAGCTGAAGAAGTACAGTTTGAAGATTTACTGAAACCGAATTAATGGCTTTTATATGTCCAAACATTTTAAGAACAAGCATCATTAGCCAAATAATTCCAGATTTTAAACATGTCTTCCTGCCATGTATATATTAATGTATGAAGGTGAGTTTTAATTTTTTAATTATTTTATAGCTTTGAGTTAAAATAAAAATGATACACAGTATAGATTACAGAATAGCAATGTGTAGGTCAGATGGCATTCAGGAAGTACGAGAATAATGATGGAAGAAAAGACACCAAGTATATTCTAAATTTTCAGGTCCAAAGAGATACTGTTATCACTTGAAGAGAAAGTGAGAAACAAGCAGAACAATAATTGCTATTAAAATACAAAAGTCCTTCCTTAGAGGTTGGTAAATAGCCACTATAGGCAGTACCGTCCTCCACTCCCCCCAAGTCCCCCTCACCCACCAAACCTAACCCGACTCTCCACCTCCCTCCACAAACCTATGGGCCTTGCCACAATCCAGGAGCAGAGGGGTTCACACGGGTACCTTCTGATTGATGAGCACCCCTGCTAGAACAGCTCATCGATTTGGAATAGGGAGAGTCTGGTAAAGACAAATAACAGAGCTACGTAATCTCATTCACTTTTCAATACTGTGAATGCGGAAGCTGGTGTAAAGTATAAAAGGTAGAGGCCCCTTGATTTAAAGAGGCCCTTAGCAAATCTTTCAAGCAAAGGATTTGATATTCACTGTCCTCTTACATCCATTTTGATGTCTTTTTTTCCCCTTCCTACACTTCTTATGCCAACTCTTCATGAATATAACCTCCATGCCCCTAACCCTCACTTAGAGTTACTCTCTCTGACCCATTTAGGAATAACTTCTGCTCTTGAAACCAATGATTCATCATTATCGCCTGACCCCAAAACACCCAGGGCCAAAAAAACCTACTTGGGAAGCTCTTTTCATAAATCTTTCATTAATTCACGAAATGAACTTATTTTATCTTATTTTTCCAGAAACTCAATATTCTATATAACATACCCATTTGACAACCTATATTCCAAAATTCTTGAGGATTAAAATTAGAGGAGTCTGCTCTCATTGCTTTGGGATAAATTCTGGTAATGAACATCCTGGTGTGAAGAATAAACTCGTGGGCTAAAAAATATATATATTAGAACATTGTGAAAGATTTCAAATAAATAAACGGCTATGCTTCTATATGTTATATAATTCTACAATTGTTTCAGTACTTTTGATATGTATGTTTTTAACAAAAATATTTGCAATTCATGGACATCAAAATAAATCCATGTTTTTGTTTGACAGTGTAATTCATGGTTATTGAGAAGTTAATGATTTTTTTATTATACCATTTTATGTATACTAATCATTCACTTAAGGAAAAATGATTAAATAATATATTTGCTTTTTAAATCCAAATTAATCTCACTTTGACATAAGAATATATAAAATTCCCAAATAAAATGCATCCATTTTTTTTAAAAGATTTTATTTATTTATTTGACAGAGGGAGACACAGGGAGGGAGGAAACACAAGCAGAGGGAGAGGGAAAAGCAGGCTTCCCACCAAGCAGGGAGCCTGAAGCGGGGCTTGATCCCAGTACCGTGGGATCATGACCTGAGCCGAAGGCAGATGCTTAACAACTGAGTCACCCAGGCACCCCTGCATCCATATTTTAAAACAGAAGTTGTATCTTTCTCAGTTTTGTCTTTTTTTTTTTTTTTACTTTGGTATTCACATTAGGGCAGAATCACACATAAGACATATAAAGACATATAATGCCATCCAAATGTACCCAGTTGAAGAGCCAACAGATTCTCAGGGTTGAAAGGAATGTTGAAGTTATTCAGTTCAGCTCCCAACCCTAACCACCAAAGCATCTTCCCTCAAAATTGAAAAAAACAGAGATTGAAGAAATCTTCAATCTCTGTTTTCATCTCTCCATTGAAAGAGAACTTGCTTCCTCCCAGTACAGCAGTCCCCCACTTCTCCATGGTTTTGCTTTCAGTGGTCTCAGTTACCTACAGTCAACCAGGGTCCAAAGCAGATGATCCCACTTCTGACAAATCACCAGACATTTGCTAGCACCCTAACAACGCATCACAATGCATGTATCATTCACCTTATCTCATCTCATCTCATCTCATCTCATCACCTAGGCATTTTATCATCTCACGTCATCACAAGAAGGGTGAGTACAGTACAATAAGATATTTTGAGAGAGACAACATTCACTTAAATTTTATTACAGTATATTATTATAATTGTTCTATTTCATTATTAGTTATTGTTGACAATTTCTGTGCCTAACTTGTAAATTCAACTTTATCATAGATATATGTGTATATAAAAAAACATATTATATATAGGGTTCAATACTCCACAGGGTTAGGCATCCACTAGGGTTCTTGGAATCTATCTCCCATGATAAGAGAGAACTATGGTAGTTCTGATTATTTTCAAATGTTTTCCTTACTGAGATAAGGTCTATACTTATAATATGCACATACAGTTATAGTCCATTTGTTTCTCTGTTTTTTTATGTTTCTACTTACCTATTTTTATGTTTCTATTTATATATGTTCCATTTAAATCACTTGAGATTCAAAACTCTTTGTACCCTTTACCATTGGACACCCTTCAAATTTTTGAACTAGATTTCATGTTTCCCCAAGGCTTTTATTCTATCACCAAGCAGATCCTGTTCCCACACCTACTCCTGCTAATATGGTGACCAGTATTGGGAGAAATGGTTATTGCCTATGGCCCACTACATTTGCTGGTCAAACTGGAATAGAATCAATGCCACCCTCATTCCACATACTATTCTTTAGGAAGCATTGTCAAGTAAAAAATTATAATTACTGAGGTTAATAATTAAAATTAATGTCATCAGCTCCAATTTTAGAAGTTATACACTCCTGAGAGAAAGTTTATTTTGAAGCTACTCATGTATAAAGGCACCATGTGTGTCCAACTATAAGGATCCTTCATCCTGCCCTAAGCAGGATATTTATCTTTTGGTGAGATGTGTACTCTTCTGGATCTTAATTTTTCCTATCTACAAAGTGATAAACACGATAAACACAAATGATCATCTTAACATAACATGATCTTGTTACTTCTGAAGTTGACCTTTAGAAATTAAACATGCTATGTTATTATAAATGTAATGTATGGGGGTGCCTGGGTGGCTCAGTGGGTTAAAGCCTCTACCTTCAGCTCAGGTCATGATCCCAGAGTCCTGGGATCGAGTCCCGCATGGGGCTCTCTGCTCAGCAGGGAGCCTGCTTCCTCCCCTCTCTCTGCCTGCTTCTCTGCCTACTTGTGATCTCCATCTGTCAAATAAATAAATAAAATCTTTAAAAGATAAATAAATAAATAAATAAATAAACAAATGCAATGTATGTTCATTTTAGATAAATGAGAAAATCAAATTAGAAAAAATACGAACTAAAACTATATATAATCTTGTCACTTAATTAATAACCAGTAACCTCTTGGTATATATCTTTCCACTCTATTTTCATAGATATAATCATATTTTTTAATTGAATCATATTGTTTGTTCCCTTTTATAAACTTCTACTTTTTCACTTAAAAATAACATAAAAAATCATTCCATTTCAATAATATTCACCTACTACATTATTTTTAAATGACTGAAAAGTATCCATGCTTATAAAAAGTTGTTTCTTATTTTTATGTATTACAAAATTAGTGACATTTAAGTTTTTAATAATGATGGACATTCTGGGTGCCTGGGTGGCTCAGTCACTTAAGCATCTGCCTTCAGCTCATGTCATGATCCCAGGATCCTGGGATTGAAGTCCTCTGTTGGTCTCCCTGCTCCGCAAGGAGTCTGCTTCTCCCTCTGGCCCTCTCCCCACTCGTTCTCTCTCTCTCTCCCCCCCAAATAAATGAAATCTTTAAAAAAATTTTTTTAAATGATGGACATTCTCAGAGTACACCTTTACCCACATCATTATTTAGTACTGAATTTTGGTGCAAGAAAAATGCTCTATAGTCTTTCCAAAGAAGCGGTGATGCTACACTTTATGACTCTACTCAGAACTGCCAGTGCCGTTTCAAATTTTGAGCAAGTGTCTAATACAATGAGAGTGAGAGAATTATAACAACTTTTGCTGTGCCCAGAGGGCTTGGCCCCTTGAAAATCAACAAAAACTATCCAATAACTTGAAAGAACAGAGACTAGCAAAGTCATTCAAATTCAAACTTGGTTGGCAATACTAACGGTAAGAAATATATCTTATATCACACCCAACACACAATACACACACATAATTGTTTCATAAAAGAATACTCTTATTGCAACTCTACTCTATTATTCTGTTCTATTCCATTCTATTCTACTCCATTATTTCAATGGTGGTTCAGACTTACTGAATTGATTTTTGGTCATAATCTATAGCTGAAACAACAAACAAGAAGGCCCTAAAATATCCAGAGGTCAGTTTGAAGAGATGAGATGAAGTGTATACCTCAAAATCCTTGGGCGCCAGTGACCAGCCCAAAAGAGGTTAACCAACAAATATATCAGAATCCACATTTCCAAGCAGCTAACAGTTGTTTTGAGTCTGTTGCAGATGCTGCTTTCCCTGCTGTGGTGGTTCTACACAGGATAGTAGATTGCATTTTTTTAAGAAGGATTTGGAGTCACTTGGCTGCTGAGTTAACTGTCCATTCCTTTCTAAGTTGGGGTTATCCCCCACCATACACGTCTGAGAAAAGGGTAGAGTCTGTTCCCATTCCCTATCCAAGGCCTTGTTGCCTCTTTGGCTCTAGCAAACAGAATGGAATTCTCAGGTTCAGAATCAAGTTCACAATCAGAAGACAGTAGAAAGAAGATGCAGAGACCAATGGTCCCACTGCCGATGTGCGGGGACAGTGTGTACTCTGTACAACCACCTGGCAGCCTGGCCTGGATGCCATGTCCTTCTTCTCCCTCACCTTGGACATACAGCCTCGAGGTCTATTTAGTTGTCTACCTTTCGTGCCTGCTGAGTTTATATAGTTCACCATAGCTCCCTCTACCACGAGCTTCATCATCTCTTTACTACAGGGAGTCTCCCCTTTACATTGCTATCAAAGGCATCCTTCAGAAACACAGAGGGGATGGTGTGACTCCCGAGATTTCAATCCTGTATGCCTTTGATTCTAGGACAAAGTTCACATTTCTTGTGATTTCGCTCTGCCTAACTCTGCAGCCTTGTCATTCACCACTCTCCTTTCCAAACAGCTCACCAGGGCCCAGCCCACAAAAGTGTCCACACTGGACATCCTCAATCAAAATTTCATGATGTAAGAAAGTTAATTAAACAAGTTCTGTGAAATCACTTATTGTGACCTGGGGCATATAGCCTTTTATTTAACTACATTAAGTATGTTGAAATTTCATGAGAATATAGTTTTCATAAATGTCATTGACCAATCTTGACACCTTAGCAGTGAATAAGAGTAGTTTAAATACTATATCTGTTTGAATCATAAGAATTTACCTTTCAACTTTAAAAGTTTTCTGGCTTCTGACTCCCCAATAGAATTACTTTCATTAAATTGCTGATAGAGTCTTGAATATTGAAAGCTTCTAAACTTCTCCGCTTTGGTATAAATGACAAGATCAGATAGGGCCATAGCCACTTTTACCTTTGTGGTATAAAAATAAAATGCAGTAATTTCATATTTTTGTAATAAATCATTTGGAAAACTCCTTTTCCAATAAAGAAAATATGTTTTCAGATCAATTATGAGTCTTTTCATAAGATTATCTCCTCAAAAACTAGTTGGAATGCATCAATGTAATTATTTTTCCTGATTATAGTATTTAATGTTAACATGAGACAGCATACATCTAAAATCCCAACTAATATAGTAAGTATTAAAGGTGACAATTATGACTATTTCCTTTTCCCCAAAGATCTGTTTATTCCCATGAATTTTATAACTCGAAGATATTTAATCATGAGTAAGTGTATGTCCAGTGTGATCTAACATTTGGGAATGACTTCTGCTGTATGGTACACCTTTGTTCTTATACATGCCAGCATCTAGACCCTCTACACTTCTGCTAGCCCCTTCTCAAGTTTTGTTTTGGGAAAACCTTCCTTGCTCAAGCTCAGTCCATGGGCTTAAGTACTGATAATTTGGCTCAGACCTGGCTAATCAGAGCTTTGCATTTCCCTAGCAATAGCAGTTGACTCTGGGCTGTGCCCATAACTAGATTCTAGTTAATGCACAAAAACATTTGCTTGGTCATCTGAGAGATAAGAACGTCTTCCACTGGATTTGAATCTGAAAGCATACAAAGCTAAAGCTTTGCAAAGTCTTGCACCAATGTAGAGAAAGTGAATCCGAAGTTGGAGAAAAAAGTTCTGTGGACTTTGCTTGAGACATTATGCCATGTTATTCCCAAAATCTGGACCCCTTTCCCTGAACTTTTCATTGATGGGGCCAATTAACTAATTCACATTTTATTTAAACCAGCTGAATTAGTTTAATGTCACTTGTAACTCAAGATACCTTCTTTCATCATGCTAATCTGTATATTTATAATACTACATATTATAACAGTGATTTTCTTATCTCTGACAGTATGGTCTCCTTGAGGGGAGAAATATTATGTTGTTTGTATTTTGTACATTGCACAATGCCTAGTACATAGAAATGCCTAAGATTGGACCATTGAGAAAACATTAAACACAGCCAGGAGTGCCTGTGTGGCTCAGTTGATTAGGTGTCTGACTCTTGATTTCAGCTCAGGTCATGATTTCATGGGTCATGGGATCGAGTGCCTGTCGGACTCCACGCTCAGCAGGGACTCTGCTGGAGAGTCTCTCCTTCCCTCTCCCTCTGCCTCTTCCCCAACTCGTGCCCCACTCTCTCTTTCTCTCAAATAAATAAATAAATCTTTAAAAAAAAAACCCAACACAGGAAAAGATATAACTTTAAAATTTTCTTTTCCCATGTTAATTTTTTCCAAACAAGTTTTAAATGATAGACTAGAAGTTTTATAAGGTAGAAAAAGATTTTTCCCTCAAAAAAAAAAATTAATTCTCCAGTAAGAAAATACAACAACTTTTCAATCATTTGGAAGATTTTCACAAAGTATCATCTCACCCTCCTTCTCTTGAAAAGTGGTAATCCAGCTACATTTATTGTGCCTGATTTCTCTTCTGAATTGTCTTCTAGAACAGCCAATGATTTTGATTCTTTGACTTCATCATCCACATCTTGATCTAGCTCTTCATATTCCTCTACCTGACCATGTTTATCAGAACCTTTTCTTTCACGAGTTTCCATTAAGGATCCTATTTTCTTGTTTCTAACTAGTATTTTGAATTTTAATACCTACAGAAATGATTTGAAAGAGAGATACAATTACACATTTACAGGGATGTTTGAATTTGAACAGTCACCGAAAAGCCTTTCACCATGTTTGCAGTTAACCCACAGTAGTAAAATACGTAAGAACTCCATCTTTTCCATACTCCTCTAATACCTTAATAGAAACCAGTGATATTATAATATTGACCAAAATTCACCCCAAAATAAGATCGGGACTTACTGTGGCTCCATTTGTTTTACATCCCACAAATGCCTACTGTTTTAAAAAATTGGCATACATGAAAATTATATGTGTGTGTGTATATATTTGTATATACATATTGTATATATTTATGCATAATTATATATAATGTATAATTATTATATATTTATTTCTAATACATTATATAAGTAAATAACTCTTTTTAAAAGAGTGGGGGAGGGAAACCTGCCATCCAGATGCTAAGGAATTGGACAAGACTTTATTAACAACATACATATTTGCCTCTTTCTTTGCCTTTGCCTATGAAACATACCAAACTCCTGTGGCCTAATATTAACTGACTTGAAATATTGGACTTATGGGGTAAGACTTACAATAAAAACGTGAGTTTTTAACTATATCTCTATATATTCACTTTATCAACATACACTTACCTAGATGCTCATGGGAACATTTCTCAGGCAACACGTGGCAAAGAGACACCTCTATACATCATCAAAACTAAGCATTTTCATTGATCTCTTCTTACCCAGTTTTATGGATCAATATAATAATGACATGCTTTGTCTTATTAACCTGAGCTTCTCAGACAAAAGGTTACCTCTGGTGAAGGTAGCTTGTCTGGAAAATCATCAAGCATATCAGAAAGCAAGGAATCTCCAAAAACACACTGCAAAATGTCTGCCATCACTTCTTGTTGGGGAGGGGAGCAGTGGTTTTCTAAAGAGAGCACCACGGGGTAGTCAGATGTCTAAAAAATTAACCATTGTTACAGTTATTGGTCAGAATGCCTCAATAATTTTAATGTAATTAATAGAAACAGTTCATCTATTTTAAAACTTACATTCCATGTTCTGTACTTTTGCAAAATAAATATTCTTTAAACTGAAAGTACTTTTGAGTTTGACATAACAGGGAACATTAAATCTGTATAAAAAGGAAGATTACTACGATTTATACTAGAAATATAGAAAACAACTGAAGCATCCAACAGTAGGTATTTGTTTAAATAAATTATGCCACATCCATTTAGGGGAATGATATAAATCTCGTAAGAAGGAGGTAGAGCTATATAGAAAGTTATCTATAATATAGTCTTAAGAGAAAAAAAACAAGTTGCTAACAAGTAAAATTCTACATTTTAACATTTTAAGCATATACATATTGCTTACCATGTATATTAATTTATTTAGATATTTTTTAATGTGAAGGAAAAGCTTTAGCACAGATAAGTTAGAGGAGATGTTAATATTCCACTTTTTAAATCTCAACTTCTATATTCAAAACTCATGGCTTTATAATTAGAAACAAAGATAAAGATACAATAATAAAAAGAAACCATTAAGTAAATATGGCTTTACAAAGATATTTTCTGCCTTTTGTCACCACTGTACATTTGAAATGTGCCTCAAAACAGAGAAATAACATTTATTTTGGGGTCTCATTCAAAATTATTTTCTATATTTTGTTTCCTATAATTTTACCAACTTGTTAACCAGCCATGGACTTGCAAGGTCTGTTGCATTATCACAGACCTTTGAATAGGAGATACAATATTATGCTTTTTAAATGTATTTTAGTTTCTTGTGGCTGCTATAGCAATTGACCACAAACTTGGTTGAAACAAGAGAAACTGATTCCTTCATAATTCTAGGGGCCAAACTTTTAAACTCAGGTTCACTGACTAAAATCAAGGGAGCAGCAGACTCTAAGGGAAATCTATTCCTTGCCTCTTACAGCTTCTGGTGGTTGTCAACTTTCATTGGCTTGTGGCCACATCATTCCAATCTCTACCCCTCATCTTCATATTGTCTCCTCTTCTGTGTGGCATGGGGGCCCACCCAGCTAATCCAGGATGATCACCTCATCTCCAAGTCTTTGATTTCATCCATTTGCAAAGACTCTTTTTCTAAATAAAGTAACATTTATAGGTTCCAGGAATTAGAGCCTTTGTGGGCCCTTATTCAGCCTACTACAATAACCTCATATATACTCACATATCTACATATATGCCCTAGTCTAATATTAAGAGAACAGTGTAAATTTTTTTTCCAAAGATAAAAGCTGATTTTGAGAATAGGCAAAGTGATGGCCTAGCAGGCAGCTCTCTTAATTAGCCCCTGACACTCACTGGGGAAACTCCTTTTTTTTGGGGGGGGGTCTTCTGTGGTCCTTGGCTCCACCTTCAGGGAGGGTCCTCTTGACTTTTATCTTCAACCACATTTAAAGTCGGTATTGAAGAGTTTGCTTTCCTTAATACCAGGCCACTTTTGCAGCTCCCTACTTGACCAAGGGTTGTTCTAAGCCTCATCTAAGAATCATACTTGTGTTTTATTATGCCATGTTCTATCACGTTGTGTCTAAAAAGTTAGACTCTTTATAAGCTTCCTTCTAATAAGTAACATGGGCCAGTAACTATATCCAATGTTCTTTCCTAGTCATAGTTACCAAGTCTATTTTATTTTATTCCTCTCTCTTCCCCAAATTAATGGTGACTATCTTGAGTAGAAAATTCAACCTTCATAGAGGCACACACAGGCAGGACCTCTGTGACTTCAGCTGCAGCAACTTCTTGCTAGACAAGTCTTCAAAGGCAAAGGAAACAAAGGCAAAAATGACCAATGGGAACTTCCTCAAGATAAAAAGCTTTTGCACAACAAAGGAAAGAGTTGACAAGACCAGAAGACAACTGACAAAAGGGGAGAAGATATTTGTAAATGACATACCAGATAAAGGGCTAGTATCCAAAATCTCTAAAGAACTTATCAAACTTAACACCCAAAGAACAAATAATCCAATCAAAAAAATGGGCAGAAAACATGAACAGACATTCCTCCAAAGAAGACATCCAAATGGCCAACAGACACATGAAAAAATGCTCAACATCACTTGGCACAGGGAAATACAAATCAAAACCACAAACAGTTATCACCTCACACCAGTCAGAATGGTTAAAATTAACCACTCAGGAAATGACAGATATTGGCGAGGATGTGGAGAAAAGGGAACCCTCTTACTTTGTTGGTGGGAATGCAAGCTGGTGCACCCACTCTGGAAAACAGTATGGAGGTTGCTCAAAACATTAAAAATAGAGCTACGCTATGACCCAGCAATTGCACTCTTGGGTATTTACTACAAAGATACAAAGGTAGTGATCCAAAGGAGCACTTGCACCCTGATGTTTACAACAACAATGTCCACAGTAGCCAAAGTATGGAAAGAGCCCAGGTGTCCATCAGCAGATGAATGGATAAAGATGTGGTATCTATAAACAATGGAATACTACTCAGCCATCAAAAAATGAAATATTGCTATTTGCAACGATGTGGATGGAACTAGAGGGTATTATGCTAAGCAAAATCAGTCAGAGAAAGACAATTATCATATGATCTTGCTGATATGTGCAATTTAAGAAACAAAACAGAGGATAATGGGGAAAAGAGGAAGAAAATAAAACAAGACAAAATCAGAGAGGGAGATAAACCATAAGAGACTCTTAAACAAACTGAGGGTTGCTGGAGGGGAGAAGGTTGAGGGGAATGGGCATGTGATGTAAGGAGCACTTATATAAAACTGAGGAATCACTGTCCTCTACCTCTGAAACCAGTAATACATTATATGTTAATTGAATTTAAATAATAAATAAATAAATAAGAATATACACAGATATTATTCCACTTGTATAAAGTATAAAAACCGGAAAAATTAATGTGTGATATTAGAAGTCAAGACAGTTGCCAGCTCTTGTTTAGGAGTCAATGACTAGGAAAGGCATGAGAAAGGGCTCTGGCTCCTAGTTATGTGTATTCAATTTGTAGAAAGGTATCAACCTGTATGATGCTGATTTGTACATAAATATAATACAGATTATATTTCAATAATAAGTTGTAAAAAATGAAAGGTGGAAGTGAAAAATAAATAATCTTGTTTAAAAAAAAAAAGAAAGAAAATTCAACCTTTGATCTAACCTTTGCTACAAAACTGAGTCACCCTGTTCACCTGAGAAGTCCCATTGAGTCTTTGTTGTTCAAAAACTTTTTTTTTCATTCCATCTCTTTCTCTTTGAGGCTTAGAAGCTGTAAGGGTTTTCACCCTTTCAAAGCCTGTGAATTTCTCCCTCTCTCTGCCTGCCTCTCTGCCTACTTGTGATCTCTCTCTCTGTGTCAAATAAATAAACAAAATCTTAAAAAAAAAAAAAAGAACTTATTGAAGGGTTGCAGAGAAATGAGGAGGGGAGGGTTAAAGTTGACAACAATGATTTAGGCTTGAACACAGGAGTTACCAGTAACTGAGATGGGGAAGACCATGGGAAGAGCAGGGCTGAGAGAAAGAGGACTATCTGAAGCTCAGTTATAAACATGTTAAGTTAAATAAGCCAATTAAATATGCAAGAGGAGATGTCCAATACATACTTGTCTATGTTGGTATAGAGTTCAAGGGAGAGAAATAAATTTAGAAATCATCAGAAATAAGATGTTTAAGAGAATCAATGCCATATATCAATGTTTTATACTAAAATAGAAAATTTTCATATTTTATAGGTATATTTTATAAATTTTTAGTATTTTATACTCGCACATAATAAAGCAGTTGATTTAAGTTTGTGATTTTTAAGTTACATTTAAATTTATAGATAATGTATTGACCTACTTAAGAGAACTTTAGGTTTATCAAATTTGTAAGTTTAATTTATTAGCTATACATTGTTTAAGTACTCAGTAAGATTTTGTTAAATCTCTTCAATGGCACTGCAACTGAAGTACTTAAGAAAGAAATCAAATATACTAACTTTACAAAAACAATTTAAAATGTCTGAAGGTGCTTAATTAGCCAAGTTTGTAAATAGAACCAAGTATTATTTTAAACTGAGTGTTAAAACCCACTCAATTTATAGACTAGGATTTGTAGGCTGAATTTAGAAGCTCTCAAAAGAGCTAGATCTTTGAATCTGTAACTTTAATAAAGCCAACAATAATTTTTTAAAAAATCCAGAGTAAACTTCTAAACAATCTCTGCTGTATGAATTGCTGCCATCATAGTCATAAAAACTGTCAACAATCTAAGTAATACATTTTTGACAGGTTTTTGCTTTTTGAAAATAAAGTACTTGAATATTGGTAAAATATTTACTCTTAAATAAACCAGTATTTCTCAAACTTTTTTTGGTTGTAACTCATAGTAAGAAATGTATTTTACATTGTAACACAATACACACACACACACACACACATATATTACATTGTGTTACAATGTAAAATACAGTTCTTATTGTGAGTTACAGCCAAAAAGTATATATATATACTTTTATATATATATAAATATATATATAATTTATATATATTATAATTAAACAAAAATTTCCCTGAAACATTCATCTTACTACTTGAGATTAACTTTGATAAATCTACCTTTAAGTACATACTACATAGATCATAACACATAATTTGAAATATCACTGATCTAAACTAAGGCCGAACATTATCGGATTTTGAAGCAAGTAAATTATACTGTGTTTAGATAACTATAATTTAACAAAGATACGCACGTACTAGGAATGCATATTTCTCTATTGCTTGGATAACAGTTTTAAACAGAAGCTTGCTGGTGAGTGTGTAACCGTGGTAAACAACAGGTTCATTTCGTGATCCATCCCAGCAGTCAATTTCCAGACAACGGCATCCTTTCACAAGGGCACTAGCAAAATTTAAACAAAATAAATTGTCATTTCTGGGTCATTAAAAATGTATGCCAGAGTGTCAAAATATCCCAAAGACTATTTGTGATTTTGCAATAAATATATAACGGAATCCATAAGAAAGACAAGTAGCTGTGTTGAACTGAGTACACTTTGCTTGTTTTCTGTGAGCACAGCCCAACCTGGAAGTAGTATGAGCCATCCCTAGTTCCATCACCACCAAGATGGAGTAGTGTGTTGTGCTATGGGCTCTGAGCCCTGTAATTTCTCCGTATTCCTTACCCTCTCATTCCTACAAGGGCAGGAACTAAAATTTCAGTCTCATAAAAAATGTTTGTTAGCTATAATTCATGATCAAAAAACATTTATTGTGTTTTAATTAGAAAAAAATGGGAATTCTAGGGATGTAAGAAAACAAGTGGCAAGCAGACATAAATGATGTCCTAAAATACAATCCTGGAAGAGAAAATGAATGAAAAGAGAGCTGACTTGAGATATCAGGACTTTAGAATCAACAGCCACGTAAATAGAAGTAAATAGAAGTAATAGAAGTAAATAGAAGACCCCTGCTACACTCGAAGATCTTTTTCCCAGAGAAGACCAAGTTAACACTTGTTTTCCAAGTATATTGAGTTATCCCACTGTGTCTAGGCCAGTGGTATTCAGTCAGGACAATTTCACCTCCTAGGGGACATTTGGTAATGTCTGCAGACACTTTGGGTTGCCATAACTGGGAATGGAAAGGAAATTTGCAACTGGAATTTAGATCATAGAAGCCAGGGTTATTGCTCAACATTCTACTATGCATAGAACCAGCCCCCCCATAGCAAAGAACGATTTGACCTCATATGTGAAGATTTGAAAAACCCTGCCCTAAGCCATAACAGGAAAAGGGAGTGTGGTCCCAACACCAAGTACCTGAGAGAAAATCAGCAGTTCCTCCAAACAGAAGCAAAGGAGCCATATGAGAAAATAGAACTTTTAGATCTAATACTTTTTGGGGGATCAAATTTAGTCAACTTTCTAAGGATAGGACTCAAGCAATATTAAGGGACAAGTGTTAACTGAACAAAGATAAAATAATTATGACTCCAAAATCCAGGTGCTGAATTCAGAAAATAGAGAGATCTTACGCTCCTTTGGAAATAATATGGATGAAAGATGGAGGGAACCCAAGGAGGCAGCATTAGAGGGGAAGGAAATCTTGTCTATCCTGGAGGCTTCACCAAAACAATGCAAAATATAAAATTAAATATTTTTTGAGTTTTTTTTGAGGTTTGTTTGTTTTTTAAGACCATTTTTGTTTTATTTTTTAAGTGTACGTGGCTTTATTTAGGCATAGAGTGATGCACTATAATGTAAAATTTCAGAGTTTTGTTCATCTGCTTATTCTTGTTTTGGAGGAGTGACCTAGTGTGCTCTTCAAAGAAAATTTTCTTTATCCATTAATATTTCCATGGATGAATTAGGTGATGATCTAATTTATGTACAAGTCCTAAACTGGGTTATATCTGTAGAATTCAAAATGAATGTATTTCTCATCTTGTAGATTTATTTACATATTTAGATCTTAAATTGGAAAAGAAGCAATAACCATTTGTAAACTTTATTAATTGCCATTAAAAAATATTTGCATTACTCTCCCCTTTGTTGATTGTCAAAGTAAATTATCTTGCCTTTTTTTAACTGCTACAAAATATCAGTCCTCTGGGCTGTTACCAGAGAATAATCTTGAACGTTCTGCTTGGAAAACAAAAAAACTACCAAAAACCAAACTGTGAAAGAAAACTTTCCATGAAGGAAAACCCAAATAATACTGGTTCTTGCTACTTCTCTAGATAGCTTTAATTATCCTTAGATCAAGCCAACCTTTACCAAACTGCTTATTTCCACTACATGGTTTGGTCCCCGGCAAAAATGATTTGCATGGATTTCACTGTGTCAAGCTAACTCCTTTTATTCGGGGGCACGTAAAAGAAAGTAGTGTCTCTCCCAATGGTGTTAGGGAAGCCACTTTCTACTATTTCACACTGAGTCACCTTTTTGGAAATGAATAATAGAAATTTCTCTGTCACTCAGTTAAAAAAAATCCACTTAAATAAGTTTAAGGGGCTTTTCATAGATTAATATATTTAATGCTGTAAGATAGCTAATATTAGTCTTCCTCTTTTAGAGATGAGGAAGTTGAGACTCAAAGAGGTTGTAGCAGTCACATAATTAACAAAGGAGGGAAAGAGAGGAAAGATCAGCCCCAGAAACTTTGCATTAATCGATCAACATTACATTATTCTACCTCTCATGCATAGAGGAATTTTGAAAAACTTGCATTCTAAAATTGTATCTTCCACAAGTGGGTGGAAGAAGTATAATTAAATTTAAATACAATTAAATTAAAATTTAAATGTTTAGCTGGGTGGAACATTTTCTTCATTCAAAAGTAAATGTTCTGCATTTCTAAATCAACCGAACTAAAATGCATATTTTCTCATTTTTAAAAAAAATTATGAGTAGAAATTTCTGTAGTGAAAGTATATTTACAAATTGGGTTATCCTTATGGAATTCTAAATGGATACACTTCTGAGCTCATGGATTCATGTATTTACACAAGATTTTAAATGGGCCAAGCCATGTTTATTTGTGAATTTGGTATTATCATGGAATTATGAGCTATCTTTTCCACCCAAGATTTCCTTAATTAGTGTCAACCTGTCACATAGTTTTGATATATTGATCAATCTATATATTGATGACTCCCAATTCTATTTTTCTAGTTTATATATTTCTTCTAAGTCCCAGATATGTACACTTAACTGTCTGACCTAGCCCTTTCACAAAGAATTGGTATCTTAACTAAATGTGGAAACTATTACACTCTTGCTTTTGCCTCCCACCCTAGAATGATGTCATTAGGTTTCACTATCTCTGTCAATAGCATCATCGTATGCTAAGTTATCAGGCCAAAAGTCCTGATAGTATTCTCTTTCCCTTATATCTCCCCTCAAATCACCTTGTAAGTCTTTTTGGCTCTGCTGCCTTAACATATTTCAAATTCAACCACTGATCTCAACAGCTCCCTCATGAATTCATCATCTACATAAACATCAACAGCTGCATTGCTACAGTATCTTCTCCAGTCATCTTCTACCTCCAATCCTACACCATCAGTCTTTCCTGAACAGTAGAAAGTGAATCGAATTATGACATCATTTTAAGGAAAACCTCTCCAATGACTTCCCAATGAAACTGGAATAAAATCCAGTCTCCTTTCCATGGCCTCTAAGACCCTCATAAACTGACCCTATCTACTTGCTCAAACTCATCTCCTTTCAGTCTCCATTTGTTTCCATACTTGGAAGCAAGCCATACTTGCTTTCTCTCATTTGAATATGCCTGAGCATTTATTATTTCTTCTACGTAGTGTGCCCTTCCTACCAAATATCTCTGAGGCTTCCTCTTGATCATCACTCACACCAAACTATATCACCTCTTGAGAAGTCTTTCTCAAGTAAAACCCTCCATGCCACCATTACTTTCTCTCAACGTTACCCTAGTGTACCCTCTCCATGAGACTCATCTGTCCCTGAAAACATCAATCTGCCTACCTGCTGATGATGTCTATTCTCATGAACACATAAGCTCGGAATATCTTATTCACCAATGTATTCTCAGTTGACTGCCTAAGCTGAAGCCTGGTATTAACAGTGTGATACACTGTAGAGTGCAAAATTAAAGGTGTAGCATAGATCACTTAATCTATGTAAGTCATTTGACATATAAATCTATCTATCCAATCTATAAATGCTAAAGTACATAATTTATCGATTTATGCATTGCCTTTACTTGTAGCATCGTGTCTTAATGTCTGGGAAATAACATTAACCATATTTTTTTTAAATCTAAGATATTTTGGTGAAATAAGATAAGAAGATTCTTCTTCAGAAGGTTTCCTATAAGAGGCACCCAAATTATTCAGGAAAACTCAGAGGGACAATAATCAGGGAAACGAGGTCAACAAGCAGAACTTGAAGGAAAATGTATGATACTAAAACATAGAATAATTATACAGCCACCCAAAGGTTGGCTTTCCAACATATTCACAAATCAAAATTTCTTTTTCCTATATTTTTGTACAACATCCATAGCCGCCTCTTACTGTGAATTACCACTTACTGGAACTTCCAAGTGCTGTAAAATGTAATGCATATAAAAATCAAAATAAATACCTTATGTATCCCCAAAGGTCACTTGGTCCCAGTAACTGGTCAGATACCAAGTATGTGTTATGTGAACTTGAAATAAAATAATCATTTAATGGATGATTCATATCTTGATAAACTTTTGCACAGTCAGTTTTAAATATTAGACATTCAGGTGAACCCATGTATCTTATAAAACCTTCAAATGACATCTGGTGTGCTCTCTTAACTAGAAAAAATAAATTAAAGAGATGCAGAAATATCATTAACTGTATAAAAATACATCTCATTAACTATATAAAATATCTGTATAAACATCTGTAAAATAACTCTATAAATATCATTAACTGTATAAAAATTACGTCTGTAGTAGAGCATGTTTCTAAAACATTCATTTAGAATTAATATTGACACTATTTCTTTCTGAGGAAACAAATTTTTTTCTAATGAATACTTCTAGTTCTTCTATATCAACATTCAAGTAGAGAGTATATTATTTAATTCATCTCTGATTTTTTAATGTTTTAAAAATACATACAAGAAAATACACATATCATAGGCCAATGAATTTCCATAAGCTAAACATCTAGATAAGCAGCACCTACCTCAAAGAACAAAACATTGCAACATACCAGAAGCCTGCCTTCTACTAACTTTTCACTTTCTCCCTGCTAACTCAAGTGTATTCAGTGGTCTGACTTCTAATCACTTTAGTTTTCTCTGTTTTTTGTGCTTTAAAGGAATGAATTCACAAGGTATGTATTTTTTGTGGCTGATTTATTCTGCTCCACATTGTTGCTATGATTTATTCTTATAGTTGCACATAGTTAGACATTGTTTATTCCCATTGTTGTGTAATATTCCATTGTGTGAGTACACCACAATTATTTATCAGTTCTATTCTTGAGGAGCAGCTCGATAATTTCCAGTTGGAGGCTATTACTGCTGCTATAAACAATCAGTACATGTCTTTCATTGCAAATATGGATACATTTCTGTTGTGTATGTACTTATGAATGGAATTGCTGGATCATTCGCATATTAGCATCTCTAGTAAACTGTCTCTGAACTTTTGTACCATTGACATAATATTACCAAAATTATGTATTTAAGCAAAACACTGACTCTAGAATCAGATAGTTTTGGTTAAATCTATTTACTTCTTATACATTAAGCATGTTAGTTAACTTCTCCCTATCTTTGGAATGATGGTAATCATAGCTCCTATCCCTATATATTATTTACATAAATTAGCTCTATAAATGCTAGTTGTTATTATTATTTTATTGTTCTTAATTCAGTTTGTCTCAAAATGACAGGTGGTGTGAACATTCACTTTAAACTAGAGAGTGATCCTTGGCAAAGAATTTTATTTCTGGGAGTTTATACTATAGAAATAGAGACTCAGACAAAGATTGATGTGCAAGAATGCTCACTCATGCTAGCATTATTTATAAAAGCAAAATAAATGGGGAAAGAAAACAAATTAAGGCTCAAAATATGATACATTACTAAGCAGCAATTAAAAATAATGTATCAGAAAAAAATATATAGTGACAAAAGTAAATGTTTATTACTTCATAAAAGTGAAAAAGCCAGCATTCAAAATGCTATTACAATTTTGGCTTTAAAAAATGAAAGCTAGAGGAGAATACATAAAATGTTTAGAGGCATGCAAACTCTGTTTGAAATACATGCAAATTTAGGAGTATGGGAACATATGGGCAAATGCATCATATATTGTAATAGTAAAGATTTGCATAAATTCTTCTTTTTTCTGGAGCTGTGATTGCTTTATAGCTCTTTTGAACTACTGAATAATTAAGTTAATATCTTTGATAATGGGATAGGAAAAAAACAAACTCATTTTGTGCCCTTAAAAGCTACCAGATTGAGATGAGAGTTAATCTAACAGATATTTAAAAGCCTCGTTTGGTACACATCGCATACAAAAGTGGGATGAGATTGAGGAGCCAGCAGCATTTGAGACTATCCAATCATAATTCTAATTGGCCTCAGTAAGTGATCAATAAGCATGTAAATGAAACACAAGGTCCTGTGTGTGTGAAAGTATCTGAGGCTGAGGGAGGCTTAAACGATGAAATAGATAAATTATAGTTAAAATGCAAACACAATTCTAAGATGTCACTGCCACCACCCCATTATCCTTTTCTATTTTTTAGATTTACCACCTGCAGCTAACTGTGCCAAAGTAATTTTTTTTTTTTTTGAATACTCACTACTACATCAGTGCTACTCAAAGAGCTTATCTGTGGACTGGTTGTTTCCAGCCAGTAGTTGCATAAAGAGCTTGAGCCAAAACATAAATCTGTTAACTCCTTCTTTAGATGAAGTTTTTGCTATTAAAAAAGCAAGTAGTCAGCTAAACTCATCAGCCATGCTTAGTGATATAGTTGTTTTACATCCTGGTGCAAGCTCATTATCTTGTTGCAAACCTCCAAAAATTTTAATAGTGATCACACCAAACTCTTACTAGTACTGCATTCAGTCTTACCACTACAACTCTCCAAAATCTTTTCATGAAAATGAGTCATGGAGCCCAAATCCTAATTATGATCTGCAAGACAGTTGTGATTTGATCCGTCCAATACTTTTCTTCACTTGACCTCAGAAACTTCTCCCATTTTGTCACATCACGAATTCATTCTCATCATTTCAGTCTCAGCTTGAAGGTCACATCCTCGGAGTGGACCATTCTAAACACCCAGCCAGAACTAGTCTTCCTGGGTTGTTTATTCTCTGTCACTCACAGTATAGAGCATTCTGTGGAATCAGGCTTTTATATATTTATTTATTGTCAATCTCCCTCACACCCCCATCATTAACATAAGATCTAGTTTGCCTTGTTCTTCATAAGGCAGTATCCCCAGTCCCAGAAGGAGATTTGGTTGTCACAAATAAATATTTGAATAAGTCATGAATATATGACTCAACAAAGAAATTTTTTATTTTGTTAGAACCATATTATCATATATTAAACACTGGTACATTAACTAGCTTTCAAAGGCAGAACTTGAACTTTCATACTTCCCTTGTTAAATAAATATTCCGAGCTATTTTATTAATTTGTGTACAGCTAAACACTACTTTGATGGTTTTTTTACATAATGATGTGAATATTTTATTACATTATGTCTTTATTATTTCATTTAAAGATAAGCATAAGTGGAAAAAATGTGAAGTGTTTTACCCATTAAAAAGTGGAACGAAGATCAAAAATTATATGACTCATCACTAGCTTTAACGGTCATTTAATTCAAACCAGATGACTAGGGACACCTGGGTGGCTCAGTCAGTTAACATCTGCCTTCAGTTCAGGTCATGATCCAGCCCCATGTCAGGCTCCCTACTCAGCGTGGAGTCTGCTTTTCCCACTCCCTCTACCCCTCCCCCCACTTGTGCTCTCTCCCTCTCTTTCTCTCAAATAAATGAATCTTTTAAAAAATAAAATAAACCAGATGACAATATTCAAAAATGAAGGAAAAGTGAAAATTTTTTAATGTTTATGATATGTTATAGACAATTATGTGTATAAACAATGAAGAAAGTAGTGATTTTATAATATTTTACTTTTTTCCTAGAATAGTTTTCACTTAGCTTTAATACTTATATATATTTTTCAATAGTATAATGTATAAATATAGAAGACTGACTATTACTTGGTGTTTAAGTTATTAATGAAAATGAAGACTCTTTCATCACAGTAACAGAATCTCATCTTGCTTTCCAGGCCTAAGCTCATCTCTGAACACTTAAGAGATATACCAAGGCAGTTTAAAAAAAAAAAAGGAAGCTGGTCAATGAAGTAGGAAAGAATGTAATTGTTTTTACAGTGCAATTTTCTAAAAGTACATATATAGTCTCTAAAATATAGAAATAAAATTGTCAATATTTTACATTATCCAAAATAAATATGACCAATCCAAAAATTTCAATTTGATAACTATAATTCATAAAAAAATAGTTCACATTTAGATATTTGAGAAAACTTTGAAATGTAAGCATACCTTCTTCAATAGGCTCATATTTTTGAATGATCTCAAAAGCAGTATTTTTGGTCATGTCAAGTGCATACTGTTCTTGTATCAAAAACTGAAGCAGGTTTTTCTCAAAAAGAAATTTCTGGTTTTCAGAATATGTGTTGAAAATCTCAATAATTTCTTCTCTGTGTGCCATAATTCGATAAATTGATCTAAATTCTTCTATGGTGATTCTTCCTTGCTTCAGCCTGTCATTAGCCTACTAAAAAAAAATGACTGGTGGGCTCACATTGTGAATATAAAAAATACAGAAAATAAATAGATTAACGTATTTGTGTAATACATGTAACAATTAATACTTGAAGGAAGATGACTCTTACATTGGATTCTTATCTCAAATAAAGTATATACAACTGCATGAAATGATGCCAAAGTTGGACAAAGGTAAGTGGAAAATCACCACTTAAAACCCAGTGGCCATAGCGGGAATGGAAAAAGGTGTGGGAGATGATGAGGATTCTAGGTTGTTTTTCAACTACATGTTTCATTTTTCTCTTCCACACTCCTTCAGTACCTTCTTATAGCCATGTGAGATGGTTTGTAATCCCATGCCGCTGATGTGCATAAACATAAGGGTAAATCAGAGACGTTCAAGGTCACTGTAAACTTCAGAAGCTGCAGGAGTGGTATTAGCACTACAGTAACTGTAGTAGCTACGTAGCATCTTGAGGAAGTGGAAGGTACATAATCATTGAAGGACTAGGGGCAGGGACCAACAAGGTAGGTTCTGGTAAGAAAGAGTGGATTCACCTGGCTCTTCTGGAAAATTCATGTTTGAGCTTTATGAAATAGAAACAAGAAAGTGGGCTGTGTCCAGTTATTAAAAGCATCAGAAACACTGTGAGGTTCTGAGTAGGAAAACGGCTAGCAGAAGTAAAGGTGTAGAATAACCAGTTGGGCATGACCAATTGGAAGCAATGGAAAACAGCAGGATGGAACAGAGAAGTGCAAACCAGGTGGGAGGTAGTGAGTACAAACTAAAGAACAAGGATCAGTGAAGTTATGAACAGGGAAGTCACGAGGACTCAATGTATTAAAATGTTATATGCATTGAGGAGAGAAATCAGGAATGGCTAGAGTTGGGGAAGAGTTAAAAAAACAAAACAAAACAAAAAGCTAGTAGAATCACTTACAAATAGAAAACTTTGGAGAGTAGGCAGTGCACTTACAAGGACCTTTGAATTTCAAATGAGGCTATTTACTTATATTTTAACTTTCTCATGACATTGCAAACAGCTTGAGTACAAGGAACATGTGTTGAAGGGTCATTATACTGTGGTAAAAATCTGACAATTTGTAAACAGTTGGAGCTAACATTATATCCCTAGCCCCAAAGTATGTAGGATTTGGGACACATAAATTAAACTCTGAGCTTCCTACTCTTCATCTGAAAAATGGGATTTTTCACTCCCTATGTCATCAAGTTGCTGTAAGGACTGAGAATATACAATAAATGGTTGTTCTAGATATCAGTATATTGCTATGTCCTATCAAGTTCTGCTTCCTTCACATCATCCAGCCTGTCGTCTCATCTTTTGCACTTTTGCCCATGAAAGGAACCTCTAACGGTTCAAGAGCAGAAGTTCACTGGTAGACCAGGCTGTTGGATATGAGGGATCCAAGAGGCAGTCTGAGCTGGGAATCAAATATGAAGAGCATCAGGTTAATTCACAAAGGAGTATGAATCCATGTATATGGAGCAGCACGAGGAAGCAGGGACTGGAATGAAGCCCCAAGTGGGAATGAGATGAAGATAAGCTTGGGTGAAAAGCTGGGATCAGTTCTTGTCAAATTGGGCCCAGAGCTCATTCAACAATAATAGCACCTTAAAATTACATACGCCTAAATAATTCATATTATCAACTATCTGAGTAGACTAACAAGATTCAACTTACTATTTTTCAATTCTGGATTAAAGCCAATGTCATAGAATTAAATTTATTTTATTTTATCCCCATACAACTCATAATTTGTTATAAGATCTTTAACAAACCCATAAAAGTCAAGTGTGCCTGTAATTCCTGCCAATCTGGTTATACAAAACTGTGTAAATTAAAAATTACAGTCCTACTAAGTAGCAGTATAAAATAAAATACATTATCCTCTAAGTAATGAAAGTTTTATTACTCTCAAGCAAGGTTTAAAATGGGCCATCTGACTTGCTCTGTTTTGTTTTTCCCAAAAGATCAAAGTTGTCCCCTGATACTAGAAAAAATTAGAGATGTAAAGTTCAAACAAATTTCCACAAATCCAAATAACTGCTCCTTGATCCAACCCAAAGGAGTTAACAGTCAAACATTAATTCAATTACCAAAAAAATAAAAACCACACCGAATAGGTGAAAATTATGTTACTGAAGATGGACAGTTTTAATTTTAGTGGAAAGAGAGAAGGAAAAGGAAAGCCACAGAAGTTGGTAACGAGGGAGCCCGGGAACAGCATCAGCAGTAGGGGAAGCAGGAAAAAGGGAAGTGACGAGCAAGAAAGACTCAAAACCGAGGACTGACGCACATAACAGCAACAAAACTGACAGAGTACCAATGTATGTATTTAATATTTCCCCTGTAGGAGAAAACTGGAGCTCAGAACTCATGTCAGTTGTCCCCAGTGCCACAGGCATGGTCTACCAGGATTTGAACTGACCCCAAAACCACACAGAAAGACATCAGGAAGACAGACATGTCAGTACACCATCCTGCATATTGACAGTATATAAGTAGAAATAAATTGTGTAAAATACAAACCTGATCCCATTAACCACCTGTTAAATTGCTCACTTATTTCTTTTTTGTCTTCAAGACAAAACCCGAACTGTATCGTGTTGGCATCCCAGGTCCTTTAAGATGTCCCCGATGGTGTCTGCTCTAATCCTTTTCTTTCTTGTACCTCACACTTGGGGTGCTCTGAATTAGTTACAGTATAAATACCAAACTATCTTGCCATTGTTTCTTCTGTCTGGAATACCCTTCTTTCATTTCCTAACCTACTAATTTTTACTAATTCTTGGGAAAGTATCCTCCTCTAGAAGTCTTCCCAAATATTCTTCTCTGTCTCCCCCAGGCCACATCAGATAGCCCACCTCTGGGTTTTTATAAGACTCTGAATCTTCTTCTATCATTAAGTTTATTACCTTGGAATGAAAGCTTTTTTTTTTTTTTTTTCCTAAATCCCTTCTAGAATTGCCTTGGACAGGAAGCTTGCCATTTGTTTCTTATATTCTTAGTACCTTAAAGAACAAAAGAATGCCTGACTGAAGGTATTAAGAACATGATCTATCACTTAAACAATTTTATGATTCTGGTGACATATGTGCATTTAATTGGATAAAGAGTTGATATATCCCTAAACCTAGGAAGAATAGGGAAAGATATTTTTAAATATATATTACTAAAAATATGCAAACTCTCAGGCCCCACTTCAGGAAATACTACAGGTTTTAGAAATGTTACATATTAGTCATTTATAAATACAGCATAAAGGAAGAGCAGTGAAGCCATTTTTCTCTTGTTTAAAAAAAATTCATTAAGTGGTTAGTCTCTGTAAGGCATTACAAAAAGAACTTGACCAAACAACCCATTCAGTGTTTACATATAATTTAAAAATATATGTCTTACCTTAAGACCATGAACACCATGAAGGTAGGTATTCATTCCCAATGCCTAGTACTGGACCTCCCCTAGCATAGGACATTAGTGACTATGTTTGAATGAATGATTGAAAACATGAGTATAAAAGAACATATTAAATTGATTCTATTTATATGCTGATAGTATGCTTTCAGAAAACAGAATTAAAGCTTTTCATGTTACCATTTTCCCTTGCTCAGTTTGCTAGTAAAAAAGATGAGGTGTCACTTAAAATAAATGACCTCACAAGAAAGTTGAGCTATCAAAACACAGAATTCACTTTTAAATTAAGATGAGGTGTTTCAAATTTGTCTCTGAAATTACACTAAAAACAGAGTATTCAAAATATATCACAGGAAATGATATGACCTGCCACCTTTTCCCCAAACTCTGACATACTAATTTAAACTGCTTAGAAACTCTATCTTCTGTCTTCCCTTTCTTCCTAACTAAATCTGTGAATCAGAAATAAAATTGGGTACTAAAGATATAAAGGCAACACCTTATTAGTGCCTCTGTACACTCATATTCTAGAAAAGGAAAGCTGACATGAAAGTGTTACAATGGAAACCTTATACACAACAGAAGGAAGTTGGGCAATTCTTCTTGGAGACAAAAGAGGGTCTTTATTAGAAGAGGCAATCCTGGAGCTGAACTTTCATTGAGAAGAAAGAATGGTTGCCTGAAAGTGAGGAGGAAAGGGTTATTCTAATAGTTGGGATCAGAGCAAATAAACACATGACAGCACAAAACAGGAGTGTGATTAAAGAAGATGTTAGTGAAGCTGCAGTGAGTGATAAGGGTGAAGCCAAAACTATATCCTAGAGGCCCTTGGATTTCACAATGAGGCTCTCAGACATCATTCTCAACCAGTGACTGACTGATGAACTATAATGAGGGAAATCACATAGATTTTTTTTAGAAAAATCATTCTGGCAGCTATATACAAGGTAGGATTAAAAACAAGGAACCAGTTTATAGGGCTATGCAAATTGTAATGTACATATAAGTTACCAAGGGACTTGTTAAAATGCAGAGTCAGCTTCAAAATGTCTGATTCTTCATTTCTAACAAGCTCCCAGGGGATGCCAGAGATGCTAGTCTGAGGAGCACACTTTGAGTCGATAGCAGTTGGAGACCAGTTGACTTTGTGTAGGAATAAAATAGACCTTAAAAGATTTGAAAATCTGATGTGGAGGTAAGGTAAGAGAAAGAGGCTGGGACTCTCTCGGGTTTCTGGCTTGGATAGCTGAGAGAATGGTGCTGCCATCACCAAGAAAAGAGAGAAAGACAGTTTAGAAAGGAAGGATGGTTTATTTTAAACACAATAAAGGTGAAGTATCTTCATCCAAACCAAGACAGCCAGAAGACAACTGGTTGGGATGGGACGTGAGGATTGGTGTATTACAGGAGAAAACACAAGGATTTTGCAAGCAGACAGACCCAGACATGAGTATCCACAGTAATATGACATAAACAAATTATATCAACATTCTTATCCTCAAAATCTCTATGTGTAAAGAGAGGCTAATAACAACTTCCTTGGATGTATGTTAAAATAATGTATGCAAAAACCTAACACAGCGCCTAGAATATGTCAGGTGATGCACAAATAGTAGCATACATGGCTTTGTTGTTCAGGATTGAAAACATGTGCTTTGTTCCCATTAAAGTGGTAATGAAAGTCTTTGAAAGGCAACAAGGTGGTGACTCAGGAAGCTCCAGAACTCACCTCCTCCCATCGACATACCAAGTCTACAACTACATATGGGACAATTCCCTCTGCAGGAAATCCAAAAACTAGTTCATTGAACTAACTTGCCTACATATTGGGCAAAAGAGAAAAAAATCTGTATCAAAATAGGGCAGAGAGGCTGAGACAATCTGTCCACAAACGTGGACACAATCAGTCCACAACATGGTGACGTATAATTGGGAGAGAACCCACAACTCTCTGCTTCTCCCTGAGGACTGAGGGCTTTGGACCCACTTCTAGTCCCCAACTTTTAAGACTTCCACCTGAGAGGGAGGCTCCCAAAACACCCAGCTCTGAAAGCCACCTGCGGATTGTGTCGGCAAGATCCACAAAGCTATAGTAAATAGTTCTTAACAGTTCACAAAGACTCATGGTGGCTGTCCCTCCAGAGCCCAGCACAGCGGTAGCCGACTACCATGTAGTTTTTCCCTGAAAGAGGCCTATATGCTTATCTTAAAAGCTACAGCCTAAGAGTCATGCTTCTGATCCAACACAGGTGTAGGAGCCGACTGCAATCTTCCCCGGAGACCAGGAAGGCCGGCAGGTACCATGTCCATGTTTTCTCTCCATCTCCCTCCAGATCACCAGTATCTCCCTGAAACAAGCTTGTGCACACATCTGGCACCCAGCTTTTACAGCTGCCACTCAAGGGATGAAAATCCCTTGACAGCCTGGATCTGGCGGCCAGTAGGGTTTGTGCTCACAGGTTCAGCAGAACTGTGGCAAACAAAGAGAAAATCCTTGGCCAGTTGTCCCCCTGGAAACTGGTGCAGAGGGAGTTGATAGAGACACTCACTTTCAGTCTTTCTCTGAAAGACTGTGTACTTTACAAGTGGCCACCTGGGGGATCGGGCTTCTAATCAGCCCACATCTGGGCACTGACTACGATCCTCCCCTTTGGAACACTGATAGGTCTTGGCACTCCCTCAATGACTGGGAGCCACTAAGCATAAAGTAGGCTGCTTGGACAAAATTTGAGAGCCAAACGGAAGCTAAGACTGAGCTGAGCAGTAAGTATCATCTTCTAAATGAGGCCATTCCTTCAAAGGTAGAAGTGGCTGTTTCATCTAATGCACAGAAGCTAACACAGAGAGTAAGAGAAGATGAAGAAACAGGAATATGTTCCAAACAAAAGAACAAAACAAATAGAAACAGACTTACATGAAACAGAAATAAGAGATTTACCTGATCAAGAATTCAAACAATGGTTCTCAACAATATGAAGTTTACTCAAAAAAATTAAAAATAGAATGAACTACCATATCATACAACAATTCCACTTCCTGATACTTATTCAAAGGAAATAAAATCACTATTTTGAAGAGGTATCCGTACCTCCATGTTTATTACAGCTTTATTTACAATGGCCAAGGCATGGAAGCATCCTAAATGTCTATCAATAGGTGAACTGAGAAAATATGAATAAGATATTATTCTGCAATACTAAAGAAGGAAATTCTATAATTTGTGACATCATGGATAAGCCTTGAGGCCATTATGTCAAGTGAAGTAAGTCAGAGAAAGACCAATACTATATGATCTCACTTCTATGTGGAATCTAAAAAAAACTGAACTCATACATAACAGAGAATAGATTGATGATTGCCAGAGGCGGGGCTGATAGGGGTGGAAGAAGTGGGTGAAGGTGGTCAAAAGGTACAAACTTCCAATTACAAGATAAATAGTTCAATATAAATATAGTGATATAATGTATCTACATATTATATAAGATGTATATTACATAAGATGTATTACATATGAGAGATATATGATATATTACTTATATAAGATAAGTAGTCTAACTATAAGATAAATAATTCCAAATATAAGATAAACAAGTACTAGAGATGAAGTGTAAATGATGGCTAACATGTAGCCATCTAACACTGATGTAACTAACACTGATGTAATATATATAATAATAAGTTCTGGGGATGTAATGCACAGTCTGGTAACTAAATTAGCAATACCATATTGTATATTTGAGTTATCTTAGAAGATAACTTAAGATAATCAGAGTTATCTTAAAAGTTCTAATATGAGAAAAATAAATTTGTACCTATGTGAACTGATGGCTATTTACTAAATTTATTGTGGGAATAATTTTTCAATATACACATATATCAAATCATCAAGTTGTACACCTAAAACTAATATAATGTTGTATATCAATTATATCTCAATAAAACTGGAGAAAAAAGAAAAGTTAATAAAATTGCTCAGGATAGTATATAAAGTAAAAAAAAAAAAAGGAGAAAATTAAGAACTCAACTTTAAGAGAAGAGCAAAAGAAAAACTGATGGCAGGACAGATGGAAAAGGAATGATCAGAAATTAAAAAAAAAAAAAACTAGAAGAGAGTGATGTCTTAGAAATCAGAATGGAGAGTAGTTTAAGAAAACAGGGATAAATAAAATGCAGAGAGAGCCTAACCATTGTATTTACCATTTTAAAAAAAATTGAGGTTTTCAAGGTAGGTAAAAAGGCAAAATATATTGCAATGAATAACTGGAGAAGTAGAGAAAGAAATGTGAAAGATTCTTTCAGTTTATCTGCTAAAATAGAGAATGTAACATTTAGAAAAGGATATGGAGCTATTTGTTTTTGAGATTAAAAATAAGCTTAGACTGTGGAGGACCTACTAAAGTAAGAAATCATAAACTTGAGATGGAACCAAACAAAAATATAAGTGGCTGAGTTGACCCAAGTTGCAGATTTGTAGGGCAGAGGTGGCAGAGATGTACTTTCCCTCCTCTCTCTGCCTTTTAACTCTCAAACCACTCTACATTGTTGCCAGATTTATTCTAAAATTTGCACTATTTCTCTATTCAAAAATTTTCAATGGTTACCTATTGCCTATAAAAGTAAATACAAATTCCATAGCCTACCACTCAGAATTTTTGTCATCTGGCCATGCCTAGCATTTTGCAGCCATTTCTCACCACTCCCTTCATGCATCCTACATGCAAGTCATGGTTCATTACCTTTACTCCCCAAGCACTTCTCGCACTGTACTGTACACACACTGCTTATCATTCTTCAGGGACCGACAAGAATGCTACCTCTACAATGGCTTCTTTTATGGAAGCCCACATTTGGGTCTCCGTGTCCTCAGATTCCCTGTATGTATTACCTATGAAATTTATTATAATCTGTTTATGAAATAGTAATTTCTGCATTTCTTTTCCTTCTGATGAGAGAAAGAGACCACTTTATTAATTTTTCACAATCCAAAATTTCTGACAGAATGCCATCTAAATCTACATACTATAGATTTAATAATGGCTATTAATTGCTTAGAGAATTTGAAAACTTAAGGTAAGCCCAATAATAACATGAATTTTTTAAATTAAGAAGGATGTTATTTCACACTCAACCACTCAAGAAGGTAATCTCAGGATAGCAATGTGTGTTGAAATGACACATGATATTTCCTATGAAATATCTTGCATGCTACAAATTAAAGACAATAATTAAAGCAATAAAGATTTTTTAATAAAGAGATTAAAAAATCTTAGGGAATTGCTCCTCAAGTCACGACTCAATAATTAATTTTGTAAAATGAAATTTAGAATATTTTCCCAAGGTCTTGAAAGTACATTGTCTTTACTTAAATTTCACGGTGAATATTTACCCAATAAGGAAATAAATTCATATCAGAATTTATGCCAGCTTCTTAAGAAATCAATAAATATAATGCAATTTTCTGTATATTTTGAACAATTATGATTGTTATAGCTTCACCTAATATTTATTGAGAGCTTACTCTTTGCCAAGCCTGCTACTACACATTCACAAATATTTAATATTCAGCACAATCCTGCAAGGTTAACTAGATCAGTATCCCCATCCTGCGGATTACGACATTTGCTCAGAGAAACTTCTGATTCGCCAAGCACTACACAGTTAAGATCTAGGGGAATAAAGAATCTCCATGCCTGTTGAGCTTGCCAATAACAACAGCCCTGAAACACTAGGAGATTTTGGTCACCAAAATGAGATTCATTATGATTCATTTTATTTTCTCTGGCTACAAGGTGTACCCATGAAGTGTAGAAAGATAAACATCAAACGTTGAAGCAGCTTAATTTCTAGCTATCCAGAAAATTTAGTTGGCCAATACGCCGTCCCTTGCATTCTATTTAATTAACATTTTAATGCATATATGACAACTTAGCCTAAGGAAGCAAAGTATTATTTATTAAAGGGCCCTTGGGGAATTACGTTAGTAGATAAAAATTGCTGATCCAGATCATCAGTTTTGTTTATAGGCAATCCGTGCTTTAAATTATTTGAGGTCATTTGAAAGAGGCTTTGGGAAAATTCTAAGCAACCTCTGCCCCTCTAATTTTTATAATTTGCGTTGTTTTCATAACCACTCCAAAAAGGTTTTGCTAAACAAAACAGACCTTCATTCCTGCCATGTCCAAATAATCGTCAGTTTAGCTATTTCTTTACTTGTTATAACTGCTGCACATTCTACACAATACTTGTAAATATGGCACGCATTTTACTCAAGTGCATTTCAGGTGCATATCTTTATTTTGCAGGTAATTCAAAGCAACCTGATAATCACTGAATAAGATTTATCATATTTCACATTTGATACAGATTTAATACATTATCTCTATATTATATTAAATGCAAATTTTATTAAACTAGAAAGTACATAATTGTTTCTCCCTTTGAGTGACACCACTGGGGGGAAATTCTACATGTAAAGATCTTGCACAAAAACTTGTGTTCTTTAGGTCCGGTATTAGACATGAGTTGATTAAAGTTCTGATAGCTTATGGCAGCACATACCACTTGCATTCACAAAAGCAAGCTGAAATTCTTGCCTTTTACTGCAAGCTCTTAAGAAATATATATATTTGAACCTCCTCTTTGTGATTTATAAACATGGGGGCTAAATCTTATTGAGAGAAGTACACGATGGGGGGCTGCTCTCCATTGTCTCCCATGTCTCTGCAAGTTTCTGAGCAGAGGCACCAACGATTTCATCAGAACTAGCTTTTGAAGGACGTTTGTGTAATGAAAAGATAGTATCTCCTTCCACAGGAAAGAGCAGGTTTACTGGACGTGATAATAATGATAATGACACCCTCCTGGGCAAAGATCAGGCAGGCTTACGGCTCTTAATAAAAGATGCGGTTTCCTTACGCTTGCAGTCCCCCTCTGGTAACACAATCCACCGCATGTGCATGTGTGGACCAGCCCTCAACACATCACACTTTGGGAACTGAGGCTGGGAGAAATGGCACCAAAATGCTGATTCTCTTTCAATTGCTATTTTTGTGAGTAACAAGTTACTTTTCCTGAACCAGAAACCTGCCTCTGCCATCATCCATGAAATTATATCGGGCTAACTGGTTAGCTTGCCAGTAGATACCACAAGCTTCACACTTTGCAATAATAGTAACGTTTCAACACAGATTGTGATCTGGGTAGTCACTTTCAAAAAACACCATCAGATTCAGGATTTCTATCTTCCTAACTATCTGGATTGGCCAATCTAGTATTCACCAAGAAATTTGCCATCTTCCTAATGCAAAACTCAACTGAACGCTTGACTTTTTCTCTTCTAGTTATGATCTTTTCCTCCAACCTCTAGTGAAAGAATTGAGTCAGGTTCCCTCCCTACTGGTTCTTCTTCAAACAAAGAGAAATTTGGGCATGATTTTCGACTTTGATGTGAATAAAATGCCATTTTTCTCAAGATTACCCATTCCTTCTGTAAGTTATTAAGATCAAATCCATTTACCATTTCATCAGTTGTATGATTTTGATCTAATCATATGACCAATCCTAATCTTATGTGAACATTCCTATATTCAGCTAATAGTGCTAAATAAATAATCTGGTATTATTTCAAATTTTATCACTAACTCATTTTGCCACCTACCTAACGTCTCTCCTTCTTGATTATGAATATATTTAGCATAATTAATTGCTTTACTTCTTAAGAGACTAATTTTTCATATGTATTTTCTGCAGAAAGCATCCAAGTAGCTATTGACATTTCCCTATATTGAATCAAGTCCTTCCTAGGGTGGGGTACACAGGGAGCAGATATCATCTCACCTTGAAAATAGATTTCACATGAATATAATTGCACGGAATTCTTAATTTTTCAAGTAATTTGTAAGTTTTGTCTACGTTAATTTTTCCACCTCTAAATTCATCCCGAATCATCGCCAAAAACCATGTATGAAGCACAAAAACAGAAGTTAAGGAAATTCTCACAGAAAATCATTAAGTACTTAAAATGCCTAAATAAGTATTTGATTTCTCTTCAGTTTAACATTTTTATTTTTAAGGGATAGATTATTTTGTGCTTAAGTGACAAGATAATTCTCTGATATATAATATTTACAAGGAAACAAAGTAGGAACTATTCTGTAATAAAAATATGAAAGGGCATATATAACATAAAAAATTACAAGTAAAGAAAAAAATTGAGAAATCAAGTTATTATTGTGGAAATATAGTCTGTTTCCTGAAGACCTGGACTTGGGGAACAGCTGGGCTTCAAGATGTCCCTGTCACTTGATCTGTCTCTCAGCTTCACTTCCCTTGTTTGAAAAGTGGACAAATTAATACTTAAGAAGGTGGGGGCATTAAATGAATTCTTAACACATTATTGAACACAGTTTCTGTTACTGAGTGTTCAAAACATAGTTACCATGTCTGATATTAGTTAACATCAGTTAACTGCCCAGCTACACACACATGCTAAAAAAAAGCGCAACATTTTAAGTACCATCAAAAAAGAGTTAAAAATGCCATACTGAGTCCCTATTTTTAGTATGAATGAGAAAACTAAAACAAGTTTACTTATCATATACAGATAACCTACAAAAACTAGGACACTTCAATTTGAAAAACTAAGGTTAAGAATTAATACGAACTTTATAAAATCATGAAAGGTATTGTAAAAAATGTTCAAAAATCCACTCAGTTTCAGATTGTTAAAGCTAATGAAAGCCCTTAAATGTGAGGGCTATGACTTAATATGGCAAAGCTCATGTTCTTATAAGAAAACGACAGGAAGCTAGGGAAGTTCAGAAAAGCTTAGGACGGATGGAAGGAAGCAGTTTATACCCAAATGAGAGAGGCTTAACTTCAGGACTCTTCAAAAAGAATGAGAGGGGAATCATATATAACATAAGGGGATAAATCAAGAGAAAGAAAAGAGGAACAGAAATGAATTCTGAGTGGATATTTGCTCTCCATATTTTCATGACCTGCTGTTGCGTTTCTCCTCACTTAGAAGTCTCTCCCCATTACGTGTTGTCACAGGTTCCAAAAAGAGTTAACTCTGCCCTTTTGTAGTAAAGGAATTTCTTGATATTCATCAGCTGTTGCCTCTGCCCCTTTTCTGGAGAGAAAGCAGAAAACATAGTGGTTTGTGCCCTTGTTTTTTGGAGATAGCTTAAATCCCACAGAAACCGCATACAAGGGGTGCTCCCTGCACGTCACTGCCCTGGAAAGTTTCTGGCTTCTTACTGCGTTCTGACCATCTTCAAACCCTCAGTGTTTATAAATGCATCATCTTCTGCTCTTTGACATTTTTCTATCAATAGCCTTCATATCTTGTTTTTATTTTTACTATTTGGTCGGCCCCCCTGAAACTTTTCAGCATAATGTGCTTCCAGTGGGTTTGGGGCAACTATTCTGAGGGACTGAGGATAAATCAATGCCACTGTGGTCCCCGAAGGTGCAAAGGGCTGCCAAACACGCTCTAGGAACTCTCGGCTGCTTCTCTAGATCCCTGGCAACCTATAATGCACACAGAGACACACCACTTTTGAAGAAGGCTGTTCAGGAGGTTAAGTTCTTAAAATCTTCAAAATAGGTACAGCTGGTTGGCTGGGTACCACGCTGTCAGGTGACGGTCATGTTTTTCTTTGGGTCTGAACACCCATTGTGATATCATCAAAAGTTCCACACTTCACAGAGAAAGCTTCTTTATGACTTCATCAGGAGACTCAGAGCTTGCCAGACAACTGCTTTCATGGTTAGACATAGTAATCTTAAGCTTGAATGTTTAACACCTTGATGGGAAAGGTGTCTCATGGAATGTTTTCTCATCCTTTGAACACTCTTGATTTCAGAAGCTTTGCTTCTGCGGCAACCAAACATGTCACGTACTACGCTGAGTAGGAAAGAGAAAGAAAGAGTAATTCGCAGACTGTTAATACAGGCTCCTCCAGGGGAATTTGTGAATGCCTTTGATGATCTCTGTCTGCTTATCCGTGATGAAAAACTTATGCACCATCAAGGTGAGTGTGCAGGCCACCAGCACTGCCAAAAATATTTTGTACCACTCTGCATCGATGGAAATCCAGTACTCTTGTCTCACCACAACGTAGTGGGTGACTACCGATTTTTTGACTACCAAAGCAAACTTTCTTTCAAATTCGACCTGCTTCAAAACCAGCTAAAAGACATCCAAAGTCACGGTATCATTCGGAACGAGACAGAATACCTGAGAAATGTTGTTCTGTGTGCCTTAAAACTGTATGTGAACGATCACTATCCAACAGGAAATTGCAACGTGCTGAGAAAAAGCGTGAAAAATAAGGAGTTCTTGATTGCTTGCATTGAGGACCACAGCTATGAAACAAGAGATTGCTGGAATGGCCTTTGGAAATCAAAGTGGATTTTCCAAATAAATCCATTTCTAACCCAAGTAACAGGAAGAATTTTTGTGCAAGCTCACTTCTTCAGGGCTGTCAACCTTCACATTGAAATCTCCAAGGACCTGAAAGAAAGCTTGGAAGTAGTTAACCAAGCTCAACTGGCTTTAAATTTTGCGAGGCTTGTGGAAGAGCAAGAGAATATATTTCAAGCTGCAGTCTTAGAAGAATTACAGGAGTTATCAAACGAAGCCCTGAGAAAAATTCTACGAAGAGATCTTCCAGTGACCCGCACTCTTATTGACTGGCAACGGATACTCTCGGACTTGAATCTGGTGATGTATCCTAAATTGGGATACGTCATTTATTCAAGAAGTGTGTTATGCAACTGGATAATATAAAGGATTGCTCCTGGTAATTGTCTCCACCTGATTTAGTTGTGTTTCCTGGAGGGGTGCTGGGATTTTCCTAAAGTTGAGAAGCCACTAGAGGTGCTTATCACTTGAAAATGCAAGCTTAAGTTACGGAAAAGTGGAACAAATAATTTGACTCGGGGACTATTAACCAATCAGGCAAGAAAGGGGTGATGTAAATGTGTTTTGTGGTAGCAACCATCATAAAGCCAGAGATGTTTATTAGAACCTAAAAGAGCTCCATAGAATGTGGCACCCAGAAGTGTTATAAAGGCGGCCAAGGTTAAGACTGTGTGTGTGTGTGTGTGTGTGTGTGTGTGTGTCTGTCTGTCTGTGTAGGAATGACCTTTGACTTTCTTTGTAACTAGAGAAGGTATGCAAGTGAAGTCACTCTGCAAGTGATACCTCATATAATTCAGTTCAGTCCTACACCAACCCCGAGAGAGTGGGTTTCTATAAGTGACGTTAGTGTTGGATATTCTGTGAAACCAACAGATATCCAAAACCTACCTCAGATGAAGGACTATTAGTAAACTTGGATCCACCCCCATGCCTGCCCATGCCCTCCAAGAAGTGGGATTACTCAAATCCCTGGGTTTTTCTGATAACAAACGTGGTCTTTGAAAAATCAACTCGAAAAGCCTAACCTCTCAAGCTTATATTAGTCAAATTCTTGTGAAGTCATCACCATAAGCATTTATAAGTGCTTATTTCATGCCAGGCCCTATGCTAAATGATTTGCACACAATTTTTCATGATTAGGCTGGCACTAGTAGTAACTCCATGTTACGTGAGATGAATCTAAGATTTCAAGTTGTTTAATTCATCCAGGCACATAGTAAGTGACAAGTGTGTCTGACTCTGCTTTTAACCTCTAGAGTGTGACCACTCTCCCTGAAGGCTTGTTTCATTAGGAGTTATGAACTCTACAATGATTTAGGCAAGCACTTCCCCCAAACTGGAACCAGCAGACAGCTGTTTTTTAGCCAAGACAAATTACCTTCAGTCACCCTATCACTGTTCCCACCAAGGTTACTGACCACTTGCCTCCGGTCTCAGATTAGTCCAAATCTAAACCTCTCCAGTAAGATTGCAGTAGAGCAGTAGATAGGCCCCATCCCCTAATTCTGACTGGCAAAATACTCTGTATTTTGGATCCATGCTGTTGAGAAAAGATCTCACTCTACTTAGGAAACATTGAAGCAGATTAGAATTCCTGTCTCAAACCTTTCTACCTCAACTGGTGATTCTTAGAGAATCTAAGGAGATTTGCCCGGGATGTATCTTTAAAAATATAATTTCCCAGGACCCATCCTCAGATTCTGATTTAGTAGGTAAGAAATCTATATTTTAAACAATTATCAGAGATGACTCTGTTGCAAGGGATCACAGGACCACGTTTTAAGAAATATTGGTCCGATCATAAAGTGACACATTTTATGCTTTCTATTTACTCGATTAAAATCATTCCTGATAAAACTATTGCCAAATGAAGGTCAATGTCTACTGCTTCACTGGATTCACTACGCACAGACCCAGGACATGCCTTCATCTGTTACGTTAAAATGTTAAGGGAGACCTTTCTAAAGAAAAGTACCAAAGACAGTTGTTCTCATTGTACTAAAACATACCCATCTGACAAATTATTTAGCAAATATTTGAGTTGATATTACGGTTATATATGTAAGTGTTGATTTGCCAGAACATTCCAGAATAGGACTCAATGGTTTATGGAACAATCACAGAAGCATTTAGCCCCCACTGAAACATGGGGTTTTTAAAATAATAATTATTGATATATCTGGATATAAAAAGTCACATGTACAAATCACAGAAAATGCTTGAGGTGTAAAGCATTTTGGCCTATTTTTTCCCATCCAATTTTATGGAATTGTCTTAAGTTTTGAGAATTTACAACATATATAAATTTTTATCCTGTTCTTTTTACATAAACTCCTATATCATAAATATGGTTCCATGTCATTAAAATTCCTTGAGCACATAATTTTAATTATTTACATGATATTCATACTGTTTATGCACCATAACAAGACAACTATTTCTCTATTCATACATAATTTAAATTTTTAGCATTTTACTTCTGTTATGAATTGGGCTATAGTGAATATTTCTATGCATTAAAGCTTTGCCCACATTGTAGATTATTTCCCTTAAGATAAATTCCCCAAAACTGCATATTGAAAAGATACAAACACATTAATGATTTTAATACAGATTGCCAAATTGCTTTCCAGAAAGATTTAACAATTTATAACCCCTTCAGTAGCATAAGAGAGTATGTAGCTCACCACAGTAATCTTGGCATTATTGAATATCAAAAAAATGTTTTCTTTGATAGGCAACAAACCTTAAAAGAATACAAAGCAAATTAAAAAGGTGCTCATTAACTTATGCTATATAAAAAACTTTCTCACATTGATTTTATTTGGGAGTTATTTTCTTTGTATGGAGCTGGCATAGCCAGAAAAATCTACGACGACTCCTCTCTGTACCTTTATCACAGAAACAGGTGCGCGCGCGCACGCACACACACACACACACACACACACCCTACACTTAAACCTACTCTAGCAATACACATATACACACGCATGCCCAGGCATATAACACATATACACACAAAAAAATGCTTCAGTGCATCATTTTATAAAATTCCAGTGTTTTCTCCTCCCCACTCCACTCCCAACTGGAATGTAAGATCCATAAGAATGGGGACCTTGTCTATCTCAAGGATCTAGTCTGTTATTTGGTAGGTACTGAATGAATAAATGAATGAATGAGGCACCTGGGTGGCTCAGTGGGTTAAAGCCTCTGCCTTCAGCTCAGGTCATGATCCCAGGGTCCGGGGATCAAGCCCCACACTGGGCTCTCTGCTCAGCAGGGAGCCTGCTTCCCCCCCTCTCTCTGCCTGCCTCTCTGCCTACTTGTGATCTCTCTCTGTCAAATAAATAAATAAAATCTTTAAAAAAACAAAAACGAAGACATGAAACATGGTAGGTTTAGTTGGCCTTAAAATTTTGTAAATCATCCTTACCTGCTGTCCCTTTAGGAACTGTGTATTCCTTTGCAGACTTGCCCAAGCTGATGTTGTGACCCTTCATTCTAAGACCATGGATTGCATTCTGAAACTACCACTGGATGCCTACCACTCTGATGAAAACTTTTGCTCTTTTCCCACTCCAAATACAGATTTCTTCTCCAACAAGTTTAAGAAAATCAAGTTCTCAAAAATCCTGTATTTCTTTCAATTTTACATAATCCTCTGTCAAAGATTTTGTGCCCTTCCCCTTGGGGGTCTGGTCCGGAGGGCTACCCAATGAATGTATGGGCTACATCTTGTTCTACTCAAGCAGAGATTCAGGAGGGGCATAGATTCTTCAACTCCACCCCTACTCTCCACTGCCCCAACCCTGTCAGACAGCCCCTGCTGTTCTGGGACATGCCCTCGGGCTTGCCTTGAGGCTAAAGCAGGCTTCAGTTTTCCTTTTTTATTTGAACTTTGATCACAGTACACAAAACCCAACTATTCCTTTCTACTTATCATTTATATCTTCAATAATCAAATAGAGTTCCTACTGGGCTCTGCATATTTATGAAGGTCCTATAGTTGATAATATTTTAGTGGATCAAGATAAAAAGTACTTTCAGGTCACTGCCACTCAACCAATTTTTTATTTATCTCACCTTCTCAATCTCCACATCATTACACATCTCGGATTCTGACTCTTTTACTTGGATCATTTCAGCAGCTTCTTAGGATATAGTACTGTTGTTGTAAAGGAATGGGTTCCCAGTCTACTGCTTCCTCTACTCTAGTGAAACCTATCTCAACCCCATATCAGTCTCTGGTCTCCCTCCTGATAAGCAACTACGCCTTTTCTATTGACCCTTATAGCCTTCTTGATAAGCTTTTAAATTTCCCTAGTCTACTTCAGCTCTACTTCTTCATCATTCTTTCATTTAGTGAACAGCTCTGTCCCTTTACTAAGAAAATGCATGCTTTCAAAAAGAGCTTCTACAGCTTCCATTCTCTACACTTGAAAATATATTTATTTTCTTCTCCTTCTAAATAGTCTCCAAAGAATTATATGTTCCTTTCTAAGACTAACTCTTCCACCTGTGGGCTTGATCCTAAATCCTTGATCTTTTGTCATCCAGGCTCTTGATTCTTCAGTTACCTTTTTGGTCGTTAGTTCCTCACTCTCCCCATCCCATCTTGGCTCTTCTCCTCCACCAGCAAGCATACTCCGTTCCAACTACCCTAAAAGTTTTTCCCCTATAGGTTTCTCAGGTCCTTTTACAGTGAAACTTTTCAAAAGATTATCCTATTCTTAATTTTTTTCTGGATCCTTACCACTTAAGAAATGGATTTAATTAAGAGACTGTTATGTTCTAGGCATTCTACCAGCAATTTCGTCTGCCTCATTGATTTCCTTATAAGAATCATACAACTGGGAATTATTTTTTACAGCTTAGAAAACTAAGAATATTCTTACATAGCTTTGCCAAATTGACACAGCTGGTAAGGGACAGAACTGGGATTTCAAATCAGGTCTGTCACACTTCAAAAGTCCTGCTCTTTATACCGTATTATGCTGCCTTAACTCTGCACTTCCTGGCTTCCAGTCTAATAGTCTAAGGAAAAGCCATTCTCAAAAGTTTTCAATATCATAATTGTTGATTCCAATTGCCTTTAGTCAGTTGTCATCATGGGAGCATGACTATTTCTTTATCCTGAAAAACATTTAATTTCTCAGTTATAATTGCATCTTAGTCTCACCCTCCTGTAATTCCTTTCATCACTCTTTCTCCACTGTACCCTATAGTCAAACACAGGCTTTCTCCAAACCTTAGTTTTCCATCCTCTTCTTTTTACATTATCACCTTCAATCACCAAGGTCATCAGCAACCACCCCATTCTTCACAATATTCATCACAATATTCATCAGGTAGGTACAACAGGACTGGAAAAAATTCCAATAGTCACAACCCATGGCCTATCACAAGTAGATCCTTAAAGCAGTATTTTTAATAGCATATGTGTCTTTTTCTTTTTCCCTCTTGGCTTTGAAATTTACCGCTTATTTTTGTCACTAAGCACTGTATTTATTCTAAGAGCCAACTTGACAACACTCGGCTAGAACTAGAACGGCTTTGCATAAACACATCTCCCAGTTCGACTTTGACCTCCCATATTCTATGTTGGCGCTGCTCCTCCTCTGTCCATTCTCCCTGCCCTTCCCCTCCCACATGCATCCAAACCCAGTTTGCCTAGGCTCTATAAATGAAAATAAGACATTTACTACATAATCATACAGAGGATTCTAATCAAACTGACTTTGGGCTTTATTTTCCAATATTACCTACAATCCTACCTTACAGTATCAAAATCAGTGTTTCCAGAGTTTATTCTTCAGGCATCCTTAACTTCTTTCATATTTCCTAAGATTAAATTAGTCATTGCATCTTTTAATTTCTGTCCCTGAGAGTTGTTTTCTTATTTATTCCCCCTCTCACCTTATCAATAATCTTTGTTACTTCTCACTTATCAAGTTTTCTAACAGGTCTGCCTTCATTTTTTTTCTTGTTTTAATCTCCAACCTATTCTATGAAGTTTTGCCAAATTAATTTTCATAAACCTCAACTGATTACTCACTGCTGTTACTCACAATCTTGCTCAAACACTATTAAAAGATACCTATTAACTAGGGGATATGTTTCAAATTTTCTGGCTTAGAGTTCCAATGTTCTCATGATCTAAGTGCCCCTTCCTCTTCCATGGACCTTATATGACTAAACTGGACTTAACCACTTCTTCCAAAAACCCTCTCTTAGAAGCTTCACCACAGGTGCTCTCTACATTTCCTAAATGTGAACAACTTTTGTCTAATTCTGCTTTGGTACTTGTCTACTCTAATTTGAATATTAGATGTGTGTGTTTGTCCTGTTTCTCTTAATAGACTGAAGGGGAGATTTTTGTTTCTTTAATACATAATGTAGTGGAAATCTATGAAACTTTGGATCAGAATATCTAAGTTCAAGTCTTGAACCACTTACTACATTTGTGACATTAGGTAAGGTGAAAATATACGAATTCTTTGATACTCTGTTGTTCTATTTGTTAAGTGAGGGTTGAATGCACACTTAGCATAATGTTTTATATATAGTGTGTGAGCAGTAAATAATTGGTGAATAAATAAATGTCCAAGAGAAGAAAGCTTCCATCAGTCTCTCAGGTTGGCCAGGACTTCACAAACAGCATTTCCCAAAGATAAGAGAAATTTCCTGAGAAAACATCCATCCCCCCAAATTCTCCACCTTTCAGGAATTGTAATTTACAAATGCATCTGAGTTGAAAGTATGGCCTTGCATTTTAAAAATCTTTCATAGTGTTGGGCACATGATAAGAATACAATTCCCACACTATAGTTCCCTGATAATTCATTCTTGATGTTTTATTATATGCCACGTGGCCATAGATACCTTAAGGAGACTCCAGGGATAAGATTTGTCTTCCAAATTTAACAGTTTGTGCCCCAACAGAAAACAGATGACAGTACACACTGGATTGTTCAAAGAAAACATAATGAAGAGATTACCCACAATACAGGAGAGTAAAATAACATTAAGGCCATTCACATATTTAGGTCAAGGTTAGGGAGTGGCCACCAGAACCTTGAGGGGAGGAGTCATATAATCAGCCACCAGAAGAAGGGCTATAACCATCTGTGAAGGGACACTGCCAGTGTGAGGAAGCCCTCAGAAAGAGATGTCTCTGGAAAAGACTCCTCAGGAAGAGAGGGAGGGCATAAGCGGTCTCCTTTTTTTCTCCAGCTTCTGTCAGAGCTTCCTATTGGCAGAAACCAATCAAAAGCCAGAAGGCAAAGGACTCCGTTAATACGGTCCATGTATCAGCCTCCCAAGGTAGTAGCAGGATGGGGAAGGAAAGAAGGTAGATCGATTTAGAGGGTTAGATGGAGGATACCAGATACACATTCATTCACCTGAATGTGATTTCTGACACTTTACAGGGCTTTTATTTTAGTAAGATGAACATCTGGCATTTACTAAGTATATTTGGTCCTTTTGTTCATTTAGAAATGCCATTAGTTTACATAAATAAATATATTTTATAGAGCTACATAAAAGATGTGTTTGGAAGGATTTCAAGTAATTTTTCTGAATATTTTAGTCCATTTTAACTGCCTTGAAAAGGACAACCTCTTCTAGGTTATAAATGCAGCAGCTTTCCTGAATTAACTTTATTGCATAAATATAATGCTTATCATACTGTTCTTATCTCCCTAGTCACTTTTTATTCTCATTTTAGAATATGTAAAGTGCCCTCACTTTTGCAAGCCCCCATGTTCATGTTCCAAACTCATACAAATAAAAAAGACTTTATTGTGTGAATAGTATTTACTAATTGGACAGATTTATTTCTTTCCTTCCTTAAGAATGTGATCTGTGACCCTAATAGCATGCAAATGCAGCCCTTAGTTCAGAGACAGTCATAGCATGCAACTGAAGAAAGGGAATATTCCATAAACATTATATGTGTTTTTACCAGAGGTACCTGAACAGTATCATAGTGTTTTTTAATGAGTATCTCTCATGTTCACTTTAGTACTTGTTTCTACACCTCATTCTTGGATAAACAATCTTAATTCAACAGCTCAAATTCTTGTGGATTTATAAAAAATACAGGATTTATAAAATTTATAATCAGGGCTCTTTTGCAAAACTATTATCAGAGCATAACAAATACCTGAAGTTTAAGAAGGGCCTGTAGTATTTGCCTGGTATTAAATTAGCTATGTCTACACTGATAATCATATGTCAAACTGATTCTTCAGATTTCTAGAAATACTTGAGGAGTAGCCTTGTCTCCAATGCCAAGACCTCAAGAAACAGGAAAATTTGGTGACAGTGGTTTTTTATAGTTATACATACCACTCAGTACATTTTGTTGGAACTAAATTAACTCCTAGCACACATCTATTTACAAGGAATTTATGGAAAGTTTGAGTTAACCTGCATTAACTTACTTAGCTGGGGCCAAAATAAACTTGTAACCTACTTGCCAACATTCAAGTCCCACTATATGTGTTTTACCCAAGAAAACCTCACCTCAAACCCTTCAAAACCTGGTAGAACAATCTGATCTTGCTACCATCCCACCCATAGATGAGTTCCAGCTTCCTCCTTTAGTCCCAAGAGCCTCCATTATGTTACTAGAAATGTATTTAACTTGCTCCCCAAATTCTTTTGCGAAATATTTTCACTAACACTGCTTCCCTTTTATTTCATTACTCAATTCCTTCTTTTAAATTAATTTTCAAAAAATTTTTCTTTATAAATATGCCTTGAGGGAAAGGATTCTTGTCTTATTTACTTTGGTGATCCCATTACTGAGTCTGAACATAATGAGAGTTTAGTAGATATTTGTTGAATGTGTAAATGAACAGTTAAATGGATAACTACACTGAAGGAAGAAGACAAACTCTACTACTGTTTCCTTTACTTTCTCTTTTTGCTTTTTTTTTCTTTTATTATTTATTTACTTTCTTACATTGTTTTAATGTTTTCAATTCAAGTATAATTAACACCCAGTATTATGTTAGTTTTAGGCACACAATGTAATGATTCACCACTTGCCTTACTATTCCCTTTAAATAGATACTTTTCCACTAAACATTTTAATTTCCAAAGCATCAAGAGGTGAATGTCAACTTGAGAATGCAAACACAAAAGATGTCCTAAGGGTTAAAGAGAACTGTCCGGGATTCCATGGACAAACAAGTTTGAAAATGCTATGTGTGTTTCTACTTGGATTCTCAAAGTACATTAATACATTAAAGGCTCTGAGATAGTACATCACCTAAAAATATATATATTAAGTTGAGTGTTATCTGGAAGTCATCTGTGACTCTTCCATTCCCTGGTCCCACTCAGATCTCATCTATTTGCAAGGTTTGAGAGTTTGACCTCCAAAAGAATATCTTCCCCCTCCCTCCATCACTGCTGCCATCACTCCAGTCCAAGTCACATCCTTTCTCGAAGGAGCACAATGTCCTCCAAATTGATTTCCCTGCTTCCACTGTTAGTTTCTTAAATGCATTTCAGAAAAACAGTCAAAATGAGCTTTAAAAAAAATAATAATAATAGTCTTCTATTTACCGAACATACCAACACATTTAATGTTCTTAAAGTCTAATCTTCAGTATATTGGCCTATCAGGTCTTGGGACCTCTGGCCCAAGGCTCACTCTCAAAACTACCAACCACTGCTCTCCTTCTGCCTGACCGCTCTTGCATAGGCTTCCTTCTAGGCCTTTTTTTTTTTATACCAAGCTCATTCCTATATGAGGGCCTGTGTACCTAACATTTCCTCTGCCCGAAAATTTACACCCTTTAGCTTTTCTTATCACGTTTCTCTTCATCCTTCAAACCTTAGTTCAAACACCATCTTCCTTCCTTTTTTTTTTAAATTGAAATACAGTTGGCACACAATGTTACGTTAGGTTCAGGTGTCCAACAGAGTGATTCAACAAGTCTACACATCCCATTATGCTCACCACAAGCCCAGCTACCACCTGTCACCATACAATGCTCTTATGATATCCACCATACAATGCTATGATATCCATCCATACAATGCTATTATGATACACCACCAATTGTATTTCCTTCAGAGCACTCTGCACCATTTGAACTTTCAAAAATTCTGGTTTTCTATCCTGGAATACGAATTTATGAAGGCAGGAGCCTTATTTTTCTTGCTTCCTGGAATATCCTCAGAGTCTAAATAATGCCTGGCACATGATAGGGAATAAATAATTGCTGAAAAAAATATGTTTGTGCATGGGACCCTCTTTCAGGTAAAACTTATTAATATTCCACACAACACATTTTAGGAAAGTCAAGTGTAGGCTGCCAAGTTACTATTGTACATAAGAGGTCCATGTAGAGCTACAGGCGCCACACTTCATTGCCAGTTCGTGTCACCGTGAAAGATGAGCGGTAGTAAGACTGAGGCTGAGAAATGGGCATGACTGTGTTCTGAACCAAGGCAGCCATGCCCCTCATGTGTCTGAGGTTGAATTCCTCGTGATAACTACAAAGTGAAACTGGGAAAGAAGCCCATTTCTGGTTTTGCCTTGGGGTGATTAAAAGGTGAGTTTGGCTTCGTAGCTGCCCCTGGTACCGAGGCATCGCTCAGAAGAGAGCGACAGGGGCCAGCACTTACACCAGGTGTAGGGTTCCAACTAGGAAAATGGAAAGTCAGAGTATTTCTTACCAGCTTGAAAGATTATGAAAGTCTGACCATAAAGATAGAGCCTGGCTTTCCTGTAACTTGCACAAAATTGTAACAATTTTCTGTTTAATAAAACTGCTTTGCAGAGTACATAAATTACCTACTTCTCCAGTTTTGTGCATTCTGATCCTTAATATTATTCATTTCTATCTTGTTGCCTCACCTATTTCCTGATGGTGAAGAAAATTTGCAGAAAGAAGTTGCTGAACTATTCATTTTTAAATTTTTACTTATTATAGTTCAATGAGTATGTCAGAAAAAGCAAAACCACAAAGATAAAATCCATTTATCTTTAAGCAGAGTGTTGCATTCAGAGGAATTTAGCTGTAAAATTATTAGTGATGTTTTTCTGAGAAATGACAGTATAACAGAAAATGAGTTGACACTTTTCAAATAGGTATTGGAGACGCTTGGTGCCCTTCCACACAATCACGTGTATTCTCCGGATGCCCTGGAGTTTCTGGCACAAAGAACAGAGAGCACAAGACTTGGTATTAGACAGCCAATTTACATCTACCCAAGATATGTGATTCTGGGGAATACAGTGCATTTCCACAGTTATTACCGTAGCAGTAGAAAATATTATGGGTATCCCTATAGTCAAACTCAAATTATATACAATAACACTTGAAACCTATTACTAAAATGTGGCTCATATACACTGAAGGCAAAAGGTGTTTGGAATGACCACAGTTGAGAAAATATCTTATGGAGTCAGTAGAATGCAAGAGACTCCCTTCCAACCCATCTGCCATGGCCATCCACCTAAATCCAGAGTTCAGAATGTATGTATGATATCTATCAAATAAAACTATTCCCCTCTTCTGCATTCCCACCCTATTAATCTTCTACTGGGAAAGCAATCTTGGAGAAGCTTCACATGATGCCAACAGTAAACTCTTTCCAAAGGTCTAATAGAACATGGGAATTTCTAAATCAAGATGAATTCATCCGCCGTTGGTGAAACAAAACATAAATCATTGATTATAATGTTTTATAGCATTGGATTTATGACATATAGAATTTACTTTTCATCAATTTATTCTACAAGTCATTGTTCTAAAAACACCACTGTACCAGGAACTGTGGAATTAGAAAGGTAACATGAGTGACAATCCCTGTTCTCCAAAATCTTGATGGTGCAATGCTGAGGAAACAAGAATAATTTTATACCATATAATTAGTGTCCTTATAAGGAGCTATAGTTATTAGTATTTAACGATGAAACATCAGGTTTCCACCATTTGGAGATGATAATTTTAACAGAGTGTTATTAAGAAATTATACCTTTGCTCTTTGCTTCTATAGATCCAAGCAATAAAAAGGATGAAAAAGTAGAAATTTTTTTGAGAAGAGTTTTGAATTCTGGAATCCCTAGAATTGTCCTAGAATTAATGGATTTTTATGGTTTTGGCTTTTTGTGGCTTTTTTTTGAGGGGGGGGTGGTATTCGCTTTTTTGTTTTTTTCTGATTCAGAGCCAGGGAAAGTGAATTCAGTTGGCTCATCCCCGAGTGGCAGGAGATGGTGGGTTTTGTGTTTTGAAGGTAGAGACAAGTGAGGCTAACTGGCAGTCTGACAGAAATATACTCTTGGGGCACCTGGGTGGCTCAGTGGGTTAAATCCTCTGCCTTCAGCTCAGGTCATGATCTCAGGGTCCTGGGATCGAGTCCCGCATCGGGCTCCCTGCTCACTGGGGAGCCTGCTTTCCTTCCTCTCTCTCTGTCTGCCTCTCTGCCTACTTGTGATCTCTGTCAAATAAATAAATAAAAAATCTTAAAAAAAAAAAAAAAGAAATATACTCTTTCTAACACATGGCAAGAAGTGTCAGGAGCACTGATAGGGCTGCTTACACAAACAGAGAAGAAATTACTCCAAGCTGCATCTATGTGATTGAAACAGGACATTCTACTTTTCCTGTATTCAGGTGTCAAGAATCCATTCCTATCCACTTTAATAAAATAAAATCTAGTTTGTAAGAAATATGAATTTTAAAAGACCCTTCCAATGAATTAGTCTATGGTCTCCTGAACAGCTTATTTCTATTTTTCAGTCTTAGGAAAAGCAAGAATATTCCTTCATTCAGTTATATTTAGTAAGCCCATTCTTCATGCCAAGCCCTGTGTGAGGCACTAAAAACACAAAGAAAACAAGAAAAAAACACTAGAAAAAAATAGGACATTTTTCCTGTGTCTGAGTAGGTCCCAGCTGAGCCAAAGATACTGCCATAACAAGAACTAAGTACGTAATAAGTAGAATCAGAAACAACACACGGGGAGAGAAGAGATGAGAGTAGCAAGCTTTCCCTGGGGAAGGTAAGGAAGGGTGGTAGAGTAGATGGTGTCACCACACCAACCAGGGCATGTACACCCCCCACCCCACCCCCACCCCCAGGCTTGACTGAACTCTGTTCCAACCAAAAGTGCTTCCTCACCTGCTTCCCGCAGGAGTTGATTTCAAAAGGACTTCCCCAGTAAAAATCGTGCCAGCAAATCTCTGTCTGGAGAAGCTATGACCGCATGACAAAGGAAGTAATTGAGACTCAAAGTTTACCAGGAGTTTGCTAGACAAAGGTGGTAACAAGATAGATTTTAACTAAACCCTGTGGTCCTAGAAAATAAAGATGGTTAATCCTCTCAACCTTTTGTTTTCCAAAGCCCTCACCCTGTTGTGTTCCAGGAAAGGGCTTACTGCAAAGAGCTACCTTTTCAGCTTGACTTAGAAAACTCTCTTCCCGGGCACCAGTGTAACTCAGTCCATTGAGCATCTGCCTTCAGCTTAGGTCATGATCCTGGAGTTGCAGGATCAGATCCTGCATCAGGATTGCCCTGCCGCCCCAAGTCTGCTTCTCCTTCTGCCCTTCCAAACACCCCCTGATACCTCCACACTCATGCTCTCTTTCTCTCAAATAAATGGGTAAAATCTTTAAAAAGTTAAAAAAAAAGAACACTCTTCCTTCTCCTGACTCCCATAAGACTCTCAGATGACTCCCTTATTTACATATAACAAGGCCAAACACCAACCCACAAAATTCTCATTTTTTTGTCTTATAAATGATCGGCTAAACTATTTGTACCCCAAAGCCTTTGTGCTTTGTACCCCAAGTATTTGTACCCCAAAATAAACTTCACTTGTTCATCTGACTGGCTCCTTTTTATTTCAAAAACCAATCCTAACTGTACAATTTACCGCACCTATAACTTCTCTTCTTCTTCTTTCTAAAATATAAGACAAAACTACTCTGCCAAGACCTGAGCCTCAGATCTGGGGTGCTCTCCTTTGGCAATATTCTAAATGAAGTCCATCCTCCTACACAGTCTGGATTTCTTGCCTTTGACAGTGAGATGACTACAGGCACAAGACACATCATGAACAAAGGCACCAAAGTACCAAAGGACCGGGTATAGTCCAAGAGACACTGGGAATTTGCTGTGGCAGGAATGTAGATTTGCAGTTGGGTCCAGGGTAGATGGCAATCTGCTAGGATAGACTGAAGTGCCTTGCATGTCAAACCAAGTAGGTGATCCTTAATATGAGAACCTCAAAGACCTTTCTACATACAGGCTTTCTTGGAGGTAAAGACTTATGGCCACTAGCGAGGGGAGGAGAGATCCTGCAATGGACAAAAAGGCTCTAAAAGTTGTCATCAAGAGGGCATGTCTTCAAGAGAACAAGTTCTTCAGCTCACAAATCTTTAAAATCCTCAAAAGAATTTTGCAAAACTATATGCCTACCTGTACGTTTATAAGTTACACTTACGATTTTTCATAAAAAGTTTAAACAGTTGCGTGTAATTTCAAACATATTGTAAATATTAACATTTTGAAATAAAATATTCATACCAAGTTTTAAAAAGTATCCAGTAGACTCTAAATACACTGGATTTATCTAAAAAGTAAGTGAACAAACACTTGGCTAACTTTTTATAGTTCCTTTATCTTCTTGAACTTTTGCATTTCATTTCAGCAATGTATTTTATACTAATGTAATATATTTTTGTGCTGGAAAGGCTTTTACTCAAAGTCTTTTACATTAGAAAGTATAATACATCTTTGCTACAAAAATATGCATGTAATTTTTTCCTGTGCCCATGGAGTCTTTAAGTCTTTTTAAATTTCTTTTGTAAATAATTATTCAAAAAAATAAATATATTACAAATGAATGGTTATTAAAGATAAAAATAAAATTTATTGGAAATTCACCTCATAATGATATGGATCAAGCTAATTCATTTCCAATTACTTTACATATCTGTCAATGAATATTATTGTTACAGAGAAGGATCAGCATAAAATCTATTTTTATTTTTATTTCATAAATATAAGCAATGAGCAAACAATCAGATAAGTAATATGAACGAGATAACTATGAACAATACTCTAAGTTCTTCTGAATTTTATAGCAAAATCACACAATAATCTATTATCAAAAAATGTTTTAATACTGCATCAATTCATAACTTGTCAGGTAGCCCTGCCATTGTATTAAAAGCAAAGAATTAGAAACCAACTTATTTACTAGGGCTTTATTATAGGCACTGACACTCTCAGTTTCTTGGAGGAGCACAAAGCCTTTACCAAGACTCATCCAATGACTAGGCTTATGTTGTAACTCCTTCACTTAAAGGTATTTTATTAATCCAATATACTCATGCAGGGTGAGGGAAAATGAAATATTAAATTTAATATATCTTTGTTAATGCAACAATCTTTTTCAACAATATAGTTTTATCTTATCAAAGTCTGGGAGCTGCAGAGTTAACTCATTTAATTAGTGGAAAATGTCCAGCTTACAACCTAATTAGCAAAACAAACCCTCATTGTCAACCAGACCAGAAAAAAAATCAGACTTCAAGTTTTCACTTCCAATAAAAGTGTTGTTACATTTTTAGAAATATAAAAATTATGTAAAATTACTTAGGAATCAGATCTTGTAACACAGATTACTAAAAGTAGTTATTAAGACTAAGTTTTTTTATATCTAATTTAATTTATCCATATTCTAATAAGCTGAAAGCGTGATAATATGCCATTTTTATTTCTTAATTTGCAAGTCTGTTATATGTAAATTTGTGAGTTATTTATGAAGTGAGGAATATGATGTCAGGTATAGTATCCCTTTGGTAAATGTGTACATTTGGTGTAAAACTAAATAAAAACCATGTATAAAATACCATAAATCCAGAACCAAAATTTCTTGTGTATTTTATGAGAGAAATGATATGTACTGCTAAAAATTACTTAGTCCAAAAATTAGCATATGGTTGTATTTTTTGCTAATAAGAGGCAGAATATATTAAATATTTTATAGACAAAAAAGATTAGGCTGACTGAAATCAGAATAAATATTTTATGAAATGATCTGAGAAAATAAGTTTAACTACATTAGTAAATAACTAACTCCAGTCTAAAAGAAATCATATAAAATATACATTTACAGCTTTAACCCAGGAGCTTAAAAATTTTGATAATGTCAAAATAATTTCTGGTTACATGTAAAAGAATCAACTGTCTAATTTTTAATCCTTTGGCTCTTCATTTCCAGCTCATGGCCTGGCTTGAGGATGACTGCTGAAAAGAGTGGATAGAATCAGCTACCTTCAAATGGCAAACCTTGTTCTCAAGACACTCTCTTTCAAGAGCAATGTGTTCTTCCACACCTCTCAAGGCAATAGAAGCAGCAAAGTTACTCCCGTCATCCCACTCTACAACGTACCTAAATTCAGAACCTGACAACACTCAACCAACACTCCAAAGTCCTTTTGCTTAGAGCCCTAGAGCCTTTTACTCCTGGAAAAATGTACCATTGTGAGATTTGGGTGAAGGCTGTGCCTTTGTTTCAAACAGTGGGGGTATAGCTTTTATGAAAAGGAAGGTGGCAAAAGAGAATCTGCGTGAATATGCAGGACGGTTCTCTTCAGATATGTTTTAAGAAAAAAATGTATGAAAATCAAGGATCTAGAAAATAATTCCCTTAACTGTCTTCACAAACTCCCAAAGGTATTCATAGTCCATTTGGAAGACTGTCATCCTAAGGCTATGCATCTAATAATGAGAGAATGAAAAAAAAGCATGGGATATCTAGCAAAGTTTCTGTGTCTTTATGTCACAAAAGGTTTTTCATACTTGCTTCTTTATAACATTTCTATGAAGAACAGAAGTTGTCCACTTCATTAAGTCACAAACAGAAGAAAAAGAAAAAGTTATAATTGAGGATCATTACTCCCAGTTATTTCAGGTGTGGGGGGAAAAAAAAAAAAAAAGAGTCACCTTGCTTCCAGGTAAGTAGTGAACAATATATTCCATTGAGTTTGCCTTTTTTTTTTTTTTGGAGTAGGCTCCACACTCCCAACATGGAACCCAAAGCAGGACATGAACTCAGGGTCCTGAGATCAAGACCTAAACCAAGATCAGGAGTCAGATGCTCAACCAACTGAGCGACCCAGGCACCTTGAATTTGCCTCTGAGACAGGGATGGGACAGGGTGGGTGGTAGAAGTGGGGTGATGGGGGATCTACTGGGGTAGAACAGGGGGAACATCTTCCCTGTTCAGTCATTTGAAGTAACTTCAGGAAAGTAAACGTTCCCCCTGTAGAGCTAAAAACCACTATAAGCAATATCTGCTTATTTCTTAATATTTTTGATAGGAAAATGAAAGGAATTTTATTTAAAAATGCTTTAGGCCGATGTCTGCTTCCTAGGCTTCTGACTACTTCATGGACCGCCATGCAAAGGAACCAATTAATTCATTTAGGGCCTACTAAGTAGAAGAAAGCTCCTCTTTGTCTAACGATTTATCCGAATGAGGTGATACATACCATTATATTTTTTTAAATTGTTATATATATGAAACATATACATAAAATGGGTTTCATTTTTAAAGCCTAAATACTTATATATTCTTCGTATTTATTATGATAAAAAATTGAAGAAAAACAAAGACGGAAAGTCTTAAGAAAGCCTAGTAGGAAAACTGCTTGAGTGCTTTAATTTCCATTTTAAAAATTAATCTTGCAACATTTTATACAAAATCTTATAATTGGTTCCACAGTTAATTAAAATTTCATTAGTGAGCAGATATGAAAAGCACAGCTGATTTGAAGTATTTATTATTCCTTCTTGGATTGTTAATGAATTAAACCCTCAAATGCATCGGTATTAAAGTCACTTTCCTGCTCTTCTATCTACATTCTCGGAAAGTAATATGTTAAAACCAAGAGGGCTTCATATATTTTGTGCTATTATTTTTCCTGCCTAACTTGAGAATGTAAATTTATTCCATGGTACTTTCTGAAAAATTAACTACTGTTTCAGCTATCATAGTCTTTTCCAGTCCAGTTACTTTAATAATTAAGATTCTATTTGAAGTTAACTTTCATTTAAGCATATTATAACTTTTGTCAACATTTTTCTCTTCATCAAAAGGTTGGTTTGAAGTCACGTCAACAACATTAACTGTTCTAATCTGTGTACTCTTCATGAAAGAAGATGCTATTCATCCTCTGGAGTTGGGTTTGCATTTCACAACCCATTTATAACGGATTTAAAGGAAACCAATCACTGCTACAAATATCAGTGTTTTTGAAGATGCTTGGGATATTTCTTAATTCCAAAGTCCTACCATGAAACTGATTAAATTATCTGCAAAGTAAAATGCATATATACATACAGATAGTAAGTAATACTAGTAGTAGTACTAAATATTATTAAGATCTGGTTCAGTATTCAGAAAACCATGAAAACCTTCCTTAAGGGCCTAAAATATTTCCTATTATGAAAATTTCTCAATTTATTATAAGCCAATTAAAGAAAACTATCATAATTATGAACATTAAAGCAGACTAACTACTATAATATACATTTTTCTCATTGCTGTAACAAGGTGAATTGTTCCCACCTGAAGTGGGAGTAAGATGTTTTAATGAGGGGTATGAAGTTTTGGGAATTCTATTTTTCTACAACACACAGCTCAGCTATGGAAGTGTTCAATCCTAAATTCATTTAAGGGACAGATACAAAGTTCAGAAAGGGGAAGGCTCTAACCCCACTCAGCCTCTATATTGGGACGAACCACCTGAAATTACTGATATTTGACCATAGTGGAGGCACAGAATTGGCAAATCCATACACTTACGCCTATAAGTCAATGTTCATTTTTAATCCAGTTTTTCTGTGATTTTAGACTGGGTTCTCCATAAAGAGGTTCTGTGGAAGTGTCTGTGCTGCTACTCAGGGAGAGTGACAGGAGCTAGCACCATGTGGAGAGGAAACTCTGGAGCTTTTCGTCATTGATTCAACCAAACAAGAACTGTTCTTTATCTTTTTTATATAATGGAAATCCCAGTAAACATTGTTTTGGAAGAAAGAGGTCCACATTTGTAAAAAACAGTGTTGAAAAATCATAGGTCAACTCCAGTATTACAAAAAAGAGAGTGACAGGATAGTATCACAAAAATACTGAGGTGATCTCATCCAACACATCAAGTTGTAAAGGACACTGAGGCCCTGAGAGATTAAGGGTCTGCCCCAGGGCCACAGTGCTTGCTGGTTAATGGCAAACACCCTACAGAACCCCTTATTTCAAGTCAAGTCCCACGGTCTCTTCAATGTAGCATTTGACAATATTCCTGCCTCATCATCGTAAGCGAGGTCTTTCATTCTCTAGACTGTATCTCTCCAGTTCCCTCATTTATGCTTTGTGTCCTCTGTTCTCCAAACATGTCATCACCCTCATTTCTTCTTCCAACATTCCAACTTCTCAAGTTTCCTACCATTAAAAGTTACCCAGGTGCCATAGCATACACCCGATTCTGACCAGTGTCTGATTTTGACCAGTGGGACCATGCCTCATCCGTTCTAGGCACTATAGTTCTATTTTTAGTCCAGCACTTCGTAAGTCCCTTTCTGGTGGAAATGAAAGTGTCAGATGTGACTCTCCAGGCTGTCCCAAGTTTCTGTCACTTTAAGAATTAAAAAGGCAAAGACTATGAAATGTTGCCTCAGAGCCAGGAGAAGAACACCATAATGAGAGTGAAATGGAGCACTCTGGGTGAGAAATGGACTGCATCACCGTTACAAAGCTCTGTCGGAGGTCCTACTGATCCTGTAGAGCACAGTCAGCTTCTGCAGCTTGGAAGGTGGAACTAGCGGACCATTTTCTTAAAGGGAAAGAAACCCTCTTGTTGAGTCCTGGCGAGACAGCCACTTTATGGGAAAAAAAAAAAAAAAAAGTCCCACCTTTAACTAAGTGGACTACTCCCAGAATGGGGGGAAAACAGTTATAAAGTCCAATTTTGAAGTCAATGGGATATAGAGATGGGAGAAACCCTCTGACTACCCAAATTCACCTTTTGTATGAGTACAAACTTTGTAAGTCCTTATGTTACAATTTTAAATGTAAGTCAAGGCTGGAAGAATGGAGGCAACTATTCGAAATCACCAAATAGGAATGACTTTGCATGTGACCATGCAGCTACTGTAGAAAATTTGAAGTAGAATGTGTCCAAGTTTAAAATGAAAAATGGAGCCATCACAAGAAGTCTCCAAGCAAATAAATTTGCTCTAATAAAGATAGAAGGTTATTTTAACAGGTGGAGAACCTGAACAATCTATCAATAAAGTTAAAGTACACTTAGCAATGTACAGCAGTATATACTTCAATAAGAAATTTAAATCAAATTACACACATTTTCTCTGTGATTTGATAGGGCGATGATACATCTTTAAAATTTTAACTATGTGGATTTTATTTTGCTAGTTTGTGTGAAATTGTTATTAAGCCTTTTTTTTTCACCCCCCAAAGTGCCCATGCCGTTTGGGTGGATATGTTTGCCTATCCCATTAATTGATATATTAAATCCTCCCATATACATGTGTCTGTTTCCACTTCTCTGTTTGTCTTTTCTTAAATCCTTGTCACATATTTTTACGTATGTCACTTTGGGATATCGACATGACTCTTCTTTGTCAAAAAGTTTTGACCATTCTTACCTACTTATTTTCTTGTAGGTTAACATCAGGATTTTTTGTCAAGTTACCTCCTGAAAAATTATTTTTTAATTTGATTGGGAGTCTGTTAAACCCATCATTGAGTTTGAGGAAAATTCAGTCAATCTGACATTTTTGAGCCCTTAGAATTTTCTAGACACTGTGCTGAGGGCTTCACAAAAATTTGTGATTTTATATATTCACAAGAACCCTAAGAAGTATCATTATTGTTCTTAATTGATAAGTAGCAGAACTGAGCTCATGAACTTTAAGCAGCTCATATAAGTGAAGGAACCAGAATCCAAGCCTGTGCCAGTTTGAATCCAAGTCCATGATTTTAATTATCAAGATATACTGCCTTCTCAAGTATTACAATATGTATATTTTCCCATCCATTGAAGAATCCTGACATGTATAGCAGGCAAATGTTACTTTTTTTTTTAATATTTCTTTACATTTCTCAACTTAATTCCTGATTTTGTTGTCTGTTCTGTTGCAAACGTGAAAGAAATTTCCCTGTTGTTTCATCTACGTGGTTGTTACACGGTTAATAATTACTAATTTCATATAATTTTCTTAAATCCAGTACTTTAGTGAGATTACTTAATTCTAGAATACTTATACAAAAAATATATTATCTACAAATAATCATAATTTATCTCATTCCTTTAAAACACTCTAGCTTACATGTCTAATTACACTGACCTCCTATAATACTATTAAATAACATAGTGTAAAACATAATGCAATAGTACGAAAAGGTCTTTTGTTTCACCATTAAGAATGATGTCACTTTTAGTTTGAGACAATTTTTTCTTAATTTTTAAGGTATTGATTGATTTTTTAATAATAGATACATTAGATTTTATTAAATATTTTTTCAGTGTCAAGATCATTTTTCCTTATTTAATCTGTTGATATGAAATAAATGCAGTAGTATCAAACCATTCTTGAGTTTTTTTAATACAAATTACTTATTTATGGTGAGTGTTTTTCACCATGGTGGAGTATATGAATTTGTTAACATTTAATTTGGAATTTTCTTTCTAATGAAAAGTGAGTTTAGTTGGAAATTCTTTTGTGCACTATCTTTTTCAGGTTTTGGTATCACTTGTGATGCTTTATTAAATGACTTGTTTACTGTATTAGACTGCCAGCAAGGAACAAATATCATTTGGCCAAATTAAGATAATTCCAAGGGACACATGGTGGCTCAGTCAGTAAAGCATCCTCAGTCAGGTCATGACCCCAGGGTCCTGGTATCTAGCCCCACATCAGGCTTCTTGCTCAGTGGGGAGCCTGCTTCTCCCTCTGCCGGCTGCTCCCCTCTGCTTGTGCTCTCTCTCTCTGACAAATATATAAAATCTTAAAAGAAAAATGCAGGAGCACTTGGATGGCTCCACATCCCCACTCATGTACACGTGTTCTCTCTCTCAAGAAAAAAAAAAAAATATATATATATATATAAAAAATAAATATAAAATATATATATATAATGTGTATACATGTGTGTGTGTGTGTGTGTGTGTATAAAATTCCAAAACAGATTAATAAAGTTACAATGTACAGACAGGTGAGCAGGAAGTAGGGGGAGACACAAGCTCTACCGCAGTATTTTAGGGCTGCTAACACACCTGGATCTTGAAAAGGAATAGTCACCAGAACCTGGAATGAGAGCATAATTTGAAAAAAAAATCACTTTGAGGAAACCTGTGATCTTCATTTGGGAGTCTCAAGCTGGAAGCTCCTCAGGGGGGGATCCAAGGCAATAAATCCTACAGCCTTCCTGTCTTCCCTTCCTCCTCTCTCCTGCTGGTTTCCCCTGTGGCCTGACCTCAGCCAAAAGCAAAGGTCGGGGAGTCTTTTGATGCATTCGTCTGGTGCGGAGGGCAGGGTGGAGAAGGAAAGGGTATGTGAGGAGCACACGAAGAACATGCAGCACACACGGGTTTTCAGGGTTCTGGAGTGTTTATTGTAATGAGGTAGTCCTTGAAAATTTGAACGCATGATTTTCAAAGACTATGACTCTGGAGCCTGGATTTTTAAATAATTGGCTATTTTAAAATTTCTTCCCTAATGACTACATTAGAAAGGTGTTCTACATCTTGAGTAAATATTAATACTTTTTCTTTAGAAAGTTATTCATGTCCGTGAAACATTTAAGTTGTATGCTTTAATAGGCATAAAATCTCTTATAATTTCTGTCTACTCTTCATTTATGGTTAAATCCTCTCTCATTAAAACCGAGTTTCTCTGTTCCTTTTTAGATTTTCCATTGGCTTGACTTATTGGGAGATGGAGAGGAGAAGTGAGTTGGGGGAAATTGGAGGGGGACAAACCATGAGAGGCTGTGGACTCTGAGAAACAAACTGAGGGTTTTGGAGGGGAAGGGACTGGGGGGTTGAGTGAGCCTGGTGGTGGGTGTTAAGGAGGCCAGTATTGCACGGAGCACTGGGTGTGGTGCATAAACAATGAATTTTAGAACACTGAAAAAAAGCAAAATTAAACACACACACACACACACACACACAGAGAAAAGTTTAATGTCCATTGAGATATCACATAAATGAAAAGCGAAAGCATCATTAATTTTTAATTTATGAATAGATAATGAATAATGCAAGTGAATGAAGGAAAAAATTAACTATAAGTAAGGAAGCTAAATTTTCCTGTAGAACAAAATTATTCTTAATTAAATTTAAAAATAACTTGAATAAGCTGTGGCTTATAACAGGTCACCTAAATCCAAAAGTACTAGTAACTTAAAAGTTAGGGTATAGCTCTTGCATTACTCCTTCATGACTACAGAGCAGTTTACTATCATTTTATCTGCCTAGGCATTCTAATGAAACAGTAATTGACAGAAAGACAACAAAAGCCACAGTTAATCTCCTATTAGGTGCCTACCTGGCAAAGATACTGAACCTTGATTGCTCAGGGATTGTTGCTATAACAAATTACCATAAACTTAGTGCCTTAAAAAGACGTACATTTATTATCCTGCAGTTCTAGAGATCAGAAGTCTAATATGGGTTGGCAGCAATGTATTCTTTCTAGAGGATCTATGGAAGAATCTATCTCCTTGCCTTCCCCAGTTTCTAGAGTCTGCCCGCATGACTTGGGTCATGGCCCCACATCATTGGCTCTGTCATCAGATCCCCTTCTCAGGCTTAGACCCTCCTGTTTCCCTCTTCTAAGGATGCTTGTGATTGCATTGGACCCACCGAGATAATCCGGGATAATTTCTCCATTTTAAGGCTTAATCACATCTGCAAAGTCCTTTTTTTGCCATGTAAGATAAAAGATACAGAGGTTGGGGGGATTAGGACTGAGTCCCTAGAGTCCTTTTGTCCCATTCAAGATGGGAGATACTTGGGTATGGTAAAGAAAATAATCTAGTAAAAAGAAAAAAAATGATGATGCCTGAGGAAGAGGACACAATAGTAAAATTCTTAAGACAGAAAGGAAATAGCATCCAAATATGCTTATTCCATTTTAGTAGTACTTGGCATATTTTAGGGGCTTGGTAAGTGTTTGCAAATACATGCAATTCTGAGGTCCAAGTATTTACTTGGAAGACGCCAAAAGACAGAAATTTGCACTATATTTGCAATATTCTTAGCAAAACTAAACAAAAACATAGTTAACCTAGCAGTAAGTTAAAACTACTGCTTCAAAATCTTATTAAGAGAGTGATATCAAAATAGTTGAACAACAATATAAAGAAAACACATAAAAATGCATAAGATATTATCAAAATCATGTTTAAAAGAAAATACGCTTTTCTGACTACATATGATACCATCCGAAGACTTGGGAAAGAAACAAATTAAACCAAAAAAAGTTGGAAAGAGAAATGGTGCAACTAAGAGCAGAAACAAGCAAGCTTGGCAAAGGGGAGACAAAAATCAATAAAATGTAAGCACCCAAAACAATAATTAACAGGGAAGAAGGGGTTAAAGCAACTGGCCTTCAGGTCATTCACTTCCTTCAGGAGGTGGGGGAGACCTCCAGAGAAAAAGGCAGGTTGTCAGATGGACCTCCAGGTAAATAGACTAGAAATATTTGTTAGGAAGGAGAGTACTTATTTCTGAAATGCCTTAAACTGGAAGTCTCAGGCTAAAGATCGCCTAAAGCAAATAGAATCCAAGATGTAAGAGGTCTGGTTCCTTGGATAATGCCTCCCAGGACATAAAATACAGCTGTTTCATAACCGAAACACTCTCGCAGTGGGCAGTGCTCCTGTCAGCCTCACACAGAGACCTCTCTATTCCAGATCAGAGGGACATGGTTGAGGCGAGAAGAACCTCTCTCTGTTGCATCTGAACTTTTTCACTGCCTCTGTCCTTGCTTTTATTTGGTGAAGCTTGTTACTAGGTAAGATTTCTGATTCAGATGAGTCTGGTTTTTCAACCCAGTCCTGTGCATTGGTAACTCATCAATCAACAGAAAAACCTAACATCGGTGATTAACCACTGGCTCAATTCCAAAAAAATACTTAATAAATTCTATTTTTAAAAAATCATTTAAACTATGACAAATGTTCTCAACTATAACATTCATTCAATGAGAAAGCAAAGTAACATGGAAAGCTATTTACAAAAAAAGAGTATTTCAAATGAACATTTCATAAAAGATCCACATTAATAAAATCAATAGAAAAAGCCATTACATAATGCGCATTCCATTGTTATAGATTCATTGTAAAACTTTGTAAAAATGTCAAAGGATAATACATAGATAACAATAACTGTCCAGAAATATTTAAAGTTAAAACATAGCCCAAACAATTCTGGGAAGCAAAAACTGTTTGGATTCTAAAAATCTAAAAAAGAAATACCACAGAAGGTTTATTAGGCCAATTGCAATTACAGAATGATATATAAGCATCCAAATATTATAAAAACTGCCAGTGATTTATCCTAGGATTTTAAACTGATGCAGCACAAAGAAAATAACCAACGTGACTCATCATATTAACAAGGGGGGAAAAAAAAACTAAAATCTTCTAAGCTTCTCAGTAAATGCCAAGAACACATTTGACAAAATCTAATATTTGTTCTAAATTTTAAAGCTAATAACTAAGTCAATAACTAATGTCATTGGAAATTTCTTAACTGGCAATCAAATATGTCTATTTCCAGTCCTGTGTTTATATATTTAATATAAATCTATGGAGTCTTCCCTTAAAAAAAAAATGATAATGAATGCCCACCCCTTAGCACTTCCGCTTAATATAATACTTGCAATTCACGTATTAGTATTATTGGCAATTATTATTCAAGCAGGAAAGGAAATAGGGATTACAAACATAAGAATGAAGATATAAATGAACTATATTTGCAGATGGCATGAATATGCATCTGGAAAGAAAAAAAGAGAGAGAAATTATTATTAGAGACAATAATCCAGCAAGGCTCCAGACTATAAAATAAATCCACCAAACTTAATTGCATCTCTTTATAAAAATGATACCTGACTAGAATAATTTAGAAACAGAATTAATTTCACTGATAATAGAGGTCAAGATATTTAAGTGCCAGAATATTCATTTAATTTAGGTCATAAGGGTTTGGGGGTTTTGAATACATAACAGAATAAGCCATCTATTAGAATTCTGGTTGGAAAAGTTAAACATAGAAAAGGTGTCAATATATCTACAGTTGTCATAGATAATAAATTAGTGGTAATAATAAATAGCATTTATTGTTTACTATGTGGCAGTTATTATGAAAAAGGCTTTAGTTGCATTTTCTGCTTAATCACTAATCCTATAACCTAAAGTCTAATCTCTTTACAGTCAAGGAAATTGAAGATAAGAGAAGTCAAGTATTCATCTACAGTCACTATGTGGTAAGTGACAAACACTGGACTCAAATGACCACACAGGATATACTTCACACAAATTAAACAATTGTCAGTGAAGTTACTGAAAAGAACAGGCAAAAAGTAATAGCATATTTTTTCCTCTTAAAGAAAGATTAAAAATAATAAAACTCCTTGTACTAGATTTTTAAAAAGCTTCAAGGTGACAATTACATATTTGTATTTTTCGAGGCCAGCTACAAGTGGTGTGTTTGATTAAAAATTAAAACATAAAAGTAATTTGTTAACATATAATTAGAAAATGGGTTTCTGCCAAGTATCTAAATTGTTCTGGGCACTGAGCCCAGTTCAGACCCATGCTGTCCATGACCCTCAACTGGCAGGTGCCCTGGGCCTCCCAGGTGTGCCTAAAGGGCAGGGCACAGGCAACAGAAGAGGACATGGCCCGGACCCCATTGGGAGCTGCTCTCTGCTGGGCTCAGGACCTCACCATAGCCTGGGCATGGCCAAGGGAGGAAGCCTCGAGAATATATTTCCACCTTCAGATCTCTTCCACTTGAACCAGTATATCTTACCAAAAATGATTAGTAATTCCTTGTGTTTTTTCTTTCTAGTCTTTCCTCTTTTAATTTATTTTCTTTCTAGTCTTTAGACTCTATTTCATTTTTTGAGTCTAAAAAACAGTGTTATTCCCATGTATCCTGATTCACGCTGATTGGATCCTGTTTTGTAATCTAATTTCTTATGCTTAAAGTGCTCATTTCAACTTCCTCTAAATCTCTTGATTTTTTTCAAAATGTTATTTGCTCTATCATTTTTCTAAGTTTTTATTTTAATTCCAGTTAGTTAACATACAGTGTCATGTTAGTTGCAGGTGTACAATATGGTGATTTAATAATTCCATACATCACGCCATTACACTAGTTCCTCCTTTTGTTGTTTCAACACAAACTGGACATCTATTTGCAAAGCCAGAAGCAGAGATGGAGGGTAGCATCTGTTGTCAAAACTAGTGCGTGATTATTTTTAATTAAATACTTTTTATATATTGCTCTTGCCTGTCCCTAACCTAATCTTTGTGAACTTTCATCCCATTTGTTATAATGCTCTTAACAGTCTTCCCCTTTCAATATTAGTTATTTCTAACTTTGTGAAGTTGCAAATGATAATTAATGTATATCAGTTTTTCAAAAGTTCTTCAAAAGCATTTGGTCGTAATGTATGTTCACAATTGTTTTTCAGGATTCACAATAGTTTTTGAAAATCTTTGTCACTACGTAGTGTTTCTAACAATTCTTGGTTTTTCTTCCTTTTATGATTTTAAGCATAAATACTTTCCCACTTACACAGGAACGTTTTTCCCCTCATGATGTATGTTCACAATGGCTGACTGAAGTTGTCGTTGGGAGCGTAGTAAGAGAGGGGGTCGTCCCTCCTAACAGGAAGAGCTACAGGCCCTTTCCCTATTCTTCCTCCCCTCCCTTGCCTCAACATGTAGCTCTCTGCTGCCATCCCCACCTGCACCCCAATCCTTAATCTCTGGCAGCTCACAGCCAGGTGATAAAAATCCTCCCCATCCATGCGTCACACTTACTGTCCTGTGATTGGTGTGATTTTCTTAATTTATCACCCATCATTGTCATGAGAAACTATGTATTCTAAAATCCATGGTCGCTAAAATACACCACATTTATGGCAAGGAACAGGCAGGGCATTAGTCAGAGGTCAAATTGTTACAGGTGGAATCTTGGCAGAGGAACCAGCTGTTGTTGAACTTCTGGCCAGCATTCGCAGAGGACTGTTAACATTCCTGAATGTGAGACCCTGCCTTTTTTTTTTTTTTTAAGATTTTTATTTATTTGTCAGAGAGAGAGAGAGAGAGAGCATGAGCCGGGAGAGGGGCAGAGGGAGAAGCAGGCTCCCTGCTGAGCAAGGAGCCCAAGACAGGACTCGATCCCAGATCCGTGGCATCATGACTCGAGCTGAAGGCAGTCATTGAACCGACCTAGCCACCCCAGCATCCCTGAGGCCCTGCTTCTAACACTCCTTACCTATCATATTTTTTGTGTTATTGAGATATAATAGGCATATAACATATAGAATCTGATATAACGATTCTATATTTGCATATATTGCAAAATGATCATCACAAGTCTAGTTAGCAGCCATCAACACACATAGTTACAATTTTCCCCCCGTGATGAGAACTTTTAAGATCTATTCTCTTACCATTTTCTATCTTTGGTTTTTCTACCTCTCTCTCCTCCTTAGCTCTAGGATTCTCCTCATTCCTGGGGCCACTCTCATCCTTCCCTTGTAATGGGGGACTCGTTGATGCTGACTGGATGCGAGGTTTCCCCTAAGAGAATTTAAATCGAGAGACAGTTAGCCTCTACTATTCTCGCCTATTATCACTAAAACCCCTGCCCCCAAATCCTTCTAAATTACCAGAATCCTAAAAGAAAGGGAAGCCTATTTAAACTCTTTGCTTTGGGTCCTGTATATAGGTAGCATCAACATGACTTCTCTGCTTCTTTGTCTTCTCAAGTGAACAGGATGATATTCTGGACTGTTTAGAATTCCAAAGGGTAACAAAATCAGGCTTCAGAACTCAGGTCTCAAAGTTGATTCTCCCAACATCATGCTATTTTCCCCTCCTGTTTGTTCCTTTAGAAGGGCCCAACTAAATGGGAGTTTTCACCTTTGATGGAATTATCTGATATGGCATAACCTATATAAGACACTTAATGTTCTGGTTATTTATTGCTGTGTAACAAATTACCCCCAAAACTTAGAAGCTGAAAGCAATAACCAATTTATTATGTTTTATGATACTGTGAGTCAGGGCTCTGGGCAGGATTCCACTGGTGATTCTCTGGCTCCATATGGCATTGACTGAGGTCATCTGTTGGTGTTCAGCTGTGCCAGAGAGACTAATGCACTTTGCCTTAGAGTGAATGTCAGCAGACAGGGCTGGAAAGCTGCCCTCAGTGGGGAATATCACCCAGAGCACCTACGTGTAGCCTTTCCAGCATATCTGGGTAGTCAGAAGTCTTCCATGGTGGCTGAGGGCTCTCAAAGAGGGTTTTCAGAGAAAGGAAGTGAAAGCTGACTTTCTTCTTGGCCTTGGCTAGAATACCGGTGAGGGTCACTTCTGCCTATTCTATTGCTCAAAGCAGCCAAAGGCCCAACTCAGATTCGAGTAGAGAGAAAAGAGGCTTGTAGCTCTCCTACTATGGCGAGCATAACTGACCAAGGGGCCCAGGTCTTGCACTTTGAAGTCCATATCTCCCACCAGTGATTGAGTATGTCAGACATAGTAAGTCAGACCTGTTCCTCAAAGACATAAGACTCTTTCATCAGCCAGCTTTGGCCCAAGGGCTCCCCAGGAGCTCTGCTGAAAATTCCTTGGATATGCAGCAGTCTAGGATACTTCCACTCTTCCCTCCCTCCCTTCTTCACTTAGTCAGACTTGCACTGCTATCTGATGTCTTTCCAGCCTCTCCTGTCTCCATGCCCATTTTCTTTCACAAAGACATTGCCTCTAATAACATCCTTGCATATTTAATGTTTTCTTGGTTTCTAGTTCTCAAGATCTCTTGTTAACATAAAATTTTACCTCTCAGTAGGAAGAGGGTTAAGGGATGTGTGGCTATCTTCAATCACATCACTTCTTATTCCACGCTCTATCCTTGGAACCTTATTTTTTTTCCCCAGTTTTCCTGTATAATTTATTTTTTTTAATTTTCTTATTATCTTATATTAGTCACCATATAGTACATTATTAGTTTTTGATGCAGTGTTCCATGATTCATTGTGTATAATACCCCGTGCTCCATGCAATACGTGCCCTCCTTAATACCCACCAGCAGGCTCACACACACCCCCCAACTCCTCCCCTTCTAAAACCCTCAGTTTGTTCCTCAGAGTCCATAGTCTTTCATGGTTTGTCTCCCCCTCTGATTCACCCTCTTCATTTTTCCCCTCCTTCTTCTAATGTCCTCCATGCTATTCCTTATGTTCAACATATAAATGAAACCATATGATAATTGTCTCTCTCTCTTGACTTATTTCACTTCTCAAAGCACTGAATTTCACCCAGAGGACATAGTTACAGGCCTGCAGATCCTGCCCCACACTCGCCCCCAGCCACAGGTGAGCCCCAGATAGACTCCCAATTCAGACAACCCACGACTAAGCTGAAGTGATCACGGTGTCTCTCTTAAGAATTAACTCAGTCAGTCAACGATAAGGAGCTGGCTGCCAGAATGGTAGCCCCAGAAGCCAGAGTCAGCACTGGAACAAGCCAAAGCTTATGGAGGAGCCAAAACCTAAAGTTTTGTAGAAGTAGGTTTAGAGAGAAGAAAAAAGAACCCACATACAGAAAGAAGCAGATTCACAACCCTTAAGGCAAAGTGATAGCGAGACATTCCAGAGATGCGTGATGGATTTCCAGTTTCTGTGAGGCCCAGGTGTACATTGTACAGAGGAGTTTTGGGAAAACCCATTGAATTGTTCCCCCACCCCAAAATTCATATGTTGAAATTTTAAGTCCCAGTACCTCAGAATGTGACTTTATTTGCAAGTAGCGTCATTGCAGATATAATTGGGTAAGATGAGGTCATACTGAAGTAGGATAGGCTCTTGTTGCAACACAGTTGGTCCTTACAAAAAGGCATATTTTGGACACACACACACACACACACACACACACACAGGCGGAACACCACATGAAGGTAAAGTCAGAGATGGGAGTGATGTTTCTTCAGGCCAAGGAATACCAAAGGCTGCCAGCCAAACCCCAGAAGGTAGGGGAGATTCTGGAACAGCTTCTCCCTCAGTGCCTTTAGAAGGAGCCAACTGTACCAACACCTGGATCTCAGCCCTCTGGCCTCCAGACTGGGCGATAATAAATTCCTGTTGTTTAAACCATTCAGTTTTTGGCTGCCTGGCAAACCAATATAAGTCCTATTACTCTCCAATAAAACCCGTTTCCATTTGAGCTAATTTGAGGGGTTTTCTGTTCCTTGCAAAGAAAAAAAAAGAAGATATGCATCAAAAGGCCTGACTTCTATCCACTGTGCTCTGAACAGAGAGAACACCCTCTGGCACAGCCAGGATTCTTCTCAGAAAACGATCCTGAATCTCCTCCAGGACAAAGAGCAATGAAGGAGCGAAGTTTAAGAGTTCTCTGCTAAAGAGTATGTCCAAAGAGTTTTAGCTCAAAAAACTTTAAAGGCAAATAAAACCAGAATTGTTCCTTGACAAAACAAACTATCAATTAAGCCACCTCAGCTTGCTGGGCTTGGGGTGAGGCTATTTCCTCCCATGTGTTCCAGGATAAACAATTACCAAAAATAATGACCGAGTAACCACTCATTTTCATATGGGATCACCATTCATTGCACAGTCAAAAAGCAGGGAATGGAGACCAAAAGAATTTTAGTTTTGGAAAAGAAGATTAGAAGTCCTTTTCCGGCAATAACTAACTAGCAAGATCATGCTGTCAGCACATTAAACAAAAATTATCTTTGTGTCTCCCATAGCAGGCGTGGGCATCCAGCTCACCCAAAAGTGGCTCTAGAAGGTAAAAATATAAATTTAAAACAGGGAAGGGGCATAAAAGGAACGAAAAGCAAGTAAAACATAACCACGCATTAGCAACTCTAACTCCTCTGTCTGGGAGAAGTCATTAACCACCCTAAATCCCACTGGAGTCTAATGACTCCAAATGAGTATCTATAAAAGCCACAAATTATCTAATATTGTCCCTGATTTACTAGGTGTGGAGTAGCCATATATAAAACCTGACTCTTCTATAAAATACTGGCCTGAAGAATCCCAGACTTCCAAGAAAATTGCAGACCAGGGAGGAATAGACCACAAATTAATAAAACTATAATTTGGAGAAATTAGCAAATTGCCTTTTGTTTTTTTCTGGACAGATTACCTTTTCAAATATGGACTTCTCCAAAGTGCAGCTTTCATAGGAGAAAATTTTTTGTTTTGACTTCAAACATGCTGATTGAGTTTCAAAAGCTAAGCCTTCCTAGGCACAGACCTTTGTGATAGTGTTTAATACTGTATTTGTTAAAGACCAGAGCTTTATAAAATGCATCACTTCCTCCAAACAATTGTAAGCCTTTGTTTTTCTTCCGGGAAGCAAAAAGTGTTTGACTATGACTAGTCATGCAGGTATCTATAAATCTCAGGGACATTTCCTAAGAGCTGTGGCTTTCTGAATAGGGGCTTGTTTCTCCAAGGCTAAGTCCTCACTTTGCCATGTTGGCTGTTAATTCACAGAGACTTGCTGTCTTACGATTGGGTGTTCTCCTCAATGAACGTGGGATGTCTCTGATTTAGTCAAGTCTTCTTCACCGTCACTCAAACCACATTTCCTAGTTTTCTGTGTGTGGGTTTTGCAAATCTCTTGTCACATTTATCCCTAAGTATTTTAAGGATTTTGTATGTTATCATGGATTCTATTTTTAATTTCATTTTTCAATTGTCTGTTGAGAGTACATAGAAATATTATGTACGTACATCTATTGACCTAGTAAACTACAGCTGTGCTCAATTCACTTAACTCATTCCAGCCATTCTTTGTTAAATTCCTTAGGATTTTCTCCATTAAAAAAAATGCCACTTAAGAATAAGTAATTTTGATTCTTTGTTTCCAGTCTTGAAGCTTTCATTTCCCTTTCTTGCCTTATTGTCCTAGATAGGCTTTCCAGTACAATGTTGAATACAAATAATTAGAGCAGAAATCTTTGCCTTTCTTAAGGGGACGGCATTCAGTCTTTCACAATTAAATATGATGTTAGCTGTAGGCTTTTCATATATATCCAATTGATCTTTCTAAAACAAAAATTAGATCAGGTTATTCATTTGACCAATGTCCTCCAGTGGCTTCCCAAATCATTGTAAGTAACTTCCTAAGTCCTTAAAATGGCCTGCATTAGGTGGCTTTCTGTTATCTCTTGGAACTCAGACCCCATCATTCTTCCTCTATTTGCAGTCCTCCACCCCACATCCTTGCTTCAAACGTTACAAGCTGCCCCCATCTCAGTACTTTTCACACTCGTTCCTGCTGCCTGATGGCTCTTCCCTAGATAGCCATTCTGCTCTCTGCTCAAATTTTACTGCATTAGTGAGATCCTTCTTGACCATGTTATATAAAATAGACAACCCCCCCACCTTGCTTAAGTATTCCCTGCCCCTATCCTGCTGTATTTCCCTCCACAGAATTTATCACCAACCAATATATTATATACTTCTCTATTTACTTATATGTCTTTTCCTTCCATTATGTAAGATCCTTGAGGGCAAGAACTTTTTCTGGTTTGTGTTTAGAAAGTATGTTTGGAATGAAAACATTAATATCTGTTCTATGTTTGAGTGTCAATGAGGCTCACCCTACTAGCTACTATTTGATAGGGATGATGGGAAGCAAGATTGTCATAATCAAAGAACCCAGAAAGTACCTAAAATATTATGTAACTTAAATATATCACAATCTGCTTAGTATTTTAATATTAGGATCTGGGTTTGGCAATTAAAACAGGGAATGAGACTAGATTCAGGTCATTATTACCCATGGCATGATTGTCATAACTGAACTCATGGAGGAATTCTCAGTTGGACTCTTGGAGACCTATTTTTCTCAATTTAATAACCCAAGGAATACTGCCCCCACCTTTGTCAACCTTAGATCTCTTTCTAGTTGACTATAGACAGTGTTTTTATTTAAACACAGTCGATTGAAAAGCTTAAATCAAATAAAGATTTTTGATTCTTTGATTCTCCCTGCAGAACTGTGTATGGCCCATGCTGGCAATTACTTACCAATTTGTTTCATCTTTTTTTCTTTTTTTTTTTTAAGATTTATTTATTTGATACAGAGAGAACGAGCACAAGCAGGGGAAGCAGCAGGCAGAGGGAGAGAGAGAAGCAGGCCCCTGTGGACACGGAGCCCGATGCAGGGCTCGATCCCAAGACCATGGGATCATGACCTGCCCCAAAGGCAGATGCTTAACCAACTGAACCAACCAGGCACCCCTGTTTAGTCTTTTGAACCTAGTACTCCAGTCACATCTGGATGAACCTGGAATGTACTTTACCTTATTTTTTTAAAGGTGATTTATTTTCCAAAACTACAATGCTTCTAGTTTGTGAGTTCACTGAAGATGTCTTCTAAGCTCTGTTATTGATTTGTAGAGGATGATATGAAGACTCTCAAAACCTTGGATAAAGAAAACAAAAATTGCTCTTGGAGGAACATGTGCAGATAAAGGGGAAATCTGTTAACTAGAAAAACAAGAGAAAGAAAGGTTACAATGATTAGCATAATACTCTCCACAGAAGAAACCCCCAGCTCAGTGACTGAATCATTTCGTTCCAGAGACAAATGTAATCCATTCTTTGTGGAAATGAATGCATTAAGCAATCTTAGACTGATGTCACTAAATATGGAGTGCATGTTACTAAAACTTTCTAATTACAATGGTGTGCAAGAGAAAATAAACTAGCTAGAAAATGAAAATGGTCTTGAACTATTGGGACCTCATCAAGATATAAAGCTTCTGCACAGCAAAGGAAATAATCAACAAAACAAAAGGCAGTCTATGGAAAGGCAGAAGATATTTGCAAATGACATATCTGGCAAAGGGTTGGTATCCAAAATCTATATAGAACTTATCAAACTGAACACCCAAAAAAAACAGATAACCCAGTTAAGAAATGGGCAGAAAACATGAATAGAAGTTTTTCAAAAGAAAAAAAAAAAGGCATCCAGATGGCTAACAGACACATGAAAAGATCCTCAACATCACTCATCACCTGGGAAACACAAATCAGAACTACAATGCGATACCATCTTATACTTGTCAGAATGGCTAAAATTAACAACACAAGAAACAACAGGTATTGGCGAGGATGCAGAGAAAGGGAATCATCTTGCACTCTTGGTGGGAATGCAAACTGGTGTGGTCACTCTGGAGAACAGAATGGAGTTTCCTCAAAATGTTAAAAAATAGAACTACCCTATGATCCAGCAATTGCACTACTAGTTATTTATCCAACAGATACAAAAATCCAGATTCAAAGGGATACATTTACCCCAATGTTTGAATATATATATACACACGCACATGTGTATGTGTGTGTATGTGTGTGTGTGTGTGTATATGTATATATATATAGTGGAATATTACTCAGCCATCAAAAAGGATGAAATCTTGCTATTTGCAATAACATGGATGGAGCTAGAGTGTATTATACTAAGTGAAAGAAGTCAGTCAGAGAAAGAAAAATAACCTTATGATCTCACTCATATGTGGAATTTCAGAAAGAAAACAGATGAACATTATGGGGAGGGAGAAAAGAAAAAAAGGAGAGAGAGAAGCAAGCCATAAGAGACTCTTAGGAGATAGAGAACAAACTGAGGGTTGATGGAGGGAGGTGGGTGGGGGATGGGCTAGATGGGTGATGGGGATTAAAGAGGGTACTTGTTGGGGCGCCTGGGTGGCTCAGTGGGTTAAAGCCTCTGCCTTCCGCTCAGGTCATGGTCCCAGAGTCCTGGGATCGAGCCCCACATTGGACTCTCTGCTCAGAAGGGAGCCTGCTTCCTCCTCTCTCTCTGCCTCTCTGCCTACTTGTGATCTCTGTCTATCAAATAAATAAATAAAATCTTTAAATAAATAAATAAATAAAGAGGGTACTTGCTGTCATGAGTGCTGAGTATTGTATGTAAGTAATGAATCACTAAAACCAATACTGCACTGTATGTTAACTACATAAATTAAAATAATAAAAACAAAACAAAATTGAAAATGGTCTTGGCACACCCCTTTTCTTTCTTTCATTCTTTTTTTTTTTTTTCCTTACATAATCTTACAGGATTTTGCTGTCATGGTCATATCATGGGAGTCAAGGTCTAGGCAAGTATCACATACATCCCCATATGGACATTCTGAACAAGGTTTAGAAAATCTCTCACTTCATTGCAATGTGCCAGCTTTATTTTAGATTTCAGGGGCTCAAAAAAATGTGACATAGTGTCATGTATAATGTCATTTAAATAACTTATAAGGCTATTTCCCTGGAAAATAGTGATCTACTCATGACATGGCCACAGTCCTGGTACTGATTACTGAGTGATTAAAGTCTCAGAGATAAAGGCCCTTTCTTTAAGAATGACTTCACAATCAATGCGTATGTTTAAAGTATTTAATTTGACATATTCTCCACTTAAAACCTTTATTTAAAATAACCATTTATTAATTGCTCTTGATGGCCAGACTCTGTGGCTAGATTAATTTTTCCATTCTGCAGGGTATATCAGGTGATTGTAATCGTGTTTTATCTGCTGATGATATCAATAAATTACACAGTAAATCACCACAGCTATTCCCTTCCAGGAGAATGTAGTGTGTTCAACAGAAGACATATATCCTTTATTATTTTTTAAAAACACTCAATTAAGAGATATCAATATTTAATTGATGTGTTGAGTTCAGTGTGTCGTAAAAATCATGGACATATAGCCCCAAAACGAAAACAACACTGAACACATGTTACCCTCATTTCACAAAGATTAAGCAAAAATACTTTCTATTTAGACATATATGAACAGCAGCCCCCAGCATGATACTAAAACCATCCTAAGGGAATATTCTCCCACATTCCCTCAGGAGAAAATGTGTCTGAGAAAACTGACACATCACCTAATTATAAAACAATTCTTAGCTAGCTCTAGGCTCTAATTTTAATGCAAAATACAAACTTGAGTCACTTATGTATGATTGAAGATTTATTTCATGCTGATTTTATTTTAACGGAAATAATCCCCATAAAGAATGAAGATGCAGCCAGAAGAGCCTTTCAGGATAATTTGAAAATAGATATCTTGGTAGCAGGAAGGAAAAATATAATTTATGTGTAAACTTCCTTTGAACGTTTCTGCATAATCAAACTTTTCTTTAGTAGGAAAAGTAATGCCCCAATAATAACTGAACTGGCTATTGAACATTATTTCTCTAAATGCAGAAGGAATAAGGATTGTCTTATATCTCAGCCATAGACACTGACTTGGCTCTTGAATTTTTTATTTATTTATTGATTCTTATCCCTCTTTACCCATTCTACGATGTTGAGGTAGGCAGTAAACTGTTGTATATGGAATATTAAGATATTTTAGGTTCTATATTTGGGAATGTTTATGTTGGATTTTTTTTTTTTTTTTTTTTTTTTTTTTTTTGGACAGACAGAGATCACAAATAGAAATAGAGAGAGGAAAGGAAGCAGGCTCCCTGCTGAGCAGAGAGCCCAATGCAGGTCTTGATCCCAGGCCCCTGGGACCATGACCCAAGCCGAAGGCAGAGGCTTTAACCCACTGAGCCACCCAGGCGCCCCGGGAATGTTTATGTTTATTAAATGAAATTACTCTAGTAATCTTGAGTACATCAAAGTTAAATTAAGTTCAAATTATGTCCTAAGTCTTAGAACATAGAACATAATGGGTAAAGACCAGTGTCTTAGATTCCAGTTCTTAGGTTATCCAGCCTGAGGATAGTAGTAACTCTTAGCATATATACTTTTCAGTCAATTTATGGAAAAAACTTAATTTGATTTTAAAACTTTATAATCAGATTAGCTCCATCATCAGGTAGGTCTTTGATGATTCTTTTTTTTTTTTTAAGATTTGTTTATTTATTTGACAGAGCGAGAGAGATCACAAGTAGGCAGAGAGGCAGGCAGAGAGAGAGGGGGAAGCAGGCTCCCCACTGAGCAGAGAGCCTGACACGGGGTTCGATCCCAGGACCCTGAGATCATGACCTGAGCTGAAGGCAGAGGTTTAACCCACTGAGCCACCCAGGCACCCCTGATGATTCTTATTTATAAAAATTCTTTCTCACCTACTATCATATAGACATACTGCTTTATCCTCGGTGCTTTGTTAGAATCTAGCATACTGAGTTTCTATGATCTACACTGATAATGGGAATTTGATTATAGAGATAAGGGAGAACAATACACCTATAGGACACTGCCCATCCTTATTGTGGCAGTTATTAAGCTAATGCTAGTTAATGTTAACCTCCACGCCTAATAAATTAAAGATATCTGGCAATTGCAACACCTGAAAGAGAACCAAAATCCTAATGTAACTTCATTTTTGTGTTAATACAAAGACTGAATTGCTAAAAATTAATCTAAAATTTTTCCATCCATTATTCATATCCAGTTAGTGTTCTGCTATTATGCCCAGAAGAAAGTGATTAATGTATATGAAGCACCAAGGTCAAATTTATTTTGGGTACAACATAATGTACCTGTGTATTTCAGACTACTGCCATGGCATGAATTCTTAATAGCCTCATAACATTAACTTTATATTCAATCACAATTTAGAAATTATTAATGTTTATACCATATTAATATGTAGAACGAATAAGGGCTATGGGACCACAACAGCAACAAAGACCATCAACTAGTTATATCTCAAATACGATGTGGAAAAGAATGACTATATATTAGTTTTTAAAATATTTCAGGTACATATTAGCTTTTCCCGGTCTTAGTAGCCTGGCCTACGTGGGGTAAAAAATCGCTATCACTTTCATGTCTAATCCCCCTCTGTTTTCAAGTAACCCTACCATAACACAGCTTTAGCTATCCATCCCTTTCAAATTAGTTATGCTTCATTGAATTTGGCTGCAATGGGAATCTATACGGAATAAGTCCTACATTTCTCAATGACCTCCCAAATAGAACAGAATATGTGTTATCACCGAAAAGTTTCACTCTACCAACTTTCATGGAGATTCAAGGGGGAGGAAACCCACAGCCACCAGAAGCTCCCTTAGTGTGGAGTACTGCGCGGCACAGACCCTGGGCTTTGACTGCTCAAGCCTGTGCCCTGCATCCCCCACTGTAAGACCCACAACCCCTGTTGCTCAGCACCAATTCTGGCAGGACTGCCCCAGGGCCTGGTATAGAGACACACTTTACTGAGTCAACAAACCCAGGGCCCAGACATAAGTCCCCTCAGGCAGGCAGGTAATCAAGTACACAATTCTTAAATCAAAAATCCTCCAATTCGCATGACTTTAAAGCCCAAAAGTTTTTTGGTAGCAAAACAAAACTGACCTGAGTCATTTGGCTGGAAAACCTGACCTGAGCTAGTGTGAGGCTATTTATAGACCTCATTTATCCCAGTTTAGGTGAACATTCATATTTCTCTGCCAAAATATGAATCTGTTTTATTATAGGGAGCCCCAGGCCCTTGCTGGGACTGTTCATAAAATATATATTTATACTGTCTCACTTTCTAAATTCTATATTTAAAATACATCTGGTACCTGTGGATTGGGATAAGGGATAGGAATACCATGTTTTCTAAAATTACATGGACATGAATTTAAAACTTAATCTGCTGCTAATTACTAATTATTTGACCTTGGATAAATTACTTAACTTCCCTGAACCTGGGTCTTCAATTACACGAATGGGGACATCAAGGGCACCTGACCTGTTCTGTCGGAAGAGCATGCAACTCTTGATGTCGGGGTCATGATTTCAACCCCCACGTTGGGTGTAGAGACTACTTAAATAAATAAAACTTTAAATATAGTAAACAAATCAGGATGTGGAAATCAACTAATGCGACAAATGCTTTGATGGTGCTGACCTGACTCAGGAAACACTTTTTAACCATTACCTTTCCCTAAAACTTCACTCCCTTCCATCTGCCCTGGCCTTCACCAAATATCAGAACTCAATGGCTTACTTGGAGACCTCTGCCTTTATAGCATCCCAATGTTGCTTATGCTTTCTCCTTTTGTCTAATTATTTACAGCATCTCATAGAGCTGAAGTGCAGCATTATTCTGAAAGCCCGTGTTGGGGTGGGGGAGATTACAGACTAGGAATTCCAAATAAGATTCTATCACAGATAAAACAATAGATGTCAGGCAAAGAGAAGGGAAGTATGTACACGCTAGAGGCTGTAGACCACCTCAACCCAACTCTTTAATGCCTTAAGACTACAAAATTGCCCCCCTCCCATTGTCTTGATGCCACAAGGTTAAGAAGGTCTTTGTGACACTCAGGTGAGGGGAAGAATTCTGATGCTATCGGACAGGAGAGAAAATACGTTAGCAAATGTCAAGAATATGTTTCCATAGTTGTCCACAAAGATATTGAACATCTATAAAAATCCAGAGTTTTTGTCCAAGGGAATCACACATTATAAATCTTTCTGGTTTTTGAGATCTTAACCAGCCCTGTGAGCTATAAAGACTGATTTCTTCATCACACACTAATAGGAAGACATCAGATAAATTCTTCTCAGATGTTAAACATGGTGAAAAGCATAGCATAAAATCAAAATCTGGGTGTTTGAAGAGACCTTAAAGATTAATTTAATTTCCTGATCATTTGACAGATGAATAACTGAAGCCCAGAGAAGCCTTATAACTTGATTAAATTTCTCAGCTGGTAAAAGGCAGAGCTAGAAGGACTCAAATCCTTGCATCCATTAAGAAAATAATAAATAAATGACAGCCTCATGACTCCAGTGGGGGATATTTGTATTAAAAGTCAGTATTCTGAAACGTGCAGTGGTGCTGCTGAAGAAAGATTGTGGGGATAGCAGTTGGGAGGCTTCTGGAAGCAGCTCTGCCACTAGCTTAGGCAAAGCAAGACAGAATTAAGGCCTTCCCAGTTGGGATACGCTAGGATGCTATGGTTCTTCTCCTTACACGAAAGAAATGTCATCTCCAAAGATAGAAACTAACAAGGACGTTAGGTCCTTTGAGAATTTGATCCAGTGGCTTTCAATATTAAGTTTAGTATTAATTAAAGAAGACTGATCTGATTGCTTAAGATCAGAATATGTTGTATTTGAACACATGACCAAACAGTTCTAAATTATGAAGATGATATTTTCTCTGTTGGAAACTATTAGGGATTATAATTTGATACATACAATTTGTCTTCAGCTCCTTACGCCTGTTCAAAAGAAACCATGCTGAGCTTCTCTGTCAATGATTTCCAATCAGAGAAACCTTCTCTGCTCGGTATAAATAGGTGTTGAGAGCAAGGAAAGGGCATCACCATTTGTTGCAACACTTGACATTTAACATGACTGTGTAAGATGCAGGCCCCTTGGGAGAGGAAAGGCAGAGTTAGGAAGAAGAGAGACTCAAGAATACTCTATAACATCCTACCTTCTTGCTTTTGTTTTATTTTTGAAAAATATTTAATGCCTCCTTGCTCTTTTGTTCTTGTTTATGTTAATTGGATTCTCCTCCCCCTGCTCCATAGACCTGTTGTTCTTCTTGTTAAATTGACATGCTATGAATTTTTCAGATATTAATTCTCACCAGAAATCCTTCAATATTATTGAACTCCCTGTGTTTGCGGCTTTGGACTTAATATTTTCCCTCCACCTAGTACTTACTTCAAACCATGTAATATACTTTAGAACTTATGTTCACATTATCTTTTGGAGAGAGTACTCTTACCCCATGGGACATGTACAGTGCAACAGCAGGCTTCCCTCAGAAAAGCCCTTATAAAACATGAGGGGGTAATTATTTGAATTACAAAAGGACTTCTTTAAAAAGCTACTCCCTTGGTGCTTTTAAGTGTTTGTTTACTGATCCCTCAGACCACTTGTAAGGGAAGCAGCTTCTGTAGCCACTGCCAGATGAAGGTCAATCATAAGATATAGGGCAGCAGGGGCACCTGGGTGGCTCAGTGGGTTAAAGCCTCTGCCTTCGGCTCAGGTCATGATCCCAGGGTCCTGGGATCGAGCCCCACATCGGGCTCTCTGCTCAGCAGGGAGCCTGCTTCCTCCTCTCTCTCTGCCTGCCTCTCCGCCTGCTTGTGATCTCTGTCTGTCAAGTGAATAACTAAAAATCTTAAAAAAAAAAAGATATAGGGCAGCAAGGACAATACCAGCTATTACATTGTCCTTAGTACTCATTGCATCATTTAGGCAAAACAAAATATCCTTTTCTAAGATATCATAGTACAATTAAATAATGAAAGTTATATCAGTGATAACTATAAAATAATCCTGCTATTTCTGGGTCACTAACATTATGTATAAAGTGTCCTTTATTGGCAAGAATTGGAAAAAGACCCTTTAAAAAACCTATAGGATACTATGGTCTACTTTATACATTAAATTTACTGTTAATAATACTGTCAATTATCAGACAGAACTTAAAATTTTTTGAAAATAGTATAAAAGAATATTGTTCTGTAAAGCGAATAATAATTATGATTACTTTTAAAGATATGTTCTTTGTATCTTAGGGAATTAAGATACAAATTCTTATAAACAGTGAATTTGTTGTATCCCGGGGTAAAAATATTTATCAGAAAACAGGTATGTTAAATAATATGTGTAACATATGACTATATTATATTCTGAATTTTGGGAAAAGAAGCATCCCCGCAATTAATGATTTGCCCATTCATATTAATAATCATTTATATCAGGTGAATGGGTTTGTAGTAATTCTTAGAGATCTTTCACATAGAGATCTCAGCCAACGTTCCCTCCTTCTGCCTATCTTATTATTTCATTCAATTTTTAGAATACTGTGACCATCTTCATTTAGGTTATTAAAACCTCACTCATAACAGCCACCTTCTCAAAACAGTGATGTACTTCCATAAATTTCTTGAAAGAATTCATCAAAACAATATGAGAGCATGCTACTATATTATAAATAAAAATGTCTAACTACCACACCTTCAGTTTCTAAATTATAATTTGAACAAAACCCATAAATGAGAAAGTCATGAGTTATTTTTAGTCGATAAGAAGGAGTAATTGAGTTCATTGAAAAGAAGAGATTATTCAAGTGTAAGAATATTTTAAAATGTTGTTTAAAAGTCCTATCATAACTTGTATTATAATTGTCATATTTATTTCCTTATAGTTCTTGTGCTCACCTGTATGGACAGGAAGCCCCTTGGTTCACTTCTTCCACAGGAATTGGTTGTCTATGTATCCTTGGAACTTTAACATAGGGATTCTTAACATGATGGTGTCATCCTGTTAAATCTATCAAAGGATAAATGGATAAACAAATGTGACATACTCATACAATGGAATGTTAGTCACAGAAAGAAATGTACAGATCTTCACCAACTCACAATGGAATTCTGTCCTGACAAACCCATCATAAGTTGAAAATGTCATAGACCAAAATGTATTTAACACACCCTAACCTACAGAGCATCATGGCTTAGCCTACCTTAACTTAAACATGCTCAGAATAGATGTAATAGCCTACAGTTGGGCAAAATCATCTAAAACAAAGCCTATTTCATAAAAGAGTGTTGAATAGGTCATGTAATTTATTGAATACTGTACTGAAAGGAAAAACCAGAATGCTTGTATGGTTGTGATCCCACAGCTGACTGGGAGCTGTGGTTCGCTGCTGCTGCCTATCATCACAAGAGAGTGTCACATTGCATATTGCCAGCCTGGGAAAAGATCCAAACTCAAAATTCAAAGTACAGCTTCTACTGAACAAACGCGGCTTCATGCCATCATAAGCTTGAAAAATTGTTAAGTCAGACCACCATTAAATCAGGGGGCTGTGTATGATATATGCTACAACATGGACACACTTCAAAGATTGTACTAAAGGAAAAAACCAGACATGAAAAACTACATATTACATGATTCCAGTTATATGAAATATCCAGACTAGGCAAATCCATAGAGACTGAAAGCAGATTAATGGTTGCCAGGGACTAAGGCCAGGGGAGAATGAGGAGAGTGTACATAAGGGGTCTGGGGTCTCCTCTGGGTGTGATGAAATGTTTTGAAACTATTACTAGAGACAATGGTTGCACAATATTGCAGATGTACTAAATGACACTGAATTGTATATGTTAACATGGTTCATTTTATGTGATGTGAATGTCAACCCAAAAACAAAACAAAACTGGGGAGCCTAGAGAGTTCAGTTGGTTAAGCATCTGCCTTCAGCTCAGGTCATGATCCCAGGATCCTAGGATCCAGCCCCACATTGGGGTCCCTGCTCAATGAGGAGACTTCTCTCTTTCCCTCTGCTTGTGCTTTCACTCTTTCTCTCTCTCTCTCACTCTCTCTTTCTCTGTCAAATAAATAAATAAAATCTTAAAAAAAATTTTTTTCAATGACTTCACATTGCTCCTAGAATAAAGTTCAAGATCTTGAATGTGGCCAGAAAGGCCCTCATGATTTGCCCCTTCTTATCTCAGTAATATTGTTACTGCCACTCTCATCCTCATTCTCCAGACTCAGGATAGCCAGGCTGTTACTAGCTTCTAAAGCACTGAATGCTCTTTTCTCAACACAGAGTACTTTCTCTCCTACTCTGCTTTCTCCCTTTACCAGGCTAATTCTTGCTTAACTTCAAGTCTTTAGGCACAGTATGACTTCCTTTATATCGTTCTCGTACCCCACTCCTTGCAAGTAAGGATCACTGCTGTCCATCTTCATGGCCACATGACATCTTGTAGTACTTACTACAATGGTTATGTTTTCACTAAGTAGCTGGGTAGTTATGAGTTTACTATCTATCAGTCCTTCTAAATATATGCTCTACTCGGCAGGATTCATGTAGTATTCCCAGTATGTAGTGGGTACACAATAAATTCTTATTAAAGAAATGAATTAATTGAGAATCTCTTATGTCAACTGGATTAAATATTTCTTTTGGTCTTGTTCATCATCTATTAAGCTATGAACTATGGCTAAAACAATAGATATTTTTCCATACCTCCTTTTAAGGATTACAAATGACATTTATACAATATCCTATGCTACTCATAGTGCTAAGTGGTTTGCAGATATGATCAGATTTAATTCTCATAAAAACTTCATTATTGTACATTACTATTATAATAGTATTCCCATTCTGTTATTAATCCCATTTTAGAGGTGAAGAAATTGAGAAGTTGCCCGGGTTACTGAAGCTACATAGACAGTATGTGATTAATTCAAAATCCTATTTTTCTGAACTCATTTTCACCATGCCTAACAGTCTGCTGAAAAGCATATAAAGGGCTGGCATTGAACCAGACCTGAGTCATAGTGGTTCTTGGAATAACAGTGGTAAATCAGAGGGGCATTGACGAGATCATGCTGAGTGTAGAATAGTAGTTTAAGAAGAAAACATGGCTTAAGAATAGATGTTCTGGGTGGAAACCAGAATCATACAGCATTATGTAAATTTACTAAAATGAGAAACCATACAAAATTCACTTTTAAAGTTACACAGGAGACATCATTTTTAACTCCATTTCAATGCCTGCCCGTTATATTTTAGCAATTAGAATTACTTTTTGCGAAAGATTGATCAGACATGCTTGGACTAGTTCAAATTCATATTTTTGTTTTACTAACCAGATCCCCTGGAGACTTGGTGGCTACTGTGGGTCTTCAGTTGGTCTAAGAAACCTGTAAACCGATACAGGCTACATCGACATTGGAAGAGTAAGATCCAGGCTGCCCTATCTCAGCAGGAGTCATTTGAGTAATGATTAGCACACAGCACTGAAAATACAGGGCAACAGGTATTGGCAACAGATAAAGCGGGAGGATTTGGGAGTGTGCAAGACCCAGCATTTGAGTTTAGATAAGGAATTCAAAACACCAGCTTCTCCGCATCCCTGATAGATTGTTTCCTTGCCATAGAAAGCTTGGATAGCAGACTGAAAAGTAGCAAGGATTTGCATGTGGAGACCATAACCAAATATCAAAATGGGGAGAAATGTTCCATTTTTATGTTTCTAGTAGAGGGACTGCTGCAGTGACCCAGTTCTCCGGGAACAGTAAAGTTAAGCCTTGAATATCCGAATTGATTGGGTCAGTCCCAACAAATGTGATTTTTATCCATCAATTATTTAAAAACCTAGAGTAAAAGTGAGAACTGCATAATTCTCAGAGTTATGAAGCTCATCAGATCTGAGGTGATGCTAGAGGTAGTTTGAGAGATGGACCAAAAAACAGAGTTCAGACCTGAGTCACCAAGATGGGCCTTCTGAAATATAGACTGAGAAAAGAGAACAGTGAGAGGACCATATGGTAAGATTTGGATAGATAAGACAATGTTTTAGCAGCTGGTGCGAATGCGTAACATGTAGGCAAGGGAGATGCATTAGTTATCTATTCACAATAATGCTGCATAACAAATGATCCAAAACCCATAGCTGAAAACAATAGACATTTATTTAGTCCCAAGACTGAATCCTCAGTCTAGCCTGGCAATTTTGGCTCAGCAATTCTGGCTGAGCTCCTTCACATATCTGGCAATCAGCCGCAAGTCACATGATAACTGAATAGCCTCAGTTGTAACTGAGCAGTTCTGAGCAGGGTCTCTTCTCCAGCAAGCTATGCTTGCTCCTGACAAAGGCAGAGGGGCAAGAGAGAAAGCAAAACCACACCCAGGCTTTTTAAGCCTCTATCAGCATCATCTCAGCTAATACGTAAGTATCCCATTGTCCAAAGCAAGTCCTCTGAAGAAACTCAAAATCAAGAGACAGTGAAATGGATTCTGCCCCTTTAGGAAGAGAAAAGGCAAAGTCATAAGGCAAAGGGTGTTGTATCAGTTATCTATCACTCTATTAAAAACCACCCCAAAACTTAATAACATGAAACAATTACCATTTCCTTTGTTCACTATTGGGTTATTCTTCTACAGATCTTTCCTGGGCTTAGTCAACAATTTAGCTGAGACTGCATCATCTAAGATGTCCTTACATCCATGCCTGACAGTTGGTGTTGGCATTGAGCTTTGTATCATCAATAGGCTGAACCAGGATTTCTTACAGTGACTAGTTTACAGCAGCAAGAGAGAGCAAGCCCCAATGGACAAGTGCTCTGTGTCGTGATTGCTAATATCCCATTAACCATAGCACGTACCATAGTCAAAGAAAATCACAGAGCTAAGTCCAGAGTCAGTACAGGAGATTATACAAAAGGACATGAATACAGGGAGCTATGGTTATTGGGGACCATTAATGTAACAAACTTCTAGGGGTGTGAATAGGGAAGGAATCAAAATAATGATGTCATCAGTGTAATCAAGCTACTGCAGGAGAGATGTTGAAAGAAAAATTTAAGGAAAATTTATTATGACTACATTTCCCTCGGCATCTTCAAGAATAATCTTAAAAGCTTTCCTAAGGAAGTTTTGGTGAGTTTTGTTGCATAATATACTTTACTATCCCCTCAGTGTACATATTTTTCAACATTACTGACAGTAAAGATAGAAATACTTCTAGTTATCCAGTTAGGAATAAATCCTGACTACAGGAAATATTTCCTCAATTGCAATTCATGTGGGACTGTCTATGAGTACCTTAGCTTTACATAGGTTACATAATGTTGACTTCAGAGATATATAAGTAAATATATATGCATATATATATATATATGTGTGTGTGTGTGTATATATATGCATGTATGTGTACATATATATATGTAAGACTGGGATATACAATAACTTTTAGTTCTGAAAAATTGAGGTTGCAAAAAGTTGAAAAATTAGTATCTTTATAAAAAAAGGAGGGAAAATGACTGAATACTAGGCTGGCTGTTAGACTCATAGTAATTCATCTCATTTCAATGTGGCCTTTCTCTTTAGGATGGGTTCTTAGAAGCCATATTTCTGAAACATGATTCCACCCCACTGTTCATATTGATTCATATTAAGGAAGGACGCCTGGTCTAAATTGGGCCAATCATCTTTACTATTCTAGGAATATGAAATTTGAGAACATGAAATTCAAGCTAAGATTAGGAATTATTGGAGCTAAATCAAATTGACAGCAATACTCTTCCATCTGAAGTCCCTAGAGCCAGTCTGATTTCTACCAAACACATGTTTGGATTATGAGTTACCCCCACAACCAACAGTTTTCCAATATATTTCCCTTCCCCACCCCTTTTTTTAAACTTAAGCCAAAAAAATTGATTTTCCATATGTAGTGGATGCAGTAGTACGCTACCCCAGAATACCCTTCAGGACTGAGATACTTGTTCCTCCAGCTGGCAGGACCAAAACATCATATCATCGAAAAATTACATTTGGATAAAGGGAGCTGTCTTGTTCCTTTCCTGAGGGCCGCCCCAGATGTGCCACCAGTTCTAGAGAAGACTAAATTAAGTACTTGGTAGCAATTTGATTTTATTGGATCTCTTAATTCTCAAAGAGGCAACAGGCCTTCTTGATCAAGATCAATACATATTCCAAATATGATCTGTCTTTCTTGGCTTCCAGGCATTGGCCAGTACCATTCTAAAAGGATTTAAAGAATATTTGATCCACTGACATGGGATTCCTCTTAGCATTGCATTGGACTGAGGGACATGTTTTATAACAAAGTAAGTGTAGCAGTGGGTACATACATGTCCATGGAATCCACTGGTCCCATTTCACATCACCAGAAGCTACCACATTGCAAAGCAACAGGTATTTGATGGCACAGATGAGGCTTTGTCTTGAAGATGCCTATGAGGATGGGGCACCATCGTTGAGGACACAGTATATGCCAGAAAGCAATGACTATTGCTTGGTTTTGAGCCCCTACGGAATAAAATACATGAACTCCAAAACCAAGAGCAACAGTTAGAGTGGCTCTGCTAATCACACTCCCAGACCACTTGGAGAATTGCATTTTCCGCCCCTACACATCTGGACTCTGCCAGTGTAGAGATTCTGGTTCCAAGAGGATAAATACTTCCACCAGGAAACACAGTAAGCTTTGGCTATTACCCAGTCATTCCAGGATTCAGACACAAAGCTACAAGAGCCAAGAAAAGGACTCACCATACTGGTAGGGGTAAGTGGCCCTGTGCATCGGTAGGAAGTAGCTGTTCCTATACATGTAAATAAGAATACACTTGGCACTTGACTCTCTCTTGGTACTCTCTGCCAAATTTTGATGGTAAATGGACAAAAGCAATAGCTACATCCCTAGAAAAGCATGATGACCACAGGCTTAGACATCTTAGGGATAGTAAAGGAGGGTGATGATGAGTATCAGTTGCTCCCCTGATATCAGCAACAGTGGTAGGGGGTATAGGTACAGTTCTTTCTCACTAACCTTTGTCTTGTAAGTTCCCAGGAAGTGATTAAAAAATTAGAATTCTGGAGGGTCTGTTGCTAAATGGGGTAAACTTACTTTAAGAAGCAAAAGGTTCTAAGCAACATATGTGTGAAGAATAGAAGATACAGAAATGCCCTTCATGGGACAGCTGGGTGGCTTAGTCAAACATCTACCTTAAGTTCAGGTCATGATCCCAGGGCTCTAGGATCAAGTCCCACATTGGAGTCCTTGCTCGATGGGGAGACTGCTTTTCCCTCTGCCTCTCTGCCTGCCACTCCCCCTGCTTGTACCCTCTGTCTCTCTTTCTCTCTCTGGCAAATAAATAAATAAAATCAAAAGAAAGAAAGAAAGAGAGAGAGGGAGGAAGGGAGGGAAGGAAGGAAGAAAAGAAGGGAAGGAGGAAAGAAAAAAGAGGGAGAGAGGGAGGGAGGAAGGGGGTGAAGGAATGAAGAAGGAAGGAAGAAATGCCCTTCATGACTGAGGCCCTGTTTCCTCAGCTGCCAGAAATGTTGGCTGCTGTCACTTCAGGGATGGTTCCCTCTCTGGGAACTACCTTCAGTCAACGGGACCCACCTAATCCAAGTCCATGTTCCCTCCCTGGGTCTTCCCTCGTCCAATACCTGTTCAGGGCAGGGATACAAGGTTCCAGCCCCTGCTTCAATTTGGAAAAACTCAGAACGGCCATCCCAGTTCCAGATCTCTCTATGGGGTCATCCAAGACCTTTATTGCAATTGTATCACAGGTCAGCTTTTCTCTCTGCCTATTCCTACCTTTAGGTGTTATCCTGAGTGAGAAAACAAGCTTCAGTCAACTTCTTGCTCAGAAATACATCTCAGAATCTTTCTCTGGGAACTCAACCTAAAACACTCTAACTTCTATCAACACAAATATGGCAGCTTATTTGGAGGAAGTATTATAATAAGCAAGCAGATGAGAGAGAGAGAGTGGTGCTCACAAAATCTTGTAAGTTGGACCCTATCATTATCTATATTTTATAGATGAGGACATGGGAAGCTCAGATAATATGAGAGATTTCTTTAAACTCATTCATGGTGACTAAGTCTGACACAAGAACCTGTATTTTATTACTATGTTACTCAGAAATAGCCCATTCCCCTTGTATGGCTCTTTACTAGGCTGCAAATGAAAAAATAAAAATAATTCCCGCCATTCTCTCCCAGATGCTCTTCATGAACTGAGTTGATGCTTAAGCCAAGATAAGATGCTTTCTCTCATAACAGCAATTCAGTCTCTAATGCCTATGTTGTAAGTAATAGATAAGGCTCTATGAAAAGACTTAATTTGAGAAGTAGTTAAGTAGCTCATAGGCAGCATCCTAAATACTGAGAAAACATCTTTGTATGTGTACATCCATTGCATACCTGAGGATTGATGGACCAAAATGGCCTGATAGAGATTCTGCTTCCAAATGATGAGTTTCTTACTGATTATATGGAGTACTATCTTTTTTTATTTGCAATTTGATTTAATCTGTCAGGAAAGGTAGGAAGGAGGAAAAGAGGATAGGAAGGAGAGAGGGAGAGAAGGAAGAAAGAAAAGAAACCAAGATGCTAATATTAGTTATGTCTGGAGATAGAATTACAGGATTTTTATTTATCTTTCCTAAATTTTCTGCAATTAACATAGTACTACAGTAAAAATCAGAAAATAAAATGTAAGATCCTCTGATTTATTATGTTTTTCAAAAGGGTGGAGGATATACCAGTGGGAATGTGTAGCTAGAGAAACAAGGCTGGATGGTATTTTGAGGTCCCAGGGCACCCTAAAGTGGACTATTCAAATGTCACTCTAATACAGACTGTCCCCAGTCAGAGAAAGAATAGATTATGGAAGAGTGGTTCAGTCTGCTTTGCTCTGTGAATGGTAGGTCAAATTGCGTACGTATGAATTTGCAGAACTTTATATATTCATGAACACAGATTGAAAGTCAGCAGGATCATGAACTCTTTTCCTCTTATCAGAAATAGCAAATATGTCTAAATTTTTCAACAAAGATTAAAAACTATTAATAACCAAGTTAATGCTGTTATTCTCTTAGAAGATAGGATTGGAAAGTCAATTTGTAGGAAGGTCTTTATAAAGACTTTACAAAGAAAAAATAATGATAGGTTGTAATGCCTTACCATTTTCACTATAGTGCCTCTATCAGGTTTATTTTACTGAACTACATGCTCAAACAGTACATCTATTTGTGTTATTTTCTTTTTCCAATCTGTCATTGGGGTAACCCTATTTGATGAACTACTATTTAATTGCCTTATCATGGGATCTAGTAGTCACAGCCACAGCAAGATAATACGGGTAAAGAAATAGAGAACAAGTTTGTTTTTTATTTTTCTATCAGCTCCAATTTATCCTTCCACAATGTACCTTAGGATATAGTTTTTCCTGTAATTCAGAAAAAGAATATTGGAAACAAGCTCCAGCCTGTCAAATAAAATTCTATGTAACTAGATTGTCTAGCGCTCGCTATTCTATTAAAATATTCTACACTTTGAGATGTCCTCATTTCTGAAGGGCAAATGAACCCAGCAGGTGACTGAGTGATTATGACTTCTGATTCAGAGCTCGTTTTTAAAAAACATGAACTGTTTAATGCCTGCTGATTGCCATCACTAACATTCCCTTGTTTTCAATACCCTCTTCCTCTTACTCACAAACTGAATCCTGCTCTGCATCCAGAGAGGCCACTTAAAGGGAATCCACAGCTAAGTTTCAAATCCCCAGATGGCAAGAAAACTTACTATAATATTAATTTTCCAAGACATATTTAGAATCCTCCATTTTCCTATTCCAGATGTAAATTTTAAGAAATGGTTTGAAGTAAAAGATTTTTAATAATAGAGTGAAATGAAAGGGAGCTGCTGTCAACAAGAGACTCCACTTCATCTAAAATATGTCCTATATGGGTGTCCTGAGGAAATGCTATGGCAGTGAAAGCAATTACTGTCCTATTCTGAAAAGTTATAAAAGTGAAGCCAAACAAAACAACAACAGCAAAACAGTTCACAAACAAATCAACTCCGCTGGCATAGCCTTCCTTATTAATACATCTGGGATATTCCTGAAATTCTGAATATACTGTTTTTTGACTATAAAAGGAAATCCTGTATTTTATTAGCTCATAACCTAACTGCAAAAGATAAAAACAATAATGTTCCACTAGAAAATCTTCTACAGTGTTCAAATACTATGTACACACTCTTCCTTTATCTGATTAAGGTATAATAATACTTGGCAATAGCTCTTTGACAAGGGATGGAGGTTTTTATCTCAAATTGTAATCTCTTGGAGGTTGTGGGTGTTAGCCCATCTTTAAAAAGACATTTTTACAGTAGCTAGAAATTCAAGAACTTCCAATAATGCTACAAGGTTGTCTCTTCATCCACTGAATCCTCAAGTGCTTTATCACTTGTCATTTTGAAGATGATCATTAATCAGAACATTTTGCACTCAAACCAACTTGTAACCTATGGGCTTTTTACAAACATAACAAGCTACATCAATAAAATGCAGCTGTCGCAAAGTGAAATGAGGCTGTTCATCATAATATGAGTAGCAGTCTAAAACAGGAAGATAAAGATGACTACTATACCCAGTTGAAAATGCTGGCATCATTTCTCTCTTCCTAAACTCAATTTGTTATCTAAAGTGTGAGTATTAGGTGTGGAGGGAAGAAACATACGATAGCCATTATTGAAAAACACAGAGATAGGTGCAAAAAATAGAAAACATAGGTATATAGAAGTTAAGGTGAGGACTATATGAAAAGGCTCAGTTTGTATCTATTCAGTGCATGTGGTCCTAATTGGTTCTTTTTGATTGCTCTTTCAGAAACCAACTATTGTAAAGCAATATTAGTTAGAACCCGTGGATAACTGCTCTTCTCCCTTCATACCAACCTGGAAACTAAACTTAGTACCTTGAAACATTGCAAGCAACCAGACATATATCCAGCTCTTCAATATACTAACTATACACAAAAAGATTTCTTACTGAGATTTTGTGGGGACATGTGACAAAGGGGTTATATTACATACAGTATGGCCAAACTTCTATCATTCCCCCAAAAGTTCTCTCTCAGTGCATCAGTCTATCTCTCCTCTCCAAGTCCAGCATTTCCAGCTAAACTCTAGAACTGAGACCCGAGTCCCTTTTTTATTTTATTTATTTATTTGTTTGTTTGTTTGTTTGTTTCATTTTTGCTAAACAATTGAAAGCTCTAACCCCACCCCCCCCCAGCCTCGTGTGCTTCTCCCATGTGGCAAGGTACCCACATCCTTGGAAGGCAGGGAAAATTGTAAACAATAAATATTTTCTCTTTTCACAGTTTTAATATCTCAAGGGCAGGACTGCTAAGTCAACCTTAAAACGGGACTGGATTCAAAAATAGGACCACCACTAGAAAAACAAAGAAGCTTCAGTCTTGCCTCAGCTTCTCTCTGATCATTTGCTTTACTCTTCTCTCTAGTTTTTCCTTTCTTTCCTTGTAATCCCTCTTGTTATAGAAAAAATTAAAGGCTACCAGAGTTGGGGATCTTTGTTATGTAGATTGGTAGTTTTCAAGTCTAGCTATATATCAGTTCAATTTATTGACATGGATTTCTAAGCCTCAAATGTTATGATTTCAAGATCTGATAGGGCTTAAACATTTATATTTTTGAAAGCCCCCTAACTGGCTTAAAGATTAAGCTCCTAAAGCAAAGAGCACCTCCTTCCGTCTACCCCCCCCCAAAAATGGCAGTGCAAATAAGACAGAAATGTATTTCATTCTCACTTAACAGTTCTAACATGAGCAACCCAGATAGGCAGAGTAGCTGGGCTCCACCTAAAGATTGCATTTCCTTCCTCTTGTTCATCCATACTACCAGCTTACAGCCAAGAAGTGTTTTACAAACAATACCTAGAGCCTTGCCCTTGATTATTTGTCAAAGCAGGATCACTGACATATTCATTTTCTGGCTCTTGGGAAGGTCAACAGTAGAGGTTCAAGCCAAGCAATCTACTTACCAGCAAGTGGGGCAGAAGTGGCCCACATCACTTCTTCCCCCAAGCTCTTTGTGAGGACTTAATCATTTGACTGGGAAACATGTCTATAGCTGGACAGCCATGTACCCAGGAAGACACGGAGAATGTTTGAGGGAAACATAGGCACTCTACCGTTCTCCAGAAGGATTTCTTATGCCCAAGCAGGCATAGAGAAAAGAGATGGTACCTTTCTACCTTTCTCCTTCAATTCACCTAATATCAGCTGTCACATAGAGGAGAAGGCACTCAACTTACAGTCGGAGGACTCATGGGCAAGTCCAATTTCACCACCAATTGTGTGACCTCAAGCAGATTATTTCCTAAAAATATTATGTGCATAATGTTAAGTGATTTGTCTGCATCATTTCTTTTATCTTTACTATGTAAAGCAGATATTTTTAATCCTATTTTATTAAGAAACTGGGTAATTTTCCCACTTCACACTGGTATATATTATCAAAGCTAGACTTCAAATTCAACATTATCTGAACCCAAAGCATATTATCTTTTCCCTCTGCTGTATTAGACCTTGCTGAGGCTCGTTTTCTTATAAGTGAGATAAAATATGTATCGAAATGAGATGTTGTGAGGGTTAAATGGGCTAATTTAAAGGTGCTGTATAGACCTTAAATACCAACATAAATAGAAGTCATTATTTTCTTTTGTAGACACAGAAAATGAAACACATTTGCAGTGGTGGGTCTGTGTTTTGAATTCCATTCTGACAGGGGTGATAGATTTACACTTATTCATTCACAGTCCCTGGTACTGTCTTCCATGATCAATAGCACCCATTTATGAGATGACAGTACAGAGTTAACCTATAGCTGTGGAACTGAACAAAGCCAACTGGCCCACATGGGAATTGAATTAATGACCTGGAACTGGTAAGCATCGTTCTCAGATGAACTAAAATAAGTAGACATTGACTATCATCATGAAGACATAGACTAAAGATAATAAGACCCAAGGAAGAGCAATATTTCTTCATCACTCTTGTGAGTTGATTCATTAAAGAGTTACAGATAAAACCAGCTATCTTGTGAGCAAGTGTCCTGTTACCATAAACCAAATTAAAGTGAATTCCAGCACATTTCTTCATTTCAAATTCTAGTCATATTATTGCAAAGCCTATCTTCTCTTTTACAGAAGCTGAAAACTTCAGCCTGTAGATCATAAGTTGCAGAAAAGCAAAGAATAAAACCGGACACCAAATAAGGTTAAACACATACTCCCCTCCCATCATTCCTGCCTGACCTCTTCCTTCAAGCAAGCACAAATATTGGGGGAAAGAAGAAAATAAATACAAATCAAATTACACACTATTGTTGCCCAGTTGATTTTTTTGGTAACACTTTTAAGTATATAACTATATATGGGGATGGGTATTAACTTTTTTATAAAATAAAATTATTGCCTTTTAAAATTAAGACAATAAGTTGCTCAAAAGAGTCCCGAAATTTCTGACAATTTCCAAAATAACTAATAACTCTCAAATCTTAGATTCTCCCTAACTGCTCTACCAGGAGCATTCTGGTTTTGGCCTCAGGATTTCCTTGGTTTTCAGCTCTGTATTAAGTCATTTACCTCATAAAATTTTTTTCTGACCCCTTATGAAAAAAACATCCTAAACTTTCCAGGAGGAAAAGGCTACCAAACATAAAATATATTCTCCATCTCCTATTCCCACCCTGAACAGTGTGTTTTGCCAACAAGCCACTCATGCAATATATACCATATGAAGGGACATGGAGAGAAAACTAATTTTCCCTCAGTTCAAAGAATATTGACAGTCAAAAAAACAAAACAAAACAAAAACCTCTCAAAATGAATCCACTACACTTATATATCAAGCTTTCTTATTTCACTTGAAAGATCTCTTATTTCAGATGACCTGATAACCAAATTAAGAAAAAATATTTTTTTAATGATAGAAGGCAAGTTTTGGAATTGGGGGAATCCAAATTTTCAAATTGAACAGAAGGTAAGTTGCTTTTTCACTATAACTGGATGGGAATCCTCTACGGCAGACTGAATATGGGAAATGAAAAGTCTTCCCTTTCTTGTTGGAATAGAAACAGAGGACATCCAGAAAGATCCATGAAAACCATGGATCTTGTCAGAATGAGTGAAACAATGGAATTTTTTGCTGAACCACACATAGTTGGGGAGATAGTCTATGTAGTCTTTGTTGTCCTAGCCACTGGTCAGCTTATTTCTGAATTCAGTTTTAAATGTTTAGATTAAACTGTGAAGCTAGATGAGTCAAAAAAAAATTAAGAAATAAATAAAGAATTGGACAGCAATTACATTCTCTGACAAAGCATCTAAAGCACTTCAGTTAGTTATGGTCCTTCTAAGGCTATTTAATGGCTAAGCTGAGAAATTAGTGATTAAGTCTCCTTGAAAACATAATGGGCACCAAGGTTTTGGTGTTTAACTAGAGGTGTTTATCTTAGGAATATAGAAATGCAGATTTTTCCATAATAATTACTAAGGCATTGGAAAAATGTGTATAAATTTACAGATGTCTTCAGCTAAAGAACATTTTTCCTAGGATAGGAAAAAACTGATATGACCCAAGTTCTTCAATAAAGATTGGGTTCTTTAACATAGTTCGTTTATGAAGAATCATAAAGCAGAAATTACTCTGGAAAACAGCATGGAGTTTCCTCAAAAAGTTGAAAATAGAGGTACCCTACAACCCAGCAATTGCACTACTGGGTATTTACCCTAAAGATACAAATGTAGTGACCCAAAGGGGCACGTGCACCCAAATGTTTATAGCAGCAATGTCCACAATAGACAAACTATGGAAAGAACCTAGATGTCCATCAACAGATGAATGGATAAAGATGAGTGGTATATATATACAATGGAATACTATGCAGCCATTAAAAGAAATGAAATCTTGCCATTTGTGATGACGTGGGTGGAACTAGAGGGTATTATGCTTAATGAAATAAGTCAATCAGAGAAAGACAATTATCATATGATCTCCCTGATATGAGGAAGTTGAGAGGCAACATGGGGGGTTTGAGGAGTCGGAAAGTAATAAATGAAACAAGATGGGATCGGGAGGGAGACAAACCATAAGAGACTCTTAATCTCACAAAAGAAACTGAGGGTTGCCTGGGGGAGGAGGGTAGGGAGAGGGTGGTTGGGTTATGGACATTGGGGAAGGTATGTGCTATGGTGAGTGCTGTGAAGTGTGTAAACCTGGCAATTCACAGACCTGTACCCCTGGGGCTAATAATACATTATATGTTAATTTTAAAAATTATATTTAAAAAAAGAATCATAAAGCAGAAAGTTTGAGAACCAGGGTTCTTGGTTATTCCTGAAAGGTTTAGCAAAATATGTATAGAAACAGAAAAATGCACAATTCCTAAAATTTAATGAATATTCTCAAAATAAGCACACTTATATAAACCTACCCACATCAAAAGGTACCATTTTTCCAACAGTACCATTTTTTTCAACAGCCTATGTTCTCTTCATGTCTCTGTGTCTCATTCTGGCAATTGTCAAAATGTTTTGAACTTTTCCATTATTATTTTATTTGTTTTGGTGATCTGTGTTCAGTGATTATGACTGACTGAAACCTCAGATGATCAGTGGCACTTTTAACAATCAAGTATTTTTTAAGTAAAGTATGTACATTGTTTGTTTAGACGTAATGGTATTGTACACTTAATAGGCTATAGTATAGTATAAACATAGCTTTTATATGCACTGGGAAACCAAAAAATTCATTAGACTCCCTTTACTGGAATATTTGCTTTGTTGTGGTAGCCTGGAACTGAACCCACAACATCTCCAAGGTATGATTCTATATGGCTTGGTCAAAATTGCTTGCTATTATGGTTGTAAATTTCATCCATGTTATTTAATGTAGCAGTAGCTCAGTCATTTCTATTGCTGTACAGCATTCTGTTATATGGATATACCATAAATTTTTATCTATTCTACTACATTTTGTTTAGTTTTAAGTGTTTGGCTATTATAATTAGGGATACAATAAATATTCTTGTATATATTATATGGTAGTCAAATGTACACATTTATCATGGTCTCAATGATAACATTCCCCCACATTCATATGTTGAAATTTTCATATCCACTGTGATAGTATTAGAAGTGGGGCCTTTGAGAGGTGCTTAGGTCATAAAGGTGGAGCCCTCATGGATGTGATTAGTGCTCTTATAAAAGAGATCCCACAGAACCCCATTGGTCCTTCCCCATGTAAGGATATAACAAACAGTCTGAGACCCAGAAAGGGCCCTCACCCAAGCTGATCTCAGACTTTCAGACTCCAGAACTCTGAAAAATGAGTATCTGTTCTTTACAACTTGTGGTATTTTGTTATACAACCTAAAATGGCTAAGGCAACCTTTCAGTTGAGTATATAGCTACAAATGGAATCATGAGATCATGGGATATGATTATGTTCAATGTCATTAGCTACTACCAGTCTCGCAAAGTTTTACCAATTCACACTCCCATGAGCAATGTATAAGAATTTCAGTTGCTCCATGTCTTGATCATTACTTGGTACTGTAAGTACTTTTTAGCCTTCCTCTAGGTGTGATATGGCATCATAATGGGATTTTAAGTTGCATAACCCTAACGACTAATAAGGTTGAGCATCTTTTTCATGTTCTTATGCCATTTGAATATTTACTTTTTGAGGACTTGTTGAAACATTTTGCCAATTTTTCTTTTTCTTTTTACTGTGTTATTTTTATATATTGTGGATATTAGTCCTTTAATTGGATATACATCTTGCAAATATGTTCTCCATACTACACCTAGCCTTTTCACTCACCAAATGACATCTTTTGAGAAACAAAATTAAATATTAGCATAGTTCAATTTATCTGTCTTTTCTTCAGTAGCTGGCACTGCATTCCAGTCCAGTTACACTGCACCCTTGCTGTTCTCCAGTTATGCCAGACATCTTTACACTTCTTCACTTGCTACTTGCATACACATATTCACATGGCTTACTCTCTTCAGGTCAAATGAGTCCCTGTCAGAGCACAGGTCTGGGCCTGGTCTTCCTTAGCTTATCTGTATAAAATAAGACACAATAACTCTTACCTACCCTGACTTGCTCCCAATATTTTCTACTCCTTGTCCTCTGCTTTATTTTCTTTTTATCATCCATAACTACCTAATATATTACTTATTTATTTTCTCTCTCCTCAAATCACACTACAATGTACACTACATGTAAGGACAGGAAATCTGTCTGTTTTGATCAATCTCCTCTGCCCAGAATATCTACCATATAATAGGCATTCAAAAATATATATATTTTTGCTGAATGAATGAAAAATTGTGTCTAAGTATGAATTTATTTTTATTTTTCTCATGACTCTGTGCTTTTCTCTGAGTTCTCAAATCTTCAGGTCTGAAAATTGCCAACTATATGTCTCTTAATTAACCTCTTCCCTATTTTCTCTTTTGCATTATATACTAGACACATCTTGGAGATTTTAGAGATCCATCTTTCACATCTTTCAACTTCTCTTAAATATTTCCCAGCTATCTCACTAGATTACAAATTAGAAGATTTCCTCAGAATTGTTGTCCAATTCAGTGATTCTCTCTTTAGCCTTGTTTAGTCTACTGTTAATTCATCTATTAAGATTTTTATTTCAGCAACTATATTTTATATTTCTGTAATATTTATTTGGGTGATTTTCAATTTTCAATTTTTTTCTTCAATGCTGTGCTTCTGTTTTGTGGATAACCTTATTTCTCAAGATATAACTGAACATTTTAGGCATACTTATTTCAGAGATTTTCTTAGATAGGTCTTGTTCTTCTCAAGTATGAATACTCCCATTTGTTTTATCTGCTTACTCTATCTCATTGCATAATTTATAATGTTTTTCATATGCAGTGGGAATTATTTACAGAAGTTCCATGTGTCCTGGATTACAGAGGTTTTCCTCTTGAGTCAACTTTATAATTTCTTCTGCTAAAGTCCTTTAATGTTCACTGGTTTCAGAACAGTTTTTGTGACACTCTTTTAGATCCATATTTTTGTACCATTTGGGAGATGAATTTTGGCTATCGACAAATGCACACCTTGAGCCAGTATGAGAAGATTTGGCCAGCTCTGCTATTTTAAAAGTAAAAGGCATTGTCCACCTCCAGCAGGGGGCTACATTGACATTTCAAATAAAATCCTAATAGAAGTATGTCCTTTCTCTGGCATTTTCTTTTATGCATATATTTCTCTTGGAGATACTGTTGCAACCAGATAGAATTTATATATATTGAAATCTTGTGTCCAGGCCTAATATCATCTTATTCAAACAGTATTTTCACTGATGACTGGCTATCTAGTTGGAAATATTCAACAGGTAGTTGAAAATAAGCAAGATTGCTCAGAGAACAAGTTAAAGACACAGAAAAGTATTTATGTGACTGTCCACAATTAACAAAATGTTTGAAATTATGTACTCTATTGACACCCAATAACATAATTACTGTTTACTTTGAAAATCAGAAGACAATGCAAGTTAACAAAGCAAAATTTCTTTAGTACTTTCTTGCACTAGAATTTCAAAAGTCATTTAATAAATATTTATTAACAGCCTGTTAAATGTGGAACACTTTTCCACATTCATTAGTGTGACAATCATTCCTGAATAAAGTTAGAGCATCAGTGTATAAAAGAGAGGATCAACGAGTGAGAGAGTCAATACCCAAATAATCTATATGAAGAATCATAATTTTTGGAAAAATCATTTACCATAGTAATGATATGTTATACTTCACATACAAAATTAATAATACTTAACTTCCCTATTTTGGTTGTCTATTTGCAGGTAGTGATTGATTTGTTGTGACCCATTTCCTCTCCTGCCCAGTTCCTGTTGTGAATGATAGCATGCATTTATAAAACTATTGACAAGGAAGAGCAGATAACTATAAAAAGGTACAGAGTTGATCTGCTCTGTTAAGGTTCTGCATCTTGAGCTTGGCCTCATTAGCAGCCTAGCCAACTTTTTTTTAAGAACAAAATTTATTATGTTGCAGCAGACAAGACAAGCTGTCAGCAGCACCTTAGCAGATTCTGATGGCTCTCCAGAGAGAGGTAATTCTGTCTGCGTTATCCATAGTTGTGAAAACACCAGGGAATTGATATCTGAGCCTGTTTCATGAGAGGGAAAAAAAAAAACATTTAAAGGGTGGAAACACTGGAGGCAATAAAACAAACAGCACAGGCCACCAATAGGATGTGGGAACACGTCTATATTTCATAGCATAGATTTTTACGTCAGAATTACTGGAGTCATTCATCATTACAAATGTTTTCTTAATAACTTCCAGGAGGCAGAAAGGATTGGAATTTCCTATACCTGAAACATAAATGAGAGTAAGAAGCAAGGTTGAATCAGGAATGTCTTCCTGTAAAGTGGGTCAGCCTTTATGTGAAGCTTTACCATTTCAAAGATGTCTAATGAAACAGCTAAAATAAAGATGGAGTGTATGCAGATCAGCTGAGGTACCAAATTCAAATTTTCTTGTTTTCCAGGCTCTTGCCCATATTAACAGGAATATTTAAAGGATTCTTTGGTAAATCATTAGAATGAAAATCCATTTTTTCCTAAATTATCTGAGAATTTATTGTGAAACTATATAATAACTAACTTCCTATACAAGTTCTTTCTTTCATGTCTTACATGTTCTTTGGCTGAAGAAATAATAGATTAAAAGAATTAAAGAGTGGGCAAAACTCAGTAGTGGTTGTCATTCTGATAGCCTTTTTATAATGGGGCTCTACTATAAAACTGTAACAATGAACATTATGCGCTGTAATTAGGCCTCCAATGGTTATAAAAACCTTGGCTAGAATGTAGTTGTTATAGCCATGACATTTCTTATTCAGGTAACTTCAAATTAAGCAATGCAGTGAACTGTGTTTGGACATGATGATTTATTTGCCCCAACCCTCAATTTGAGGATAATATTTTGTTAGTCATCTCACCATTCCCAAATACATTTTTATTTTCTTTGTTTTTCTTTCTTTTCTTCCCTTAGATGATCTCCTACAAATTTACCAAGTACAGTTTATCATACTCATGCATTCATTCACCTGGAATGCATTCATTGCCTACAGTCAACCAGTCACTCCACTCAGCGACAGAAACAAATGATCAGCCAAAACAAAATCAGCCCTTTGTCTCAAAGATTACAGAGGAGCGGGGAGCAGGGAAGACAATCAAGTAATAGCACAAAAGTGAGAAACTGGATATTGCTCTAAAAAGAGAAAGACATGACAATATGAGAGCTTATAATAAGGAATTTGATGGATTCAGGTAGGGTTTTCCCAAGAAAGCGACTCTTGTGTTGGAAGGAGGACTAAGAGTTAACCAGGTACAAAAAGGAAGAGAGACAGACTTGTGTGCAAATGTCCTATGCAGACTTTCTAATAACTGGTTATAGAGTTGCAAGAATGTAGATAAATTGGTCTTATTCCTGGGTCTAAATATGCTCCTAACTCTAACTAGTCAGAGAGGGTCAAATATTTTCAGGATCGAATTCAAGAAAAAGTATTTGTTTTGTCATCCAGTTCTTTTATTTCTTAATCATTCTGGCAGAAGAAAGAAAGAACAAAGTTCTAAGTTTACTCTAGTTAAATTAAAGGTCTCTTTCATCACCCAGGGCATAGATCCAGCACTTTTGCACATGCTAGCTACAGAGCTTGGTGCACATGAGTTTTCTCTTTATTTTTATTCTCTGCATTATGCTTAGTACCTAGTTATAAATAAAGTGTGATGGGCTATTTTGGTTTGATGTGTGATTATGCTGTAGTTTGCATTTTATTTCTATAATTCATGAGCATTTACTGTAGAAGAGCATTTTAAAATGAAATGTAGGGGAAAGTGATTGTTAAAGCTTAGTATAAAATAAATGAATTTCTTCCAAAAAAACAAGTGAGAGTATTATTGTAAAAAAAAATTATCAATCCAAGCCATTTCAAACTGCTTTAGAAAACATTCGCTTTCATTTTACATCAGTGTGACATCTAAATGATAATTTTTACCCTGTCATTTGTCAATCAATACCTTAAATATGTATATTATATATTATAACTGAAGACCACCAAACATATATAGTCTATCTTGAGAAATATTAACAGCTAAATTCTTGAAAAATATGTTGACACAATATTCTTTGAAGGATAAATACTAGATAAGTGCAAATGAAGAAAAAGTTAGGTAATAATGCTGTGAATCCTATAAACAACAAAAATTTCTAGCATTCCTGTGTACATGTGTGTATGTGTGTGTGTATATATAAAGAGAGAGAGAGACTTACCATGCCACAAATATTAATTATAAAATTATAATTTGGGGAGGAACGCCTGGGTGGCTCAGTTGGTTAAGCCGCTGCCTGCTTATCTCTCCGCCTCTGCCTGCCACTCTGCCTGCTTGTGCACTCTCTCTCTCTCTCTCTGACAAATAAATAAATAAATAAAACATTTTTTTTAATTATAATTTGGGGAAAGTTAAGTGACTCATATCTTCCTCCAATTAGTCAATGGTTAACTTCTCATGTATCTATGTGTATTAACTACTAATTCAAATTGATCATATCAGAAAATAAGACTTAGTAAATGTTAAGAGTTTAAATAAACAGGACATGTAAAGAAAGAACCTAACTAATACTTGAAAAATAATCTTTACCTATTACGTAATTACATTTCATTCATTCCATTAACAAATTTCATTAAGCCTCTACTGCACTAAGTACTGGAAGAACTTGATAAAGAACACAAAGCTCTTAACACAATGGTGCTTAACAATTTTTAGAATTGTACAATAACTGATAAGCTTTTTTTAAATCTCAAACTGAACCAAAAACACATGAAAGTTTCGGTGGTTCTGATTCTTCCCCTTTTCTAAACATCATGTCAACGCCTTTCTAACACATGACAACCCCTGACTGGGCTTGTGTAATAATATAACAATGAAATTCATAAATGTAGCCTAGCCACAACCCTATGGAATTTTATAATTCAATAGATATAGGCTAATAGTAATTAAAAATTATATTTACACGGTGTTTTACAATTCAAAAATACTTCACACAAAACATCTCGTTTATGTGTGCTGCTGTAGTAATGCATATAGATGATAAATTGATGAATGCTTATGAAGAGCAACAGAATGAGAACTTCTAAGATACACATGAAAAGCAAGGCATATATCCAACACAACTCAAAACCTGAAGAATGATAAGGCAAAGCCTCATCAGCATATGGTTCAGCGGTATATCCGTACTGAAAGATGCTGGAAAAGAGATGGGATTTCGGGATGCATTTAACTGACAGAAAGTGTCCACTTAATAGATTAAGATAAAGGAAGTACAGGGAGGCATTCCAAGGACAAAGGCACAGACTTTTATAATACAAATTTTTGCAAAGGTTTACAACCATGTAGCTTGTCTCACTCTATATTACCTACAAAAATGCTGTTGGAATCAATACCAGATTCTATAAATGAACAAGAAATAATTCATCCAGTATTTTCTTTTTTTTTTTTAAAGATTTTGTTTATTTATTTGACAGACAGAGATCACAAAGTAGGCAGAGAGGCAGGCAGAGAGAGAGGAGGAAGCAGGTTCCCCGCTGAGCAGAGAGCCCGATGTGGGGCTCGATCCCAGGACCCTGGGATCATGACCTGAGCCGAAGGCAGAGGTTTAACCCACTGAGCCACCCAGGCGCCCCCATCCAGTATTTTCATCTTGCTTCTTTTATTTCAGATTTTTAAATCTTTTAAGTATAGTTAAAACAAGCTGACAAGCAAAGCCTTCTAAACCTTCCTATAACTGATCTTATTTCCCAACATGTAATGTAAGACCTTTGAATCATAGTAACTAACTTGAATAAGTGACCCTGCATCATTCTGATTATGAGAACAGGCCATCTGTTCGTTGTCCTAGAAAGCTAAGCAATGCTCTGACTTAACTTTTTTACAACAGTGATTATTCACTTTGGCAAGCATCACATTTATTGTTTGTTTCATCACTATAAAGATTCTATTTTGGCATACAAATGCTGTATATTTTCTTCTTTGGCATTATATGAACATTCATTCCTCTTCATTCTATGGAAAATTTATTCAGTGCCAATTAGAAGAATAAACTGCAAGATGGTGATAGCTCTGTTACATCAGAAATCATACACAAACTAGTTTCTTCCTGCTATGAACGAGTTACAGAAAAAGTGCTTCAATAAATTTTCTCCCTCAAATTTCAAATAATTGCTAGGTTAAGTCCCATGAAATTGCCAATATTCAATTGTTTGACTTTAAAAAATGACAGATTCATATGGTTCTGCCTCATAAATGAGCCAGAGAGTCCACATACTTTTGTTCCTTAAAGTGAGCCAGATACCTGTACCCATGTTTGCTGCAGTATTATTTACAACAGCCAAAGATAAAAAAGAAGTTTTGGGGCGCCTGGGTGGCTCAGTGGGTTAAAGCCTCTGCTTTCGGCTCAGCTCAGGGTCCTGGGATTGAGCCCTGCATCGGGCTCTCTGCTCGGCGGGGAGTCTGCTTCCTCCTCTCTCTCTGCCTGCCTCTCTGCCTAATTGTGATCTCTGTCAAATAAATAAATAAAAATCTAAAAAAAAAGTTTAATGTCCATCAGTGGGTGAATGGATAAAGGAAAAGTGGTGTATATAAAAGATGGAATATTAGTCAACCCCAAAAAGAAGGAAATTCTGCCATTTGTGACAATATGGATTTGAGGACATGATGCTAAGTAAGGCAAGTCAGACACAGGAAGACACACGCTGTGTGATTCACTTGTATGTGGAATCTAAAAAGGCCAAACTCATAGAAATGGAGAGTAGAATGGTGGTTGTCAGGGACTAGAGGGCTGGGAATTGGGGACATGTTGGTCAAATGATATAAATGTCCAGCTATGAAAGGAATAGTTCTAAAATAAATGATATATACATACCTACATAAATAAATAAAATGGTCGTTCTGGGGATCTACTGCACAACATGGTGACTATAGTTAATATTGCATATTCAAAAGTTGCCCAGATAGTCCATCTTAAATGTTCTTACCATAACAACAACAAAGAATGGTAATTATCTGAGGTAATGTGTTTACTAACCTTATTGTGGTAATCATTTGGCAATACATATGTGTATCAAAACATCATATTGTGCACCTTAAACCTGGACAATGTCATATGTCAATTTTATCTCAAAAAAAGGCCATCCCTGAACCCTGAGGCCAGTGGGCATCAGTCACAGGGGTCTAGGTTGGCATCTCGCTTATGCAGAGCCAGAGGCCGGGGCTGGCTATAAGTGCATATCCCAGGTACTGGGTGAGTAGGGAGTGAGAGGGACTCAGGCAGCTGGTACCTGGGAGCACAAAAAACAGTGGGGCAAACACCGGTGAAATCTGTGGGGGGTGTGCTGGTTGTTGGTTTCTCCAGTGGTGAAAGCTGCTGGGACCCCCCGCAGAGCAAGTCACTGGGAACAACAGTCACTCTCACGATGTGTTTCTTACCAGTAGCCCCTGCCCTCCTTCCTTACCCCTTAGTCATCACTATATGTCTCAGCTTTGCCAGTCTCTGCCTGGGGTGAAAGTGAAGTGTGTAGTCCCCTGAAAGGCTGGGGTAGCTAATTGTTCACCTCATTTTCCCTTTCCTGGCCAGGAGAACTCTTTCTAAGGGAGCTGTTGGCATCGGGCAATGCAACCTGGAGAATGGAATGATGAAGGCAAAATGAAGTTGTTCTTTCTCCCATTCTTATGCTATTATTCTAGGGGTTTTTTTGTTCCACGGTGCTGCTAAAGTTTTGTAAGCAGACTCCTGAACCCTCCTACAGCTGTTTTTGCTCATGGATAGCTGTCTAATTGTCGACCTTTGTGGAAGGATGTTGATCTTTGTGGAAAGATCTTCTATTCTGAAATTTTGGTGACATCACTCCCTAATATTTCTATTCTAATGTAAATTCAATCACACAGAATTTAGATTGTAAGTGTTCTTGATTTAAATAAACTCTGTTTTAAGTCAGCTACTTTGATATAGAATTTTATGGGTTTTGTCAGCTTCCTGGAATTAATCTCCAAATTCTTCATCCAGGGAAAATTAGAAGCTTTAAACATACTTTTTAGAGAATGTATGAATTATTAAAAATTAACAGAAGAAAAAAACTAACAGAAGATATGTTTATTTATATTTAGTTCCATGCCTAAGAAAATGAGCTATAAGTCTATGATATTCAGAAGTGGCCCAAGTGGGGCACCTGGGTGGCTCATCTGTTAAGCAGCTGCCTTTGGCTCAGCTCATGATCCCAGGGTCCTGAGGTCAAGCCTCACACAGGCTCCCTGCTCAGCAGGAAGCCTGCTTCTCCTTCTCCCACTCCCCCTGCCTGTGTTCCTCTCTTGCTGTCTCTCTCTCTGTCAAATAAATAAATAAAATCTTTGGGAAAAAAAAAAAATAGAAGAGGCGTAAGTGAGAACCTTTGTACAAAAACGACTATGATCAGGATCGCTGTGAATTTAAGTTTCATTTTAACTAGGAAACTGTAAATAAGTATATTGAATGGGACTTTACCCTTTTTTAAAAGGAAATATCTTAGCAAACAACATGTAATGCACAGAGTTAGGTTGAAAATTGAAGAGTCCTTTTCTCAACAGAATTACTTAACTTATACATCAAGGAAATGCAGTAGAATCAGGAATCTAGACTTCTCCAAGGCTTCCTTGACAAAGTCTTTTTTAATACCCCTGTGAAAGAGATAGAGAAGAGATATTGAACGCTAATACAATTGGATGGATTTCAAATGAATTGAAAAGCCATTTCTTGAGGATACTGATTAATGAAATGATGTCATAGTCTGTGGGTTTTGCTTTCAGCCCTGTCTTGTTCAATGATTTTATCAATGACTTGAATGAAGACAGCAAATATATGTGTGTTATATTTGCAGATGATACAAAGCTGGGAAGGATAGGGAATAAGTTGGATGACAGTATGCCAGTATCATACGCCAAAAAGATCTTGACAGTCTAGAGACACGGGCCAAACCTAACAAGATGGAATTTAATAAGGATAAATGTAAGGTCAATACAACAACAACAAGAAGAAAGAAAAGATCCCTCCTATTAAAGTAGAGGCTGAGGGATCTGCGGCTTAAGGGCAACAGGTGAAATGAGGGCTGAGGAATTTAGTTGAATTCACAGTAAGCTCACTATTAGCGAATAGTATGAATTGTATTAGGCACTTGCTCTTTAGACTAAAAAAGATGGAAAGTTTAAAAAAAAAATGGGAAGATGGAAAGTCATGGATGTGACACTTACTAGGGATTAAACTTACTTACAAATTACTTAATTAAACTTGCAAATTCCTTAATTTCTCTAAACTGTAATTTCTTTGTATGTAAAATGAGAGTGATACTAGGAAAATTTTCAGTGTGAAGTCTACTATGTTAGTTTTTTTATGGAAGTGCTGACCTTGAAGGTTTTTTTTTTAAAGATATTATTTATTTATTTGACAGAGAGAACAAGATCACAAGTAGGCAAAGAGGCAGGCAGAGGGGGAGAGGGAAGCAGGCCCCCCGCCAAGCAGAGCGCCCTGAGATCAAAACCTGAGCTAAAGGCAGAGGCTTAACCCACTAAGCCACCCAGGCGCCCCTGACCTTGAATTTTTGAATCTTTAATGATTACTGAGACTTTCCTTAAATACATCATAGCCTATTTTTTCTCATCTTTCAGTGGGAGGAGAAGTAGAGAAGACATGAGGATGGAAATGAAAACAAGAGAAGAAAGAAATCTACCAATGTTCACCGAGTCACTATTTTGGTCCAGGTGCTACTATGTAAGATACTCTAGGTTCATGAGCTCACTTAGTTAACATAACAAATGCAACAAAGTTGTCATCATTTCCATTTAAGATATGAGAAGACTGAAGCTTAGGGAGTGGTTTTCCCAAAGTCAAAATACAGAAATTCTCACAATTGGACTTTGAGCCCAGGTCTGGACTCCAAGACCAGACTCTCTCTGGCACCCCCATTCACCTCAAAACAAGGTCCTCAGTGATCACCTAATGACAAACATCCTCGACACTCTTTCATTCTATTTACACAGTCTGAAATTCAACTTAACACATTATTCTATTACCACATTTATATTAATGTTATCTGGTTGGTTCAATCTGTGAGAACTTATTTTAACACACTAAATTATGTCTATGACTCAACTTGCCTATATAAAGCAATTCAGTAGGCATGATGATATTCCTGATGGTCACCCATTTCTTTAATACTAACCCTTCCCCTAACTGGTTCCGGAAAAGCTTTCTTCCCCGGGCCTTTTGTTTTTAACAATTATGCAATGCTATGCATTTGTAGTTTACCACCTCTACTAAAGGAATTTAGAAAGAGACCGTAGGGGAAAGATACGGATACATGAAGAACATTCTGTGCCATCCACTATCAAAGCACTGTGCCACCCGCATGCTGTCATCCTTCAAAACCCAAGTCAAACACCACATTTCTTGTGAACTCCTGCCTGACCATATCCCCTCTCCAGGGGAGATTTGATGTCTCATTCCTTTGCTCCATGTCTTTTCATACCTCTTATATAAGGTGCATTATACTGTATTGCAAATATTTGTTGATGTAACAAGATATTAAATGGTAAGTTTCAATGGCAGCACCAACACGACAGATGTTATATTCCAAAGGAAGTGCTAGGCCACTTACAGAATTTTTAGTTTATTAGGAACAATGCCTGAATCCCTCATCCACGTTAAAAAAAATTTTTTTTTTTTTTATGAAAATGGAGATGGGGGGAGGATTTTCTGAGCTGGTTTCTTTCTAAGACTGTGTTTAGAGTCATGTCCTCCATAGAGAAGCCCTCAAACCTCTGCAGGGAGCATCGAGTCTGCTTTTAGAAGCTCAGCCTATAAGCCCTAAGCTGGGAGGAGCACGATGGGCTGGTATCAGAGCCCCACCCAGGATCAAGCAGTAGGAATGAGCTGACCAGCTGGTTACCTCAGAGCATTGGAGTATTGCTGCTTTGGGCAGGGACCAGTGTGCAAACCCAGCATTTGCTGAGGCAAGGCATTTTCCAACCTAGTACATTGACTTCTAAGTATATTCTGCGGAAAAGGCTTTTTTAAAAGTTGCCAATAACTACCCTCCACACTGAAAAATTCAGTGTACTCTTCTAAATCCTCGAATGACTCAACATCTCTAAATAACTTAGTGTATGTTTTTGTATTCAAACTTTCACCTTCCTTGGTTTCTGTGACCATTCAGTGAGGTACTGTGCAAAGATCATGAGCTTTGAAGTCAAACAGACCCATGTTTGATTTAATACAATCAATAAGTATTTATGGAATGCACAAAATGTGCGGAGGACTAAACTAGGCTCTGGGGATCAATAGTAAACAATGCAAACATGAAACAAGATGCCCTCACTCTGCTTAATATTTAACCCAGTCTCACTATTTCCCAGTCATATTACCATAAGAAAATGTATTAAATTGTCTGAGCATAAGCTTTCTCACCTATAAAAATAGAATGATATTACCTACTTCATGGGAAATATTATGGAGATTAAATGAAGCAAATTACGTAAATTGCCAATCTCTTTCAGACACGTAATAGTCATTCAATAAATGAGCAAGCCTTTTACCATACCCTCCCTCTCCACCAGCGTGCCCATTACCCTGCATATTCTCATCTCTGATACTCCTTTTGCTCCACTCATTCTTTAATTATCTCAGTCCTACTCTGGCAAGCAGGCATGAAATGCTTGCATTCCCCAAAGCTTTCCCAGCTCTGTCTTTCCTCATTCTTTACTTTCTCCCTCAGGGACCGTATTCAGTCTCTTGGTACCACCACATCTATGTAATTGCTGCTTCAAGCTATGTCTTTAAATGTGATCTCTCTTTAGCTCTCTTCCCACATTTTCGTGATGCCTCTATTTCACTGCCTCTAAAAATAAATTCACCATACTCACTTGAAATCTACTCCAATGCTCATACCATTGATATAAATTAAAATCATTTAAAGATGATTTTATTAAGCACCCATTATATACAAGAGACTTGCCTGGAGCTAGAAACTGCTGTCACTGTGTGAGTTCAAAAAGGCTCAAATAAATTTTTAAGATATGGCCAATATCCTTCACTAGCTGAACTCTCACTGTTTGTGCTCAGAAATTCAGGAACCAATAAGATTTGATCAACAAAGGATACTCGTATCTACAAAGCATTGTAACTTATACATATAGGTAATCAATGAATGTTTACTTACCTAAGTTCTATTTAAATTAATGGTGTAAGCAGAAGAAGAAAGTATTAAAATACAAGGCATGCTGGGAATGTAACTAATCCAGGAACATAGTTGAGCATACGGTTAGTAATATACACAAAAAGTTACATTAAGATCAACCTTAGAAGCAAAGACAAGTGCTCTGAAGTTTATCTAATAACGTCCAATAAATAAGATTATCAAATCATTGATGTTTGTCCAATAAACCTAATGTCATGGAAAACCACTAAAAGTTTTGGTTTGAGTGAAAAACACTATCACAGCTACTAATTTTTTTCTGTTGGCACCAGGACCTTGAGAAACTATAGGCAGGGAGATAACTAAAGAGCTACTGTTATGACAACATATACACAGACAAAGATTTTCATGCAAATGTTTGCAGTGGGCTTTTTCATTACTGCCAAAAAATGGAAACACCCAAATGTCCATAACTGGTCAATGGACAAACCAATTGTAGTACAACCACATGATGGAATAATATTCCTCAGTAAATAAAATTAAACTGAACTGATATGTGCAACATGAATGAATCTCAAAAGTGTTCTGCTTAAGTGCAAGTAACCTCAAATAAAAGTTTATATACTGAATGATTCCATCTGTGTGACATAGATAAGGCAAAAATTTATTTTATAACTGGAAGTTTGTGCTTATTACTTTCCTTCCTCTATTTTGCTTACCCCCAATCTCCCTCCCTTCTGGAAACCACCAGTTCTGGCTATTTATGAGTTTGTTTCTGGTTTGTTTGTTGGGTGGGTTGGTTAGTTGGTTGGCTGATTGGTTTGTTGTTTTGTTTGTTGATTTTGTTTGTTTTGTTTTGTTTGTTTGATTGGTTTGTTGTTGTTCAGATTCCACATATAAGTGAATTTGTCTTTCCCTGTCTGATTTATTTTACCTACCATAATACCTTCTGGGTTCATTCACGTTGTCACCAATGGCAAGATTTCATTCTTTTTCATGGATAAGTAATATTCCATTATGTATGTATGCCACATTTTTATTCATTCATCTATAGGTGGACACAAACATGGGGATGCATGTATATTTTCAAATTAATATTTTCATTTTCTACATGTAAATACTTGGAAGTGGAATTACTGGATTGTCTGGTATTTCTGTTTTTAATTTTTGTTTTTTGTTCTTTGGGGGGTTTTCTTGTTTTTAATTTTTTGAGGAATCTCTATACCACCTTCCATAGTGGCTACACTAATTTACATTTCTGCCAACAGTGAACAAGAGTTTAATTTTCTCCACATCCTCACCAACGTTTGTCATTTCTTGTCTTTTTGATACTAGTTATTCTAACAGCTGTAAGGTGATATCTCCTCGTGGTTTTGATTTGCATTTCCCGGATGGTTAGTGATGCTTAACACCTTTTCATGTACCTGTTAAGCAATTGTATGCCTTCTTTGAAAAATATCTGTTTAGTTTCTCTGCCTATATTTTAATCAAATTATTTGTGTGGGTTTTTTGCTATTGAGTTGTATAATTCTCTTTATTTTTTGGTTTGCAATTATTTTCTTCCATTTCAAAGATTGCCCTTTTATTTTGTTGACTGTTTCTTTGGCTGTGCAAAAGTTTTTAGTTTGATGTAGTCCAGTTACTAATTTTTGCTTTTGTAGTTTGTGCCTTTGGTGTCATAACTGAAAACAAAACAAAACAAACAACAACAAAATGTTTCTAAGACCAATGTCAAGAAGCTTTTACCTATTTTCTTCTGGAAGTTTTACAGTTTCAGGTCTTACATTTAGGTCTTCAATACAGTTGAGTTAATTTTTGTGAATAATCTAAGACAGAGGTCCAATATTCTTTTGCATGTAATTATCTAGTTTTCCCAACACTGTACTTTTTCCATTGAGTATACTTGGCTCTCTTGTCAAATATTAGTTGACCACATATGCAAGTTTATCTCCGGGCTCTTAATTCTATTCCATCCATTTATGGTCTGTTTTGAAATCAGGAGGTGTGATGCCTCCAGCTTTGCTCTTCTTTCTCAGGATTATTTGGTTATTGGGCTATTTGTGGTTTCATACAAATTTTAGAATTGCTTTTTCTATTTTCTGCATAAAATGCCATTGGAATTTTGATAGGGATTGCACTGAATCTACAGATGGCTCTGGGTAGTATGGACATTTCAACAACATTCATTCTTCTGATCCATGAACACAGGATATCTTTCCATTTATTTGTTTTGTCTTCAACTTCTTTCATCAAAATCTTACAGATTTCAATGTACAGATCTTTCACCTCCTTGTTTAAATTCATTTCTAAGTATTTAATTGTTTTTAATATTAATATAAATGAGAATGTTTTTATTTCTTCTTCGGGAACTAGAGAAAGAAGAACACAGTAAGCCCAAAGTTAGCACAAGGAAGGAAATAACAAAGATCAGAGCAGAAATAGATGAAATAGAAATAAGAAAACAGGGGCCCCTTGGTGGCTCAGTGGGTTAAGCCTCTGCCTTCAGCTCAGGTCATGATCCCAGGGTCCTGAGATCGAGTCCCACATCTGGCTCTCTGCTCAGCAGGAAGCCTGTCTCCTCCTCTCTCTCTGCCTGCCTCTCTGCCTACTTGTGATCTCTCTTTGTCAAATAAATAAATAAAATCTTAAAAAAAAAGAAATAATAAAGCAATTTAAAAAAAGAAATCAGTGAAACTGTTGTTTTTTTGAAAAGATAAAATTGACAAGCCTTTAAGTAGACTAAGAGACAAGACTCAAATAAAATCAGAAATGAAAAGGAGACATTACAACTTACACCCCAGAAATAGAAAGGATCATAAGATACTACTATGAACAGTTATATGCCAATAAATTGGACAACGTAGAAAAAATGGATAAATTCCTACAGATATACATACAACCTACCAAGACTGAATTATGAAGAAATAGAATATGTGAACAGACCAATAACAAGTATTGAGATTGAACCAACAATCAAGCACCTCCCAACAAAGAAAATACAGGGCCAGATGGCTTCACTGGTGAATTCTACCAAACATTTAAAGAATTTATATCAATATAGGGGTGCCTGGTGGCTCAGTCATTAAGCATCTGCCTTCAGCTCAGGTCATGATCCCAGAGTCCCGAGATTGAGCCCCACATCGGGCTCCCTGCTCAGCACAAAGCCTGTTTCTCCCTCTCCCACTCCCCCTGTTTATGTTCCCTCTCTTGCTGTATCTCTCTCTGCCAAATAAATAAAATCTTAAAAAAAAAATAAGAATGTATACCAATCTATCTCAATCTCTTCCAAAAATTGAAGAGGTAGGAACACTCTCAAACTCATTTTACAAAGCCAGCATTACCCTGATGTCAAAGATAGACAATGATACTATAAGAAAAGAAAACAATAGGCCAAAATACCTGATGAGTATAGATGCAAAAATTCTCAACAAAATATGGTAAGCCAAATTCAACAGTATATTGGAAAGATCATACACCATGAGCAAGCAGAATTTATGTGTGCAATATATAGATGGTTCAACATACATAAATCAATAAATATGACATACCATATTAATAGAATGAAAGATAAAAATCATATGATCATTGCTGTAGATGCAAAAAAAAAAAAAAGCATTTGACAAAATACATCCTTTCATGATAAGAACTCTCAACAAAGTGAATATAGAAGGAATGTACCTCAACATCATGAAGACCATATTAACAAGACCACAGCTAATATCATTTCCAACAGTGAAAGGCTGTTGATCTTCTAAGATCAGGGACAAGACAAGGGTGCACAGTCTCACCACTCCTACCCAACATAGTACTAAAAATCCCAGCCAGAGCAAATAGACAAGAAAAAGAAATAAAAGGCATCCAACTCCCAAAAAAAGAAATAAAATTGTTTTTGTTTGCAGACAATGTGATCTTATATAGAGAATATTTCAAAGGCTTCACCAAACCACTTTAGAACTGATCAAATTTAGTAAAGTTGCAAGATACAAAATCAACATATAGGAATCAGCTGTATTCTGTACAAGAACAAAATACCTGAAAAATAGAGACAAATGTTTATTTTTACTTTTGCCATAGCATTTGAGATTCTGTCATGGTAGGACAATCAAATTAAAAAGTTTAATAAGTAGTGAGAAATATAAGATAGTAACTAAAATGGAGGGAGGACTGGAAATCAGAAAGTTCTATCTAATATGCATAGAATTTACATTTGTATATGCAAAAGCAGATTAGAATACTACATAAATATTGAAAAAGCGATGCTTTATAGCCTTCCACAAGACAGTAGGATGGAGAACAGAAAACATCTGAAGGAGAGATAATTTTAGGAAAGTGGCATTAACAATCTTTGGTGCTTCAGAGTAGCCAAAAATTAAAAACCAAAAACACAATTAAGTGTGGATTTCTGGCATCATTGGGTGACCTTAAATAGTATATTTTAAGTAAAATAGGAGGGGTAGAATTCAGATGTCAAGGGTTTAAAAAGAGTGAGCTCTTGAGGACTTGAAAATAGTAGAAGGCTTTTTGCAAAGATTGCCTAGAAGGTTATTCCTAGTAATCTTTGTTCTTGGCAAAGAGAGGAGGCTGATAAAGTGATGGTGGGGAAATAATTCAGAGCTTTCTGAATAATTCAGAGGGAGAATCAAACAATAAATATTTATTAAAGGCTAAAATATCAACATTCAGTTTATCCAAGGGTCATCAGGCCCTAGGATAGATTAGGTCATGATGTTCAAACTGATTTATACCAAAAGGCAATTAAATAATTTACAGTGAAAAGCACAACTGCTAAGCAGACTGCTCTTTGTATTGGCTGGGTGACATGTTATTGCCCCAGAGAAGAAGTATTCTTAGGGAAACAAGTTCAAAATTACAAGGTACTTGTCCTCCCACCAGCAAATAAGTTCCTCCTCCATATCTTCCCTCTTTTTCATTGCCAATTATTTTTAGTAGCCCAGACTTTATTAAAACTGGGATGCTTTTAAAAATGCACATTTACGGTGTTTTGATAAAACTAAATTAGAACTTCTAAGACTGAGACTCAGAAATCTCTATATGTTAACAGCTTCAGCACTCCATCCAAATAATTTTAACGCACATTAGAGAATCCTTTTGGTACAGTCTGTACCCATTCCTCACTTAATACTTATTATTCTTTTCAGTATGACTTCTACCCCACTCTGTCCCCTTGCTGAAATATACAATGACATCTTAATTTTCATCTCCAATGGCATTATTCTCATTAACTGTCCTAAAACAGTGAATATTTTTGCCACTCTCTCTTTCTTGCAACTTTCCACTTCTTGGCTTCCAAGGTAGTGATCCTTCCAGGTTCTCTTCCTCCTGTTCACTTGGCCTTTTCTTTTTGCTTTATCCCCTGCCAGTTTTCTTAGCTGAATCCTTTTCCACTGCTTCAAGCTGCCCATTTTACAGGTCATTCCTTGTTTTTTTCCTTTTTTACTTCTAAGATTTCTTTTGGGATAATTTCATTCATTCCCATTTCTTTTTCCATTAACTCTATTTCTGTAATTCCCCAGTATTTATTTCCAATCCTGGCCTCATTTCTTAACTGTGTCATTAAAATCTGGTGCTAACCAAACAGATGCTTTTAGGCATTAAGTAAACTTGAGATAGGAGCAGCGGAAAAGGCTGTGGAGTGGAACTACTCACATAAAGTCTGGGAAAGACTGGGACAGTGACCTGACAGAACTATCTATCTAAGATTGGGTATATACAAAACATACTGAGAACCAGGAGGCATCTGCCCAGGAAACCTAAAACTATTGACTAAGTAGATTGATTCAGCCCAGAGATCCTAAAAGACTGAAGATAGTGTCAAGGTTAAGACAACTGGGGGTCATGAGCAAGCGGTTGTACAGGTGGTTGCAGGCCTGGGCAGACACAAGAAATAAGGCAAGAGCTTGGTCCAGAGCACGACGGGGAGCTACAAATGTATTGATCCAGGTGACTACAAAATGCCAGAGGCAGTCAGCAAGCAGTTAACCCATCCGCGGATGGGGAAGCTCAGTTAGATCACTCCGTCGGTTCATCTATAAAAACTAATAAAAGGAATCACGTAGAGGGATTGAAAGGTACAAACTTCCAATTACAAAATTAATAAGTCATGGGGATATAATGTATAGCATAGGGAATCCAGGCAATAATATTGTAATAATTATGTATGGTGACAGAGGGTAACTAGACTTATGGTGGTGATCATTTTGTAATGTATATAAATGTCAAATCACTGGGTTACACACCTGAAACTGATACGATGTTGTATGTCAACCATACCTCAATTAAAAGAAGAAAAACTGGGAGGGAATAAAAGAAATCACCTAGGGATTTTGGATTTAAAATGTGTTTAATCTGAGGTGGTCAGAACATTCCAAGATTATCCCAGAGAGCAATTTCTCTTCCTCCATTCCCTCCTTTTAAAATGTCTAATTATAAAACACTTTGAACAGAAAATACAATACATATGTAGCCTCCACGGGGATTAAGCAGATGTTAATAATTTGCTATAATTGCTTTGGATTGTTGCTTTTTTTAAAGAGATAAATTAATGTATATACAGAACTAAAGACCCCACCACCGCCCCCCAAAAAGTTTGCTTTTCTCCGTTCCCCCGAGGGCATCACTCTGCTAAAGTCAGAGTATGCAAGTCTCAAGCCAGTTTTCATTCCTTTACTATAGCACAAATACAATAAATCTAAAGACTTTAATTCAGCATTGGGTAAAGTTAGGAGAAAAATCTATGTCTCAATGTTATTTGAGAGATACACTGGGTTGAACCAATACTGTTGAAATAAGTATTTTGAGGCATCAAGCATTGTACTGGCTATTACTGTCCTCAAGAATAGAAGGAGGGGCACCTGGGTGGCTCAGTGGGTTAAAGCCTCTGCCTTCGGCTCAGGTCATGATCTCAGGGTCCTGGGATTGAGCCCCACATCGGGCTCTCTGCTCGGCGGGGAGCCTGCTTCCCCCTCTCTCTCTCTGCCTACTTGTGATCTCTCTCTCTGTCGAATAAGTAAATAAAATCTTAAAAAAAAAAAAAAAAGAAGAGAAGGAAACCATTATAAAATATTAAGATTCAACCCACCACTGGAGCAAAATGAGCAGTTATGAAAATGACTAAATGAGGCAATGCTATTACTGAAATCTAAAACTATATAAGGTTTTGCTTTTGTTTTCATTAAAGTAAATGCCTTCTTTTTAGTGTTTACTGAGAAGAAAGAAGGTCCCAAGTTATTTAATGTTTAATTACAGTTTGGGTCACTCATCAAAGAATGTGATCTTTCACCCCAGGCATGTGATGACTCCAAACCTTGGTTTAGAAATTTTTTTTCTCATACAAACAATGTATTTGGGATAAGAATTAAAATTTGGCCAGTTAAGTTATAAATGTCTTCACACACCTTACAGTTATTAACCCATCACTATATATACAAAGAAAGTTTCTCCTGCTCTTCAGAAAGTTTCAGCCTTCTTGGGTTTTGATTTATGGTAGACAGAAAAAGTGTTTTCATTTTTTTACAAAGCAGGTGCAAGATACCGTTGGGTCACGGAGGTTAGATAGATAATGGATAAATAGATGGTTGATACATAGAGTGAAAGTGTATACTTAAAATTTTACATAAATAGTAACTTATTTTTAACATTATATTTTAAGATTTACTCTTATAGATATATGTAAGTCATTCACTCCTTTTAATGGCTGTATAGTAAAACACTGGAAAAATTAACTCTAGTTGATTTTCTATTCCCCTAATAAGGAAAATTTAGTTTGTTTCTACTGGTTCACTATTACTTATTTGTAATGAGTATTCTCGAACATAACTCATTGTAGATATATGTAAGAATTTTTTGGAGACAGTTGAAATGAAAATGCTAGATCACAAAATGAAAGCATCTATCAAAAATAATAAAAGATTATCTTACTCTATTTTTCAAATTGTGAAATTTTGAAAAATAGAATGAGCCTTTTTATTATTTTTGAAATAATATGAAAAGTCCAAGTAGATCTGATTAATGAAATGTCCTAGTGGAATTACACATTAAACTCAATTGAAAAAAACAATCCATATATTAAACTCAACATGCAGGCATTAAATTTAACTTAGTAAATTGCAGAGAACAGGAAGTTGTCCACTTCAGGTCCCTATTCCCAGAGATTCTGATACAAACGGCTTGGGGATGAGTCTGGAAATCTGCTTTTCAACAATTATCCTAGCTTAATCTGTTTTAGTTTGTCTTGAGAAAACCTGGTGTAAACTCTAGTGCATATGTAGTAAAGAAACAGTAAAGATTTTGGAGTAGAGAAATAAATTAATCAAAACTTTGTCTTAGAAAGGTTATTCTAGGACTTAGAGAAGGTAGATTGGACCAGTAGAGAATTACTAAAAAAACTTGAAATTTAGTAAGGTTAAAAACAAGGCAACGGCTGGGAGATCAGAAAAAAGAGGATGGGAAAGAGAGATATTGAAAAGTAAACTCCACAGGATATGACAAAAGATTTGAGGTTGAATATAAAATACTTGGAAGATTAAAGACGGATCAGAAGTTAGCATTTCAGGAGTGTGGCAATACCCTTTGGAACATTGCAGCACAGAATGTGTGAAAAGAGGGCAAATAACTTACTTGATTATGAATATGTAAGTATGAAGTACTGGAGAGAGCTTACAAGCAATTGGAAATATATGATTAAAGTCTGATAGAATCTAAAGAGGTCATTTTATGAGTCCTGTGCAATGAGATTTTAGTTGACACCATGGAAACCTACAAACTTGCCAAGAGGAAAAGATGAAAGTAGATGAGAAGAGCAGGAAAGAGAGGGGAAGGAGGGGAGGGAAAAAGAGAAAGGTGAGCCTTGGGGGAAATTGAAATGTGGAGGTTAAAAGAGAAGAAACAATCAAGAAGCGAGGTGAGGCAAGAAATGGCTGGGTGCTGTATCTTGTGAGTGTAAGACAGAGTTGCAAAAGAGAGGAAGTCGTCAGTTGTATTAAATTATCTTAAGAGGTTGCCTATTATAAGCCTGGAGAGGATCCTTGGTGGTCTTTCAGAGAGCGCTTTCAGTTGGCAGGATGAAGATAACTCCAGGCAGAAAAAAAAAGGTAAGAAATGAGAAAGTAGACATTATGATAAAAATATGAAGATAAAATTATGAAGATAAAATGATAAAATTATGAAGAATCTCAATAGTAATTGAGGGCACAAAAGCATGGAGGAAAAGGTGGGGTTCTGTTTTCAGAAGAAACAGGAGTTTAACTGTATGCTGGAAGGAAAGAGCAAGTAGAGTGAAAAAGAGTGAAGATAGAAAATAAAAAGCATATTCGATGGAGCAAAGTCAGGGGAGGGTAAAGGGAATGCAGCACTAGTGCAGTGTGAAGGGTTAGCCATGAAAAGGGATACATTTCTTCTTCTGAAAGTGAAAGAACGACAGAGAAGCGATAGATGAAAGTCAAATTAGAATGCTGTCAGGGAGAAAATTAAGAGCGTTCACATTTACTTAATCTATTCAGAAAAGTAGAAGGTGAAGTCACCTGCTTAGACTAGGGACAGAGGTTTTAACTATAGGCTTGCAGACAACTGAGTGGGAAATTGAAAATGTGTTGATGATAGAAAAATATAAAAGTTTCAAAGTTATATTGCCTATAAGTCAATTACCTATTCCTAATGGCATGACTGTACTGAGAAATACATTTGACTCTAAGAGCCAGAAAAAGAATATTAGTTATCTATGGCCACAAAACTTTAGTGGCTATCATGAGTTAGTTTTTATGGCTCACGTGTTTGGGTGTCAGCTGGCAGTTGGCTGATCTAGGCTATCTTGACTGGAACAACTGGGATGACGTGGTTCTGTGTTCCATGTCTCTCATCCTCTGGCAGGAAGGCTCAAGTATGTTCCCATGGTGATGCCAGAAACACCAGAAAGCAAACCCCAACACACAAGCCCATCTCAAGCTTTGTGTTATGCCCCATTGGCCGAAGGAAGCCACATGGTTGAACCCACTGTCAAGTAGTGGCACAGGTCACGCCACTCATGCTGGAGGGGCACAACAAAGATGTGGATACAGGGAGGAATAAAGAACTGACTGCTGTCGCTGAACTTTTGTCTAGTAAGTAAATAAAGAGATGATGTCACAGTAATCCCACACCTAAGGACGGAATATTTTAACATTTGCATTTTTAAAAGTAACATGTCAGAAAGGACCAGAGTGGGAACTTGCCACCAATTTCTGGTGCTGGCTATGTGAGTCCAGCATCTTATTTTTTTTGTTTTGTTTTGTTTTTTTAAAGATTTTATTTATTTATTTGACAGAGAGAGAGATCACAAGTAGGCAGAGAGGCAGGCAGAGAGAGAGGGGGAAGCAGGCTCCCCGCTGAGCAGAGAGCCCCATGCGGGACTCCTCACAAGGCCTTGCTTAATATAAAATGGTACCCTATCTCCTCCCACATACACACACTCCCTCGCCCCCTCTCTGATGGATTTTTTGCAGCACTTATCACTCCGTAACGTATTACATAATCTGTTTGTTTATTATGTTTATTTCTTCCCCCATGAGAATGTAAGACACACAACAGCAGGGATTTTTGTGTCTTTGATTGATTTATACATCCCAAACACCTAGAACAGTGTGTGGCACATAATGGGCCCCCAATAAATATGAATTTAATATATAGATTTATAAATAAATAAGTGAAAAATTTAGTTCAATCACTAAATGCATCTCTCTCATATAGCAAGATGAGTATTTTGCTAAATAAATGCCATTAGAGAGTTTTCCATGCACATTTATTTTTATTCTTCTCCCTACATTTCTTCCCTTGGGATCTGCGTCTCTTCATAGTATGATGTTTTAAAATCTATCTATATTTAAAACTTTCCTTCATACATATATGTTTATGAAAAATACCTCCACTAAGTGTTTTTCCTCCTTTTCATACACAACTGTCAGCTAGAACCTAGATAAGATGCCTTCACTTCTGGTATTTTTAAATACAATTTATGTAGGACATTTTCATACCAGACATTTTCATTATATTCATTCCAATGAGTGATTTGATACTTTTTTTTTTAATTGGAGGAATAGTGTCAAGAAAGAGTTGTCTTTTCTAATAGTGACAACTGAGCTGTCATCGCCATCTTTCTGTTTGCGAGCTGAAAGCAATAGACTCTTGTCACTTAATGAACTCCACTTGGCAGGCAGAAGACCTGCATGTCACACACTTCAGTGACTCTCTCCTGCAGCTTCCACATGTCCACATCCTTCCTCTTTCCTTGCCCTTCTAATATCTTGTCTGGTTCCACTTTCAATAATGCCAATTGCTAGCTCTGCACGCCATCAGTGCATGGACCACAACAGATTGGGTTACATGCCTCATTCCTAAATGTCAGGCTCCCACCTTGAAAACTCTGCATGACCAGAAAGAATGGATTATGACGAATGCAGAGGAGCCTTAGAGTCACTGATAGCCCATGAGGCAGTTGTCAGCAGCCCTTTATCATCTCAGATCCTTGTACCTCTTTTCTCTCTTTTTTCCCTTCCAATACCTTCTTTCCTCCTCCTCACTGAGGAAGAAGAAATAAGTGAGTTCCACTCTTGACACTTTTTTAACCCAAATATATAGTCACTGACCAAAACCCTTTCCACCATCCTGTTCCCTGGTTCATTTCACCCTTACCTTTCTTACTTCTACCTCGGTAAATAATTACCTTAAAGACATCTAATTCCCGGGGCACCTGGGTGGCTCAGTTGGTTGGGTGTCTGCCATGGGCTTAGCTCATAATCCCAAATTCTGGGATGGAGCCCTGCATTGGGCTCCCTGCTCAGTGGGGAGTCTGCTTCTCCCTCTGCCCTTCACTCCACTCTTGCGATCTCTCTTCTCACCCTCAAATAAATAAATAAAATCTTTTTTAAAAAGACATCTAATTCACATAAGAATTTATAATGCTTGCTAAAAGGTTTTTTTAGATTTTTATAGACTACTTTTTTATATTAAGCCTACTTATATTAATCATCAGCATTCCCATCCATTGGAGGCAGATTTATTTGCTACATAAGGAGATCATTGAGGCCATGGCCAAAGTGACATATTTCCACATCACCCTTGCCCCCCCCCATGTGGAGCCTATCATGCATCAAAAAAAAACAAAACAAAACAAATAAAAAATAAGAACAGTTGAAGGCAGAAGAGAATAAAGCAAGTATCCAATTTGGAGGATGAAGTCCTACATATAAGAAACAGCTTTGCTCCTTTTTAATGGATGACTGAAGGCAATCTGCCCCAGTCTCATTTCCTCCATACAAGATTAAAACATTTACTTCCTAGAGAATGTATGACAATAAAGCTGACATCTCAAAAATAGGTCTGTAGAGTTTAAAATATTTTAAGAACACACACAATTATTACTGAAGATCCTAGAAATAATTAGTCTACCTGCTTAAAAGCATGGATTAAAAGAAAAGCCTAGAAAAAAAGAAAATGTCTTATTTATGAAAGACAAGTACGTACAGGACTCAGTTGTAAGATCTAAGAATAATTATACTGTAGCATATATATGAAGCTATACCATCCAGGATATCTTAAGTTTAAATTTTAATCATGAAATAATTCAAAAATAAAAAGTAGGGAAAATACTATAACAGTTACCATTTAACACACGACTAACACTAAACAGATGTTAACATTTTCCATTATATGTTTTGGCTCTTTCCCCTTTTTCGAGATATAAAATGTTACAACAAAAATTAAAGCCCTACCTCTCGTTTTTACTTCTTTTCCTCCTCACAAGCAACCACTTTCCCAAAATTGTTGTCTATCATTCCCATGTAAGTTCTGAGGACATTTACCTTTATAAAGAAAATGTACCACTGTTTGTGTATTTTAACACTTTACATACATACTAAACATCCTTTCAGAATTTTTCTTCTTTAAAATATGTTACCGCAGTTAAATGTTGGTACCTGCAGATCTAGTTTGATTGGTTCTATAATGTGATGTTAAAAACCAACTATATGTGACTCCTCATAAAGGTAAAAATTTCGCCCTAAAAGCATAATTGCTGGATTTTAGCCGGCATCCGTTTTCACATTTAGAGCTCCACTAGTAATACATAACCTCACCAGTAGGTGTCGTCAGAATGATCAAGTTTTATTCACTAGGTAGGTTTGATAGGGTATGTCGTGACTTATTTGTATTTCCCCGAATAGCAGCAGTGTTAAGAATCTTTTCAAATTTTTGTTGGCAGTCAGTTTCTTCTGTGAATTACCTATCATGGCCTTTGCCTATTTTTCTATTGTGTTGGTCTTTTTATTGTTAATTTGTAGAAACTCTTTATATATTCTAGGTACTAATACTTTGATGATTATACATATTACAAATTTCTTGTAGTTTTTATCTCCTCTTTTCACATTGAGCATGGTATCCTTCAGAAGTTATTATGTAGCCAAGTTTGTTAATATTTTCCTTATTAGTTTGTGCTTTTGCATCATATATAAGAAACTAACTCATATTTTTAAGACCTGATATAATTAAAATATTATTTTTCTCATGTTTTCTTCTATTTTATTATATTACTTTTTAAACTTAGACTTTTATCCCATCTGGAATTCAATTTGTAAATATGTACAGGTACAAAATTTTTTCCCATGTCAATAATTGTCAAGTATCATTTAATAATCCATCCTGTTCTTCCCAAATTTTATTGCCATGCTCATCAAATAAATGGATTTGGTTCTAAATTTCCTTTCCTTTTATTTTTTTTAAATTAACATATAATGTATTATTTGTTTGAAGGGTCCAGGTCTGTGATTCATCAGTCTTATACAATTCACAGTACTCACCATAGCACATACCCTCTTCCTTTTTTTTTCCCATTGGTTTGTCTATTCTGTGTTAAGCCCAACACATTTTATTCTTATGGATTTACAGAAATTTTAGTATCTGGTCAGGCAAATCTACCGTTATTCTTCTTCAGGATTGTGTTGACTGTTCTTGATCCTTTGCATTTCCACATAAATGTTTGGAATAGCTTGTCAAATCCCATTATAAAGAAACTGATGAGTTTTTATTAAAAGTGCATTGAATTTTACAGGCTTCCATTTATGAAATAAGTCATGGAAATAAATGTGCAACACGGAATACGGTCGGTGATATTGTAAGAGTGTGATATGGGGACAGATGGTAGCCGCACTTGCAGTGAACATAACATCTAACATACAGAGAGGTTCAATCACTATGTTGTACACCTGAAGCTAATGTAACATTGCTATGTCAACTATACTCAAAAAAAAAAAAAAAAAACTGAAACAAACGAACTTGTTTAAAAAAAAAAAAAAACACTCCTAAATCAAGAAACAATAAGGGAATTGTTGCCAGTGTGTTTTCACCTGTTGAGATATACTAGTAAAAAAACCCACCACTATAGTCATGCAAGGATGTATTATACAATAATTTAAAATAAATGTGGTGCACTTTTTTAAAAAGTGCATTGAATTTAGAGATTAATCTGGGATAAGTTTCCATATTTATGGTTTTGATGCTTCCCATCCACAAATCATGGTATCACAATCATGTTTTATCTTTCCGGTCATTTGTCTTCCTTTAATGAAGTTTTATCATTTTCTTTATAAAGTTTTTAATAATCTTTTAAAACCTCTTTTTCTGGAAATCTTACAGTTTTGTTTTCCGTTACAAATGATATATAAAGCTTTTACAGTACATTGTCTAAGGAAGACAGCCTACCAAGTGATTAATATACAAGATTAGTATTGAAACCAAAATGCTTGAGGTCAAATCCTGGCTTTGCCATTTATAAAGCGTATTACCTAAAGCAAGTCACTAAACTTCTGGGAGATAGTTCCCTCATCCATAAAATGAAGGATTCTAATAATACCTGCCTCATAGGATTGTTATAACAATTACATAAAAGAAGAGAGAGAGAGAGACTTAGAACAGTGCCTGACGCAAAGTAAATGCTTTGCAAATGTCAGTTTGACTCAGGGTGGAGCAGGGCAAGCTGCATTAACAGGAAGCCCTAAAATCTCAGTGGCTGAAAGCAACAAAGTTTGCTTCTTGTTTATGCTACATGTGTGACATCCATTGTGGGGGCAGGGGAAGGAGATTGCTCTGTTTCTCTATTTCATTCTCACCCCAGGAACCAAATTGATAGAGCAGCTATTACCTGGATGATTGCCACATGCTGGGAATAATGGAAAACGTTAGCAAGTCATGAACCGGCTCTTAAAGCTTTCACGTGGAAGTGACAGGTATCACTGGGCTTACATTTCGTTGGTTATAATAAGTCATCTAATCAAACCTAACTTCAAGAGACAAGAAAATAAAATCCTACCGTGTGCTATGACAGAATTGAAAATACTAGCATTAATGGCTATCATGGTTATCATTACTCACTTGATCACATTTTATAAAAATTGAATTTTAAAAAATCATAATTTAAATTCTATCAACTTGCTAAACAATTGTTAAACAATTGTTAAACTGGTTTTAATAGTTTGTGTGGAGTTTCTCTCTGATTTTCTTGGTAAATATTCCACAATCTACAAATGACAGTTCTGTGCTTTCTTTCCTAATGGTTATATTTATCTCTGTGTTTCTGTTCACTTTTGTGTTGAGATATGTTGCTGCACTGGCTAGAACCTCCAATATAATGTTAGAGAAATAATAAATCACAATAAAAATGTGTGTTCTGGCATCCCTTTTAATTTTTGCAAATTCAGTTAATGTGAATTATTTCATTTTTACATTAGTTGACATTTCCTCAATTACTAGTGAAGATGAGCTTTTTTGGTTTGTTTGCGTTTTCTTGGCCATGCAACTTCCCCTTTTGCACATTATTAATTTATACCTTTGGCTTATTTTTCTATTGAACTCTTTGTCTTTTCCTTATTAATATGTAAGAGTGTTTATATATTCAGATACTAATCCTTTGTTAAATACATTAAAAATATCTTCTTACAGTTTATGACTTGTATATGACTTTTTTAAATGGTGTTTTATGGGGGTACCTGGGTGGTTCAGTCAGTTAAATGTCTGACTTCAGTTCAGGTCATAATCCCAGGGTCCTGAGATTGAGCCCAGTGCCCTGCTCTCTGCTCAACAGTGAGTCTGCTTCTCCCTCTCCCTTTGCTGCTCCCACTGCTTGTGCTCTCTCTCACTCTCTGTCAAATAAATACATAAAATCTTTTTAAAAAATAAATCAAATAAAAAATAAAATAAATGGTGTCTTATGTCATACAGAAGTTTAATGCAGCCAAAATTCTTTCCTTCATGTTTTGAGTCTTTATGTGGTCTTAAAGAAATTCTTACTATCATTTTATTTTCTCCTACATGGTTGTAATTCTTTTTTTTTTTTTTTAAGATTTTATTTATTTATTTGACAGACAGAAATCACAAGTAGGCAGAGAAGCAGGCAGAGAGAGAGGAAGGGAAGCAGGCTCCCTGCTGAGCAGAGAGCCCGACGTGGGGCTCGATTCCAAGACCCTGGGATCATGACCCGAGCCGAAGGCAGAGGCTTTAACCCACTGAGCCACCCGGGCGCCCCTGTAATTCTTATTTTTCACATTTATTTCCTTCATCTACTTGAAATTGATCTATGAGCTCTATATAGGGGGATCCTTGGGGAGGGAGGTAGAATCAAGAGAACAGTGATTCACTTCCAGCCAACATATCTGACCATTAAAAACATTTTGATGAAAATGTAGTTTTCATCAAAATGTTTTTAATTAACATTAACTACATCTGTGTCCTGCAGAGCACAGTTTGGTAAATACTGAAATCAGTGAATTCTACCTAAAATGGCAAAAGGAAAGAAAGAAGCCAATCATTTAGTGCCCCCTAAGTGGAGTTCACTGTGCTAGGTGTGTTACCACAACTCATCTCATCCTCAAAAAATAAAAACAAAAATGACAAAACAAAACAAAATTTTAAAAAATCCTCCAATCTTATTAATCCTATTTTACAGATTTCTCAGATCATCTGGCTAATGATCTGTGAAAATAGAATCTCAGGCCGGATTTCTCTGACTTCCAAGTCCACTTCCTTCCATCTTCTTCCCACCACAAAATCCTCAAGTATTTTGAAGATGAAAGGATAGACTGACACATCGGATTTTAAGACAAAATTAGACACTAAAAAAGAGACATAGTGACTCTGGTAGAAGGTCTCCTGGCTTTTAAATACATAAGCAAGCTCTGTCTGTTTAAATATAACCTAGGTTTTATAGCTATTTTTAAGTTTAAAATATTTACCAGTATTCAAGTCCTGTAGACCTGAGTTTAAACCTGTTATATCAAGCAAGCTGTTTTCCAGCGTCAGTTCAAGGAGGATAACAACAGCCACGGCACAGGTTGAGCAGATTACATGGGTTACATAGAAGAAGCATCCAGCACTCTGTCTGATACAGAATTGGCACCGAAATATTAGTTCCATGGAACCTCAACTGAGTTTGTTATATGGACCCACAAACCCGCCACAAGGTCCCTACAACCTAAAAACTATGGGAAACTCTTGTCCTCTTGTTTTTTGTTTTTGTCTTGTATTCTTTTTCTTTTGCCGTCGTTTCTTCTCCTCTACCTCTGCCTCCGGCAGCACTTTGTTGATAATACTGGACCTACTCTATAAACAGGTATCCTGTTATTAATTATGACTAGGTTCAGCCCAGTGGAGTGAAATAACTTTCAGAAAGCCGAGTCAGTGCTAGAATGAGTCACCAAAAAACTGAGACTCTCTTCTTCCTTCCCTGCTGCTTTGTTCCCTGCAGTGGCCACAGCTGCCTTTAGGTTGTTAGGGGTTAGAAAGTTATTGAACAGTGACTGAGACAGTGACCTCTAATATCTTGTGTTATCCTCCTCAGGCATCCCAGAAATGAACAAAGTGGCATTCACAGGAAATTGGTTGGGTTATATCAGGACACACAAAGATGCCACGTTGATTCTGTCTTGGGTTCTACTGCTCAAACCTGGGTCTTTCCTATCAAATTTTTTTCTTATTCTTTCTCTTTCTTTTCTCCTCTTGGTTCTCCTTTGTTAGGTGTTTTTTCCCTCTATCTGGTATTTTCCTTCTCTGTGCTCTCCATTATGATAGCTACTGTCTCCACCCTATTCCCAGCCTCCTCCTCTCCTCTTTCTTCCCCATTCCATTCAAACATAATGATGATGATGGATAACAACAGTAATAAGCAGTGGTCTGCTGATTGCCCTGCAAAAACATGGAGTACTTTCCGTTAGTAATCACAGGTGGCTTCCCAATTCCTGCCAGCCTGGTGGCTGAATTGTTAGGCCACAGAGAGACAGGTGGGAGAGTGTGGGTGGTACCCAGTCAGCAGCCGACTTGAATCATTCTACTGCCAGCCTTTCTGACAATGAAATGTCTAATGCAAGTAAATGCATTGTAGCTCATTAAGTCTGTTGCTAATGTACTTCAAGTTAATCACAAAACAGTTTACAATGGAAAATTCCCGCATTTACTGTATGCAAGTAAAAAAAAAAAAAAGAAAGAAAGAAAGAAAAAGAGAAAAAAACAAATGAGACTGACTTGATGTTTTAACTAAGACTGTGACATCATCTCTTGATTTTATGTCTGGCCAGCTTTTATTCTACAAATGAGTAGGCTTGTGCTTTTCAGACCAATGTTGTAACATACACATGTGCTAAAAATTATACTGGAAGGCCCAGTGAAGCTTGCATCTATCCAGACAAATTATCTGGTGGAGATACCCAATGTAGTTAATTCAAGACTATAAGTTCTTATCTTTTCATATATGGCAATTTAAGAACTGACTCAAATGCATAATTATTTCAGACTCTTTGCTTAATTCTACCTATAATCTGGCCTTGGTTTTCTATTTTGTATTTACTTGATATTTTTATTTTAAAAAATCTTACTGTTCTTGGGGCACCTGAGTGGCTCAGTGGGTTAAAGCCTCTGCCTTCATCTCAGGTCATGATCACAGGGTCCTGGGATCGAGCCCCGCATCGGGCTCTCTGCTCAGCAGGGAGCCTGCTTCCTCCTCTCTCTCTGCCTGCCTCTCTGCCTACTTGTGATCTCTGTCTGTCAAATAAATAAATAAAACCTTTAAAAAAAATCTTACTGTTCTTAACACATTTGTGTATTGTTTTGTGTAGCTACTCCAAATCTTTTATAGAACACTATGAGTTCAAAAATAAATAAATGAAGAAATAAACTCTATCTTTATCCAAATATTTAAACCATGTCTTGATCTCTCTTCTGATTTCTAGCTTGTAGATTTTTTTTTTTCATTTTTACTTCCTCATTTACAATTTGACCTCAGGCCTATAGACTAAATGTCGGTGTCCTCCCCACCAAAATTCATATGTTGAAAGTAAATCCCCCATGCAGTGGTATTTGGAGGTGGGACATTTGGGAGTTCATTTTGTCATGAGGACAGAGCCCTTATGATGGGATTAGTGTCCATATAAAAGAAACTCCAGAGAGCTTCCTCCCCACTTGTACCGTAGGAGAACACATAAACCAGGAAACAGGCCCTCACCAGACACCAAATCTGCCAGTGCCTTCATCTTGGACTTTCCAGCCTCCAGAATTGTGAGAAATAAATGTTTGTTGTTTATAAGCCACCTAGTCAATGGTATTTTGTTATAGCAGCCCAAACTAAGATACTTCATGAAGTATTTGACTGAAGGATATAATTCGAAAACATACAAGCTTTGGGACACCTGGGTGGCTCAATCAGTTAAGCATCCCCCTCCTGACCTCAGCTCAGGTCTTGATCTCAGAATCAATCCTGAGATCAAGTATTGTGTCAGGTTCTGCACTTAGCAGGGAGTCTGCTTGATATTCTCTCTCTCCCTCTCCTTCTGCCCCTTCCCCAGCCCATGTGCACACACATGCATACTTTCATGCTCTCTCTCTAAATAAATTAGATCGCTTCCTCTCTTTCAAAATAAAAAAGAAAGAAAACACACAAGCTTCATTTTATCAGAGTTATGCAAACCTTCTTAGCCTAAGACAAATGAAGAATAGATTTGGAAAAACATCAACACAAAGTAGATATTTATTGGCCATTATTCTAAGCTAAATATCTGGGAAATTCTGACTTAAAAGTATTTGTTTTGGGGTGCCTAGGTGCTCAGTGGGTTAAGCATCTGCCTTCAGATCAAGTCATGATCTCAGGGTTCTGGAATGGAGCCCCACATCAGCCTCCCTGCTTAGTGAGGAGTCTGCTTCTCCCTCTCCCTCAACCCCTCCTCCTGCTCATGCTCTCTCTCTCAAATAAATAAATAAAATATTTTTTTTAAAAAAAAGCACTTGTTTTGACATGAATTATCCAAATACAGTATTTCTAGGGGTATAGCTCAGGGGTAGAGCGTTTGACTGCAGATAAGTATTTCAAGCTAAGTTAAGTTTAAAGGCATGAAAGAAGCTTGCACTTTTTTCAATCTTACCTTTGTTAGTTCAAGGCTCCATTAATAAATTCATCACAGGAAGAAAGTTTCCTCATAACCTATTGGGAATTTCTACTGCACACGGACCCTCTGATTTGGAAAATTCATCTGTATTCATGGGCTGAAGCAAAAACTGATTGCCTTGCGTCTTTCTCTTTTTCATTCTTGAGGGTTAGAGAGTCTTTTTCACCATGGAATCTCCAGCTCTGGCTCCCTGTGGCAGCATCTTTGTCATGGAGTAAGCCATGAGCTCTGTGGTCAGGTGGTCTAATTACCATCCTACTCTGCCAGTTACAATCTGTACATATTAGGGCAATCTGCTTAAACTCTCTGTGCATCCGGTTTTTCATCAGTAAAACTGATAAAATAGCAACTCTTAGAAATTAACCAATACCTGCATATGGAAAACATTCAATAAACCATAAATTAATGGATGGGACAGTTAAATTTCTACATAACTGCTTAACATGATTCCTGAATTGTACGTGCATGTCTCTGAAATTCTTCGATACGGATGCCAGGGGGAAAGTCTTAATTAGTGACTACTAGTTATCCCAGCTGGCATGATCAACTGCTTGATGTGACCTTCCCAGGTGACAGAGGGCCTGCCTTATAAGAAACTAATCAGTGTCAAGAGCTGTCTTTCAAATTTAAGCCTGCTCCAATCATGGCAAGTATCCTAACAGTATCAGCTCTTTATTGCATTTCACAATCAATTGAGCTAGATATATGGACAGTCTCCTCCCCCACCCCTGCCCTGGACCCCACACACAAGCACAATAACAACATGGCCAAAAATTAAGATTTGCCATCAGATTCAAACTGAGGTTTCTGCTCTTCTGCTTATTAGTTACATGTCCTTGGGCAATTTAAACTCACAAAGCTTCAATTTTCCCTTGTAAAATGGGGATAATTCCTACTCTGAGAGCTAGTAAGTAGAAAAGTAAATGACACAATATATGTAAATCACTTAACCTAGTGCCTGACATATATGATGCATTCATTAAGGAGTGGCTGTCGTTGTTGTTGTTGTTGTTGTTATTTATTATTATTATTATTATTATTACTACTACTTCACCCCAGATTCTGAGAAACTTTTCCTTAAGAGAGAGATATAACATTGGATTACAAAATAATTTTATTTTAGTTAGGGGAAAAAAAAGTTCAGCAGTTTTCATCTTTGACAGAATTTCTGGTGTTGCAGTTGCCATCTGGGATGCACTAAAACCTAAAAAGCTGATAAATTCAAGATTGATTTGTACTGTGGATAAAGTCTCAAGGTACTAATTAGATAAGAGACTGCCATGATTTTTCCAGATGACTGTGTTAGAATGACTGGGGTTTTTTTTAGGTGGCATTATTATTAATAACGGTAATAATTATTAAGCCCGTTAATGTCTCATAATTACAAATGAAGCCTCCACTGAGTGCCACATCAAAAAAATTTTCTTTGCTTGTGGATTCAGTTTCTTTGTTCACCATCAGGCACAGTCCATAGATGTCAGTACTCATAATGATCCTTCTTTTCATGCACTTTTTGCTTTGAACAATTTCTTCCAGTACATTTGGCTGGAAGGTAATATGCCTGTATAGCATCTACTTCCTTCCATGTGCCTTAGAGGGAAGGGGAGGGAGAGGGAAAGGGGAAAAGAAAGGGAAAGGGGAGGGAAGAGAAGAGAAGAGAAGAGAAGAGAAGAGAAGAGAAGAGAAGAGAAGAGAAGAGAAGAGAAGAGAAGGGAAGAGAAGAGAAGGAGCCTACAAGGAAAGGACCTCACTGCATTCAACCCGCAAAACAAGGAGGGGTAGGGGTCATTAGCTGACTAATATCTTATAAAAGATTCATCTGCCTGAATGCGTTGAAGAAGGAGATGTTTGTCCTTTTAGGGAATCTAACAGGCAATCCGAGGACAAGTCAAAAAAACATAACCATCTCCTCCAGAGGGAAATATCTGAATATAAAAGAGGCCAAGCTGGGCTTTAGAGAAATATATAAAGGAAATGTAATGTAATCAAGTCCACCTGGATATTTTCCAGGCTCAGTTCTATGTTATTGTGGTAGTGGTTTCATTAGTCATTTGTGTAGCTACAAATTTGATACTCACTCAGAGTACATTTATTTTTTAAGCCAACCTACACTAGCTCCTTGTTTCACTTTGCAAAGGTGTTTGGGGGTTTTTTTTGTTTGTTTTTGGTTTTTTGGTTTTTTGGGGTTTTTTTTTAGTGCATTTCCAACTTCTGGTTTGAAGATTCAATCTCTGAGTAAAATTCTGGAAGACAGTTCAGATGCTTTGACAGAAAAAAAATGGGGGGGATTTCCTTTTTTTTTTTTTTAAGATTTTATTTATTTATTTGACAGACAGATCACAAGTAGGCAGAGAGGCAGGCAGGGGGGGGGGGAAAGCAGGCTCCCTGCTGAGCAGAGAGCCTGATGCGGGACTCGATCCCAAGACCCTGAGATCATGACCTGAGCTGAAGGCAGCGGCTTTAACCCACTGAGCCACCCAGACGCCCCAAGGGGATTTCCTTTTATCTGACATTGAAGTAGCCAAATATATTGGCATCCTGTTTTCAATGTGTAATAACTTCATTCAATAAGTCTTTCAACAAACATTTCCTGATTGCCTACTAGTGTCTTACGCATACCATTATTTATGAAACCAAGCATAACATGATCCCTACCCTACTATTCCAAGGCTAAAGTCTTTCCTGAGAATCTTGATACTTTCAGAAATGTATAATGTCTTCTGGCCAGCTACTTCAAACATTGTTCACCTCGTGCAAGTTGAACAAACATTCAATCACTCTCTGTCACCCATACCCTGTTGGAATGAATAAAGCACAAGGAAAGGAATGACAGGAAGGGTTGTAGAAGCTGCGCCTCCAAAATGAGGATGAGAGAGAATGGAAGCACTGACATAGTTAATTCAGGCAGACTCCCTTCCCTGGTAAATACTCACAGCATCTGGAAGCTCTCCAGAGGCTTGAAAATTCTTGTCTTCAAAGTGGTCCAATAAAATCATTCGCACTCAATGAATGGCAGGGAACGTACAGTGGATGGTGAAGAAATAGGATTTCTTATGGCTTTGCATTTCTCAGGGAAAAAATGGTAGACACACTAAATCTTCTGTGACCCACATAGGATCTTCAAATTTTTTTTTTTATAAAACAACTTCAGTTACAAGTAAACATTGCTTTTGATAGCAGATTAGCAGTCTATGATTGATACTTTGATGGAAAACCATATCATTCATTAATAATGTACATAGTACTCAGTTCCTAAAACCATTTCCCTAATGGCATAAAGATTTCTCTTAAGCGATTCTGTAGCTCTCATTATCATTATCTTTTGTGATCTTACTGAACATCAATGCCTACATATAGTGTGGTGGTATTGTAAAATGCTCTATGTACGCTAGCACCTAAATTGAGAGAAATGTTTAATTTGTGAAGTTCTAGTTACTACTCTGACATGGGTATTTAATAAACGCCTAAAGAAGAGCTAACTTGCAAAGCTCAGTCTTTGCGAATCAGAAATAATTTACAATTATTTATTCCAAGTTAAGCGTGAGCCTGATAAGACTATTGTAAAATACTCTATCTTTTATCTTCAAGGTAAAATACAAAAATTATTGGGTAAATATCGGTTTATTAATATGATTATATTTTCTCTGTGTTCCTGAGGTATTCTACTTCATCATAAAACATGTTTTATTTTTTCAAGACTGAAAAATTCATTTCTAAATAATACCAAGTTCAATGAAGGCAATGTTTATGCATTTACCCCATTTATACTGAGAATTTAACAACTTACAGTGACTTAGAAACGTCGTTCCAGAAGACACATGAAATTGTCTTCAGGATCAAGTAGGAAATCCTCAATTATGTTTTCCCTTTCAGCCAAAAGCATTTAACTAGCAGTTTGAACCCTTACTGATCCAAACTCAACAGAGACTTATGTTTAAAAGTATCTATCTTATAAGCATAAGTTAGAAAAATGTAAGAAAATCTAACCTCAAAATACCTGGTATATATTTTTTCCCATTCTTGGAAGCTGAATGTCTTATAGGTATATGAACAAAAAATGAATTTAAAGCAGCAGGTATTAAATTAGGGCGATAGAAACTCTGAAATTATATGGAAAAATGTGAGCATGTGCATGTGTGTTGGTTAGGGAGAGAGAAAGGACAAGAAACACATATATACTGAGAAGCTTCTATATGTCAGGCCCTGTTCAAGACATTGGAATAGAGTGTGATAAAGAGTGTTCCTGACCTCAGGTATCTTATATTCTCATTAAGAAATACAGCCAGTAGGGACGCCTGGGTGTCTCAGTCGGTTAAGCAGCTGTCTTTGTCTCAGGTCATGATCCTAGTGTCCTAGGATCGAGTCCCACATTGGGCTCCTTGCTCGGTGGAGAGCCTGCTTCTCCCTCTGTCTCTGCCTTCCACTCTGCCTGCCTGTGCGCTCTCTCTCACTCTCTGACAAACAAATAAAAATAAAATCTTAAAAAAAAAAAAAAGAAAAGAAATACAGCCAGTAAAACATACAAACAAATAAATAAATTTCAGAAACATACCCCAAATTTAGGATCTGGGATTTCTACAAATTACATTCAAAATAAGAACTCAAAATCTGAGATGGGCAAAAACCAAAGACGCAGACCATTATGAGTGTGGGCAAAAGAGATAGGCAACAGTTTTAGGACACCAAAGAATCAGCTTTTAGAATTATTAAATATACCCAGAGGGAAAAAAATGTATAATATGTCACCATGTTTCAAAAATATATGATCATGATCAAAAAATGATCTAGGAAGAAGTAACAGAAATAGCCATGAAAAATTAAGGGAGAATTAATTAAAATTAATTAAAACAAAACTTATTTAAAATAACTTTTAATTTTAAATTTTAATTTTAAAAATTAAAATTAATTTTAATTAAAAATTTTAAATTTAAATTTAAAAAATATTTTATTTTATTTATTTTAAACTTATTTTAAAATTTTTAAAAATAAAATGCAAAAAATAATTAAGGGAGAATCAATATTTAGAGATAAAACATAAATTGGGGGACACCTGGGTGGCTCAGTGAGTTAAGCCTCTGCCTTCCATTCAGGTCATGATCCCAGAATCCTGGGATCGAGTCCCACATCAGGCTCCTTCCTCAGCAGGGAGTCTGCTTCTCTCTCTGCCTCTGCCTGCTTGTGCTCTCTCTCTCCCTCTCTCTCTGACAAATAAATAAATAAATAAAATCTTTTTTAAAAAAAACATAAATTGGGTGAAGATGGCGTCTCGGTGAACGAGTGGGACATCAGAACAGACAAAGTTAGCAAACTGGAGGAAAAATCAGAAGACATTACCCAGAGTGTAGAGAGGAAACAAAGACTGTACAAAAGAACAGAGGAAGTGAGAGATTCTAGCACACATCCAGTTGAGTCCTAGAAGGAGAAAACTTTTAAAAATGCAGAAGAGAGGGCACCTGGGTGGCTCAATGCATTAAGGCCTCTGCCTTCAGCTCAGGTCATGGTCCCAGGGACCTAGAATCGAGCCCCGCATTAGACTCTCTGTTCAGCAGGAAGCCTGCTTCCCCCTCTCTCTCTGCCTGCCTCTCTGCCTACTTGTGATCTCTCTCTGTCAAATAGATAAATAAAATCTTTTTTAAAAAAATGCAGAAGGGATAGATTTGAAGAGACAATCTCTGAAACATTTTTTCAGAGTTGGTAAAAGACATATATGCATAGAAATAAGAAGTCCCACATATGCCAAGCAAGATAAATAAACGAGGTCAACATTTGGGCATTTTTTATAAGGCTACAGAATGCCTAAGACAAGAAAAGAAAATTTTGAATTAGATGGAGAGAAAAGGCAGGAAAAGACGTTTACAAGGAATGACAATTACACTGAGAACCAGCCTCTCAGGGGCAACAACAGAAGCCAAAAGACTGAGAATCACTGTCTTCATAGTCTTGAGAGAAGGTAACTGTCAATCTAGAATTTTAAATCCAGCAAAACTATCTTTTCAAAATGAGAGTGATATGAAGATATTTTCAGATTAACAAAAACTGAGGGAGTTTGCCACCAAAAGTTCCTAAAAGAACTTTTAAATTATGTATTTTATGGGGCGCCTGGGTGGCTCAGTGGGTTAAAGCCGCTGCCTTCAGCTCAGGTCATGATCTCAGGGTCTTGGGGTCGAGTCCCGCATCAGGCTTTCTGCTCAGCAGGGATCCTGCTTCCCCCCCCCCTGCCTGCCTCTCTGCCTACTTGTGATCTGTCTGTCAAATAAATAAATAAAATCTTTTTAAAAAATTATGTATTTTATGAACAAGAAAAATGGTTCTGTAAATGTCTTACATAGTTAAATAACACAGATTATTGAGGTGATGGTCACACAGCTCTATAATTATGTGAAAAAAACCACTGAATTGTACCCTTTAAATGGGTAAATTGATACATGAATTATATCTCAATAAAACTGTTTTTAAAAATTGTGAGGAGCAAAGGTCCTCCTTTGCAATAGAGACTATGTGACCAGAGACCTTGGGAAAATGAGTATCAGAACTTACACTTACAGCTTAATGCATACAGTCTGGCCAAAGGTACACTGATGTATATCTCAATTTGATAGTGAAAACATACATAGAGCTACCTACAAATCAAGACTATATTTTAGTGAAAACTTCTAAGTTTCCTATAATAATAAATATATTGGAATAATCATTTTTTAAAAAAAACATAGACTAAAAAAAATATTCCTAACAATACTGAAAAAAATGTTTCCAAAGACAAAACTATAAAACAAGTTCAGAGAAGTCCTGTTTTCATCCTGGTATCCCCAATTGGTCCCTCCCTCCCATACCGGTAATTTATATTTGTTTTATATCATCATTTACCCAAAAATTATATTTCAGAGGTGGAAGGTTAATGTATCCATGTTTCACTGTTTGATGCAGAAGAGTACTGTGACTCAGGTACCTGCATCCAGAACAAAATGGAAAGCCATTGTAAACCTAACTTCCGATAATGTGTATGGATAAGAGTCTCCCACAACCTTCAGGAATCAGCAAAAGACAAAACCTTTCTTTTGAGTAGAAGAGAGTTTCTGGTCAATTAACACATCGAGAGAGAGATTTGGAGGCCAGTGGCACTTTGAACTCTACATATGAAATTGCCAGCTACTTCCACCAACATCTGTAGCAGTATGAAAGGAAAATAGTTTCAGGGGTATGCATTTCCAAGCTGTGATGGTCTGAGCAGTTGGTTAATATCTCGGTGCTTCAGTTTCCCTGTTAAAACAAGGATAATACCACTCACCATTTCAGACTGTTCTAAGGATGATATTAAGTGATGTAATGACACAGAACCCAAAGACTGAGAAGTGTGCAGGCACATGGCACTCTAAGGCCAAGGCCAGAATTCTAACCCAGGACCACAGAGACAATCAATGTCATTTCAACAGTGATCACCCGGTTAAGGTGTGAGCCAGGCTCCCATTGTACATGGAATGACAATCTCAATTTCTGTATTTCTCTGAAAGCATATAATATTCCAGGGCATTATGCTATAAACTCCATTTAAGAGTGATATGGAGGGTATGGCCCATTCACAAAGGGGCCCAGACAAAGCTAAATGCAATTGGAATGCAAACACTTTTTAGCTGATTTGAATCTTTTCAGGGCTACTGCTGAAACAACAAACCCAAAAGCTATTCTTCCTCTTCTGCCATTAAACAGTGCTTCCCCGAAAGGAAAGTCTCCCATTGTTTGGATCACAGAAAATGTCACAATTCTTTACTTAATCTTACTATACACAATTTTTGGCTTTCTTAAACAGCCAACTCACAGCACGTATTGTAGCTGGCAAGGCAGCCATGGAATATTTCTATGAAATCGCCTGGGAAATGCATCAGTGGGTTTTGCTGCACAACAGTAAAACTTGCTGCCACACATCAGGAGGGAACACTGGCCAATTATGGTCCTAAAATGAACTGCCCACTGCTTCTTCTCCATTTCTTAAGCAAACTTCCTTTCCAGATTATTTTCCGTAATGTGACAATTCTGGGCGACCACAAGCTATGCTCGTTCAGACCACATTCGTTGAAAAAGGTACAACTGAACTTCACAAGTAGAAAAAGAGAGAGAGAGAGAGATCAAGTATTAATCTGGGTCCACAGAGGAAAGAAACAAATTTTAAAGCTTGCTTCTACAAGCTTTAAAAATAAATAAATAAATAAAACTTCACTCCTAGAAAGAAGCCTTTCTGCTGCTTTGCAAGCTAGTTGACTGGCACAGGTAAGGACAAGTGACCGCAAGGTTCATGCCAGAGACAGACTGAGGGATGGACAGGAGCTCCAGGGTTTGCTCAGGACAATCTTCAAACTATCCCTCATCCTCTCCAGCTCCTACAGCCAAAGCTAAGGAAACATTTTGCGATTGCCCTAGTGATTCAGGCAAAAACAAGCTTTGCTGTCAATTTATGCATAATTTCGGCTAGGCAGGCCTGAAATAATGTAGTCAAAAGTAGACCAAAACTTCATAAAAATATAGAAAATGTAAAACGGGCTATCTGGCAGACCTGGTTCCTACAAATTCCATCTTGTGTGTTCTTCGAGATCATGTCACGTGACAGATTTGCATTTTTTCACCTAGAGTCAGAAAAAGACAAATCAAGGATGATCTCCTTGGACCAGTTCTACTGTGGTGATGACAGATTCCCCCAGGTACAGGAGTAACCCAAGGGGGAGGCCATGAGAACCAGGAGCAGTCATTATCCCACGAGACAAAACCTGCAGCTCCAACAGGCACTTCTCTTGGTGGAAAGCCAACAAGATTCAGCCTGAAACCACTGGTTCTACACTTAGTACCGACCAGGTACCCATATTTCCTTCCTGTATATGCTTCTGCCACCACATGCCACAAAGAAACCAAGGCAGTTTAGGAAGACACATTTCTTAAGTTGATTTTTTAAAATGTTAATAAGTATGTTATGATAATTTTGCTCAAACTGGTACATGAGAAGATTTTAGTAGTGCACAAATCAACTCTTTTTGAAATGTGACTTGTATTTTTATGTATATCTTTTTAAAATACAACACACGTAACCTATGATTTCCCACAGACTAATTATTTAGAACAAGGTTAAATTTATTTAGAATTTCCAAATGAGTTTATTCACAGAAATAATAAGTAAGTCATAGTAGAAGTGTCAAATGTAAATGGCAAAAATGTGAAGTTGGTACACATGGGACATATTGGGGAAATACATAATTAAGACGCTAATACCAGGAGGAGATTTGTATGTTTCTAGTCAAGTCGTAGGATTCTGGCTGGTGGAAGAGGCTCCTATGGTCTTCCTATTCCATAAAGTTTTCTCTGAACTATGTCTATAGGTAGACAGACCTTATTTCCTCAGCTGTGCATGGAGTCCAGGAAGATGCTCCTCACTGCCTGGTAACCCACAAGACGAGTCTGCTGCTCATCACTGAGTGAGGGAGGATATCCCTTCTCCACCCGTGATGAATGCCACCACACATGTTTCTCTCTGAAGGAAATATACTCTCACCTCAATGATTGAAATGACTTCTCATTGAAGGGGTTCCTGCAGAAGTTCCAGAGCGTCACAGGATGTGTTTGGGTGGAGGATGGGGGAGAAGAGGAGCCCCTGAGTCAGAAGTTATGCCCTTGGCCCAATTTTGTTCTCTCATCCTACATGAGAAACCAGTTATTCTAGGGTCCCAGACTCTTATATCTCCTTCCCATCAATCCTGCCTCACCCAATGTCCCCTACTTATGCTCTCCCACCCTATCCCCACACCGTGCATTCTCACACAATCCTGACAATGAAGAAAGCTTAGCCCAAGTGACTTCTTCCTATTTCCATGTGCATGCACACGTGTGTGTGTGTGTATGTATGTGTGTGTGTGTGTGTGTGTGTGTTTGGAGGGTACGATAAGGGGAAGGGGTTCTCAGATGGAAAGCAAACCACATTCTCCATTTACTAAAATTGTGTTACAAATTTCATTCCGGGATTCCTTTCAATCAAAGCAAAAAGAGGGAGTTAAAATCACCATGGGTCCTCAGGAAAAGGTTGGTCTAGGTCTTCAGATAGACTAGAAGGCATCAGCAACATTTCCTACAAAGAATGCCATGTGGCTTTCCTTTGGCTGTTGCTTACGGAATTAATCTGGGTAAACTGAGGACTATTTACACACCTTACTGCAATTATGTGTTTACATGTCTGTCCCCTCCTTCTAGACCATAATTTACTGAGGGTTGGTCATATGCCTCATACATTTCTCTATTTTCAATGCCAAGAACAATAACAGGCTTTAAAAGTGTTTGCTACGTGAATGACTACATAATCACGAGACTAGGACTGTTTGAAGATATAGGAACAGAAATGCTACATTGAAATAGGAAACATAGATAACTTTCTTTTTTTAAATCAATAGTTATATTATTTTCACCTAGAAATCTGCTGTGGCACAATAAACAGCAGACGGGGTGTTCTACACAAGAAGTTAAAATGACTGTCCACGTCGATCAAAGTTATTAGCTGTTCTGTTCAGCTTTCTCCTGCATTTCCCCTGTATAAGCTCAGCTTCCGCAGTGTCCATGTGACTATATTTATCCTCTGCTTCATTTTGGACACAGGAGCCTATAGGGAAAAAAGGAATGAAACCATAAAGCAGAGTGACCTAGATGACTTTTTACCTAGATCATCTTTTCGGGTCCCTCAGGCCTGCCCCAGATCTAGGCCATCTGCTTTGAGTGACAAGCAGAACAATGGATGGGACTAGATTATCTTTAATTAGGGATTGTATATCAGAATAAATCAGTCTTTTAAAAAAAGAGGCTCTGAAGAAGTAGAACTTGAAATATGGTCTACATATGCTAAAAAAGGAAGACAGGAGGTTCAGCGTAAATGGAGATAAGGCTATACATAAGGTTTTTGTGGTCAAAAATATAACAGGTAGTGGAATCTCCTTTTCCTCCTCCAGGATACATACACAGTGGTGGGTTCCTATGTAAATGGTTTGTATGAGTTTTCTAGGGCTGCCATAACAAAATGCCACCAATTGGATAGCTTAAATAATAGAAAATTATTTTTTCACAGTTCAAGATGCCAAAAGTTCAAGGTCAAGGCACTGGTAGGGTTGGTTTCTTCCAAGGTCTCTCTCCTTGACTTGCAGAGAGACACCTTCTCATCCTGTTCTCACATGGTCTTTTCCCTGGGTATTTATACCCTTCATATCTCTCTGTGTGTCCAAATTTCCTCTTCTTACAAAGACACCAATCAAACTGGATTAGGGCCCATCTTAACAACCTCATTTTAACTTACCTCTTGAAAGGCCCTATCTCCAAATATAGTCACATTCTAAGTTACTAGGGATTAGGACTTCAACATATAAATTGGGGTGGAGGGGGGCACCTGGGTGGCTCAGTGGGTTAAAGCCTCTGCCTTTGGCTCAGGTCATGATCCCAGGGTCCTGAGATGGAGCGCCTCATTGAGCTCTCTGCTTGGCGGGGAGCCTACTTCCTCTTCTCTCTCTCTGCCTGCCTCTCTGCCTACTTGTGATCTCTGTCTGTCAAATAAATAAATAAAATCTTAAAAAAAAAAATTGGGGTGGAGGGAGGTACAGTTTAGCCTATAACAAGAAAACATACTATATTCTTTTCACTTAAAAGTCATAGTTCACTTACTTGTGGCGCATAAGGAATAACATGGAGGACATTGGGAGATGGAGAGGAGAAGTGATGTGGGGGAAATCGGAAGGGGAGACAAACCATGAGAGACTGTGGACGCTGAGAAACAAACTGAGGGTTTTGAAGGGAGTGGGGGTTGGGTGAGCCTTGTGGTGGGTATTATGGAGGGCACATATTGCATGGAGCACTGGGTGTGGTGCATGAACAATGAATCTTGGAACACTAAAAAAAAAAAAAAAAGCGCCATAGTATCATCCTAATCAGGAATTGATTCACTTCTTATTGCTCAGGTATTTTAGGATTATACTAAAAGAAAGGGAGGGGACACCTGGGTGGCTTAGTTGGTTAAGCAGCTGCCTTCGGCTCAGGTCATGATCCCGGCGTCCTGGGATCGAGTCCCACATCGGGCTCCTTGCTCGGCGCTGAGCCTCCTTCTCCCTCTGCCTCTGCCTACCACTCTGTCTGCCTGTGCTCGCTTGCTCTCTCTCTCTCTAACAAATAAATAAATTAAAAAAAAAATTTTTTAAAAAGGGAGGAAATAAGCAGAACAATGACAAAATTAAGGATCATTCCCACAAGGAAACCAGAGAAGGTTTCTAACTAAAGATCAAGAGTTTGGATTATTCAAAAAAAAAAAAAAAAGTGAGGGGGTATCTCAAGCTCAAACTAGACCTGGGGCAACAAACTCAAATGCTTTCCAGTCCAAACAGATAACATCAATGGGCTGCAGCCCGATGTAAAAAGAAAGGACAAATGGAGAAGAAAGACATTAGCAAACTAGAAAGTGTGTGTTATAAAAGCAATCAAACTCAATTCTTTTTCAAATGCATCAGCCAGTTTGTGAGCTTTGAACTTGACAATGAAGAACCTCTTTACTACATGCCTCAAATGTTTGCTAAACAGATGTCCTTGCCATGTGCCCCATGACATTTCCTCCTTTCCCTCCTTGCTTTTTGCCAACCCTGTCCAGATAAGTTCTTTGGATTGGTGGCAGCCCAGGGCTTCAAGCTGCTGACCTCAAGTTGGAGTGTTAGAGCTGCCAACTGTTCTGTTCCGAATCAGTGCCGGCTGTGAAGGCAGTTTCTCTCCTGTGAGCATGTTCTTGCCTCATTTCCATTCTCTTCGGGCTTGGTTGTCACATGCACAGAAGCATGCTTGGGGCCTGGATGAAACTCCAGGACCAGAAAAGTAGAACATATGCAAACCTGCAGGGGCTAAGAAGCATTGAGTTGGAACCAGATGAGCAACAGAAATCAAAGATTCGTGAATGCCATAAGGGAGTCTAAGTTGGCATGTTTAGAATCAGAGCCAGCGGTTCCTAGCAGAACATAGTACAGAGACAAGACATTTTAGATTTAGGAACCCTTTTCAAAATACATATGCCTACTACCGGCAGCCTCTACTGAATTTTCATCACAAGTTAGCAGCCAGTAGCGTGTTAGTGACTAAAGGAAACAGATTTAAGAACGGACTGAAGAAATTTGTTTATTTACCCATAGCTACTTTTATAATCCTCCTAGTCTGATAGTACTAGGAGATATAATTGATTCTCCTTTTCTCAGTTCCTTTCTAAACGGATTGCTCAGCTAGTAAAACTCCTGGCCTCTCTTCACTTTTTTCATCACTCCACTTCAAGAGTGTTGGAAAGATTCACCTTAGTGGTGACTTTGGGAGTAATAAACTGGGTGTGCTTAGGCCAGCTCTGCCTCTTTTTCCTTTTAAGGAAGCTGCTTGCCCAGAGACAGCATAGATCCCTTTCAGGACAAGCTCTGCCCAACTCTGCCCCAAGTCGGGGTGGAGGCAGTATGTCTGCCTTGGTCCAACATTGCATGTGTCTGTTTGCATAAGCCTGCCTAATTCTGGGGTTTAGTACAAGGAAGGTCACTTTGCTAACAGAACTAAAGCCACATCCTCTCAGCCACCGCCAATATTGAAGGTAATGTTTCGTCCTCCATCTGTCGTTCTTTTCTTTTATTTATCATTCTGTTCAGAGCCTGAGGATACAAAATTCCCCAACAGTGAAATCAAATCTGGAGTCTCTTTTATGGTAATAATGAAAAAATACAAGATTGCTCTTTGGTGATCCAGACTGTGAGCTCTGGATTTACTACTGTTCCGTAAAAGGTAATTTCCCTTATACTAATATGAGTAAATATGAAGATAAATATATAAACACATGCATGTGTTTACACACATAGCATCTCCCATATCAAAATCGAGCCTATAAGATTTCAAGGCACAAATGAGTATCCAATAGTCTTCATAATACAATGACTGAATCCTTGTAATATCTATTGCCATATCAAATATCTTTGGAATTCATTTCAAAATACAAAATATAAACCTGTACAAGAATTCATCTTCAAAGACCAAACCATGTATCAAACTTTATGGGGTTTTTCTATAGCCTATAGAAGTGTTCCAAATGTTATCAAAGACCATTAAAATTTTCTTAAGTTAGTATGAAACAAACAAATGTGAAATTTCTAAGAAATCTAGTTGAAACTGTACCTTTCTTGGTTTGGTCAACAGATGATTATTTATTACTATTTACTAATGGACAGAGTAATCAAGAAATTCATTTATGTCTCACTTCAAAAATAAAGAAAGAAAGAAAAATACAGATAACCTCCCAATTTGGGGTATTGAAAGAAACTGTCATCAGTAGGAATACGGCATTTCTAAAGACAACTCCACATCAACCTTCGTTTTGGACAGTCAATCCTTCAAAAGAATGAGGCTAAATTTCCCCAGAAGAAGAGGTTTGGAGTTTACAGATTTCTAGGCTTAAAGGGAGCTTCTTGACATGAACAAGTTTGAGGAAGAAAAGTCATAGGTTCTCTGAAATAGAGGGAGCAGAATTCTTGCAAAGCACTGCCCCAAAAGCGAAACAGCAATTCACACTCTCCAAGAAAGAGTGTGTGGATGCCTAAAAAATGGCCACTATGAAATATGACAGTCCCCATTGTCACATTTTGTACTGAGAGTTGCCTTTCTCTGAAAAAAACTGGAACTTAGGCTGAGAACATCCACAGAACTGACCACATGGATATCTCTTTTTCTAGATGTGCATAACTCTCTAGGTTCTGGTGCCAAATAAGAGAGTAAGCAGGCTAAATTATTATTGGTATTGCCCTTCTTGACAACCTCAATGAATAGCAACAAAATAAAGAAATATTACATTGTATCTATCGTATTAAATTGCTTATTTATTTGTAAAACTATGCAAAGCACCCACATTCCACTGGCCATATGCTGAATTGTGTTTTGTCAACATGGCACTATCACTCCTATCTAAAGCTGTGAATAACATGTTCCAGACCCTACCGGTAATGTCCTGGGTTAAAGCTGGCCAAGAGAGGTAATTGTGTAAAATTTGGATAGCAGAGTGACACAGAAGCCATGCCTCTGAGAAGATCATGACAATCAGACACAGTGACAGCCAGGGTAAATGTGCCTAAAGAGATTCAGCTTTTAGCTCATTTTCCAAACTTCTGTCTGCACCATCCAAGAGTATCCCAAGCCAACCACCAGATACTACACTGCATTCCCTATAGAGGTGGCAGCTTCTCCACACACTCCCCCCTTCACATTCCATTTCAGTATAGTTCTTTTTTTGCAACTCCTCTTTAAACAACCCTTGGGGGATTTCCCCACAAGTTTTGAACTGCACATAACACTAATGCTTCATGCTACTGTGTTGGTTACTTTCTCTGATCCTCTGATTTTTCTCTTCCAGATCTTCACTTGCCTGGCTCTCCCTGCTTGAATATAAGCTCTGATTTCTCTAGTAAACCCCACGAACTTGACTGGTTGTTTTCTTGAGAGAATCCTGACGCTTCAAGGTTTGGTACTGAATGTAGTTTTAGAAGAACACGAGGGAAGTTCAGAAGGAACGTCTTCTCTATTTTGATTAGACATAAAGACTGTAATGACCCTGTTGCTAATAGTAAATGAGATAGTCTATGACATCTAGGGCAAAAGTCATTTACATAATCACGGGAGGACACCTACAACTGCGTGCCTATAGAAGTCAAGGCTTTAGGGGACCAAGTTGTTGCATCTATCAAAAAGTATTGGAGAAATAAAGAAAATTTAAATTAAAACAATGGAGTTCTTTGTCTGCTAATAGAGCTTAGAGAAAGAAAATTATTATCTCCAAGCTTAAAATTCTCCAGTTATGACACAGGTAAGGAACCCAAAAGCACTTATGATTTCCCTGAAAGAAACCTTCATCTTCCTATACACACAGAGTCACCATCTCTAAAAACCAAACCCAGAATCCAAATCTGCAGGTGATTAAATTATAAAGCAAATTGAATCCATAGATTTATGAGGTTATGCTAAAGTTAAGATTATCGATTGGAAAAAAAAAAGATATTGATTGGAAAAATAATGTAATCCTGAAAGATTGGACAGATTGAAAGAAGCTGAGAAACTTGAACACCCCAAATTCTGATGAAATTTCCATTCTAATAGAAGCAGTTCTTTATCTCCTGAGATTAGTCTTCTCTTATCTAAAAAGCCTATAATAACCTGAGGTAGTGTAAAATCTGAGGTAGTGACCCTGCAGGGGAATGACGAACCTTCTCAAGACCTATCCCCACTCCCTGTAATATAACCAGCCTCAAGACCCAGCAGGAACCAGGGGACTGTGTACAAAGCATGACCCAGTAAGAGGTCCCACACATGCCAAAATAATGACCAGATTTTGCCAATTTAGTGATGGAAGTGATGGGAACCTGATGAATAAAAATATATGTGAGAATGGGTTTATTGTAATGACAGCAAAATTAAAGAATCAGAAAGTTTTTACCTGCAGAGTTCTCTGATGTTGGCTAATTGATCATGGTATCACTGGGACTGAAATAGATGGGCAGAGTACAAAGGTCTAATTTGACTTGTGTTCTGGCAAATAGATATGTGACCTAAATCACCTCCACAGAGCTGTGGCTCCTCAACCAATTTCTAGACTTTAGCTTGTACTCAAACCGAGGTCCCCATGAATGAAGAAAAGGCCAGGTCCTCTGTAGAAGGATCCCTGTTACCCTTTAAAAATGTGTAATATTAATCTTCCTCATACATTTTTCTAAAAGAACTGGCAGCTATTTATCCATTTACCAGAGTAACTGTGCATTGGGTAAAGATATTACCCAAATTTTTCAGAGATTTCTGTTCAATAGCTCTGCACCAAAATTCCTAGAGACCCAAAACTCCAGTATCATCTAGCAGAGTACAAAATCACAGAAGTCAAGTGATAATTGAATTTTGATTTGGAGCCCTCCCAGAGTGAACTCAGTGATACCCCATGGCTATTTCCTTAGTTCCAGAATGTAACTGACAAAATAACTGTTAGGTGTGGATTTGTGTCCCCCTCCCCCAATCCCGCCAAATTCATATGTTGAATCCCTAACTGCCAGTACCTTGGAATGCGACTGTATTCGGAGATAGAGCTTATAAGGAAGTGATTAAGTTAAAATAAGACTGTCAAGGTAATCTGATATGACTTGTATCCTTACAAGAAGATGAAATTAGAACACATACAGGATACCAGGGGTGATGAGCACACAGAAGAAAGGCCTTGTGAGAAGAGAGCAAGAAGATGGCCATCTGCAAGCCAAAAAGAGAGCCCTCAAGAAAAACCAACCCAAACCAACACTGATCAGATTACCCAGCCTCCAGGACTATAGGAAATGTGAATTCCTGTTGGTTAAGCCATCCAGTTTGTGGTTAACTATAGCAGTCCTGATAACCTAATACAATAACCATATTGGTTCCATGAGGGATATTAAAGGAAAGAGCAAGTAAAAACTACAACTACCTCTACCTACAAAAAGAGTAAACCACGTTCCTGAAAGGATTGCAGAGGTTAATGCCACTGTTGAGGACTTGAAAGATGAAGGGATGATTATTCCCTCCAACTCCCTATTTAACTTACCTATGTGGACTGTGCCGAAACCAGATGGCTCCTGCAGAATAAAATGGATTATTATCAACTTAATCAATTATTAGCTCCATTGCAACTGCTCTTCCAAATGTGTCTTGTTTGGTTGTTTGTTTGTTTGAGAGAAAGAAAGAGAAAGGGAAAGCAGAAGCATGCACACAGATGGGGGTGGGGACAGAAGGAGAGGGAGAGAGAAAACCTTAAGCAGGCTCCATGTCCAGCATGGAACATGACACAGGGCTTGATCTCATAATCCTGAAATAATGACCCAAGACAGAATCAAGAGCTGGACACAGAACCAACTGAGCCACAGAGGCACCCCTGCCCATTGTTTGTTTGTTTGTTTGTTTGTTTGTTTGTTTTGAACTGAAGCAAATAAACACAGTTCTGGATTCCAGGTATTACAGCTATTGATCTGGAAATCACTTTTTCTTTACACCCAAAGATTACCAGAAACAGTTTCCCTTCGGCTTGAAAGATCAGTAATATACCTTTTTGTCCTACCTTAACATTATAGCAACTCTCCAATTTTCCAATCATAACCCAGTCCACAGGAAGCTTGATCATCTTGCCTTACATAGAATATTATACTGATCTACTATGTTGATAATATGATGATTAATTCTGAGAGTAGCAAAAACCCTAGAACCTTTAATAAGATTCATGCCAGAGGGTAGGACTGCTACAAAAATTCAGATGTCTGAAATTTCTAAAAGTCCAATGGTCTTCGGCGTGTTGAGATATTTCCTCCAAGACAGATATGTTGCTGATCTTGTACCTTTGCCACTAAAAATGAGAAACAAGAACAAATGGGCCACTTCAGGTTCTGGAGTTAACACAAATATGCCATTTGTACATGCTGTCTGACCTATTTACAAGTAATCTATAGAGCCATCAGTTTTGAGTGAGAGCCAGAGGAATAGGAGGCTCTGTACCAGATCTGGCTGGATCTAACAAGCTGCTTTACTGTTTGGGCCATATGATCCAGTAGACCCAACAGGGCTTGAAGAGATGCTATATGAAGCCTGGGGCTGGCCATTACAGGTGAATTCCAGTATAGGGATTAGTATTCTGGAGTAGTTATGCCAACTCCCACACATAAATATTCTCCATTTGAGAAACAGTTTCTTGCTTATTTATAAAACGTAATAGAAACTGAATGCTTAAACATAGACCATCAATTTACTATTCAAACTGTGTTACCCAGCATGAACTGGGTGTTGTCTAAACCACCAAGCTTGGAGGTGACCAATTAACTGATAAATGAAAGTCTTCAGCCCGTTTTACAGATGATTTTACACCACATAATGGTACAACCTACAAGTGGCTTGTTGGAACTTGGCAGCCCCACATAGGGGTGGCTGTGAACGGTAGCAGTGAGGGGAGACCTTCCCAGTAGGCAGAACCTTAGAGAAGAAAACTCGATATTCATTTTCCCCAGAAGGAAAGATTGCCAGAGGTATGGATCTACACTCATTCATAAGCAGTGGCTAACCATTTCTCTAGTTGACCAAGGACTTGAAAAGAACGCAATTGCAACATGGATGACAACAAAGTCAGGGGAAGAGCTATTTGGATAGACCTCTCAGAACTGGCAGGTAGTGTGAGGATATTTGTGCCTCATGTCAATGTTCACCGAAAAGTAATTTCAGCAGAGGAGGCTCTTAATAATCAAGTGAAAAACGTGATCCAGTTGTAGAGGTCAGTCACTCTTTCTCCAGTTACCTCTGTCATTATCTCTGTCTCACACAAAATGGCAATAGCAACAGGGATGGAGATTAGCAAGAGTTGGGCTTCTACTCAGCAAGGTCAATTTATTTATAATTACAGCTGAGACCATAATCTGCCGATAGCAAGGACCAACACTGAGCCTTCAAGCTGACAACTAAGGGGAACTTAAGGTAGGTTGGTGAATTGGATAATAACCATCATGGAAGAGACAGCAATTTGTTTCATTTCTTCCATGTGGATTTGCCTTCAATACTCCTGGAAAAACCACTGTTTATGGACTAAGAGAATGTTTTATTCACCCTCCTGGTATTCCAAACAGTGTCACTTCTAACCAAAGGACTTATTTTACAGTGAGCACAATGTGGCTTTAGGCTCATTATCAAGGAATTCACTGGTCTCACCATGTTCTCTATCACTCTAAAATGTTGGCTTAATAGTATAGTGGAACAGCCTGAAGACTCCGTTTTCATGCTAGTTATGAGACAATACATTTTGGAGCTGGGATATTGCTTTCAAGAGCCAATATATGCTCTGATTCAGTGATCAAAATATGATACTCTTTCTACCATAGCCAAGATGTGTGGACTGGGAATCAAGAAGTACAAATGTGAGCAATTCTTCTCACCAGTATACCTAATGATCCATTAGCAAGATTTTTACTCTCATCTCCACAATTTGGGGCTCCGTTAGTTTAGAAGTCTTAGTTCCCAAGGGGGACTGCTTCCCAAGGGGGGACACAATAGTAGTTTCTTTAAACTGAAAACTGAGACTGCTACCTGGACACTTTGAGCTCTTATTCCACTGAAATAACAGGCAAAGAAGGAAGTTACTGCACTGACTGTGGCTGATTCTGATTCTGAAGGGGAAATTGGATTTCCTCTTATCCCATATGAGCAGGGAGGAGTATGCCTGGAATCTACAAAGTTCTCTGTAGTGCCATTTAGCATCATTCTGTGCTAAAAGTTCATGGACCACCACAACAACCCAATACAGGCAAGACTATTGATATCAGAGACCTTTTGGGATTAATGTATTGGCTCTTGGGAACCTTGACCAGCTCAGGTACTTGCTAAGGTAAAGAGAATAAGGAATGAGGGATGAAAGAGGAAACTTTTAAATACCAGTTTCATCCATGTAATAATTACACACTAGAACTGTAATACTTATCAATATTTCTTCCTTGCTTTGATATGAATATATTCAAGTGGATATATATCAACTTTCCCCTCTGCCATTTACCTACTACCCAACTTAAAGTATTGATAATTATTTGCCCCATATATCAGGATTTAATTGTAATTTATGAAATGGAAAATGTGATGCAACTAGAAGAAGAAGAAACATCCCCCCAAAAGATGGGTGAAATGGCACGTGGAACTTTTGTTTTCTTTCTTTTTTTGTTTTTTTTAAGAGTAAGTAAGTAATGTTTTTCTTTGCACATGGGATAGTTTCATCATGCTATACAGAAATATGATTTTTCTATCATCTTTTCCTTAAATTTGGTTTTAAAAATGTATTTGAAATGATAAGTTGGAAAAAGGAGTAGATTGTGTTAAACTGCATTTTTTCTAATTAACATATTCCTTTCCTGTCTATGACTTGGAACTAATTACTTTCTGGATTAAAGCTGACTAAGACTGAAATTTTTAAGAATTTTGGTAACCAGAAGTGAAGTAGAGGTCATTACTTTTTTTTTTAAAGATTTTATTTATTTAAAAAAAAAGATTTTATTTATTTATTTGACAGAGAGAGAGAGAGATCACAAATAGGCAGAGAGGCAGGCAGAGAGAGAGGGGTGGGGAGAAGCAGGCTCCCTGCTGAGCAGAGAGCCTGATTCGGGGCTCGATCCCAGGATCCTGAGATCATGGCCTAAGCCAGAGGCAGAGGCTTGACCCACTGAGCCACCCAGGCACCCCAGAGGTTATTACTTTCAATAAGCCATGGCAGTCAGACACAGTGACAGATTTAGAAATATCTAGGGGCCCCTGAGTGGTGCAGTCGGTTGAGCGACCAACCCTTGGTTTAGGTTTTAAAACCCTTGGTTTTAAACCCTTGGTTTTAACCCTTGGTTTTATGATCTCAGGGTCTTGAGATCAAGCCCCATGTGGGGCTTTAAGCTCAGTGAGGAGTCTGCTAGAGTTTCTCTCTCTCTTTCCCTCTGTCCCTCCCTGTGCTCACTTGTGTGTTTTCTCTCTCGAATAAATAAATAAATCTTTTTTTAAAAAAATGTCTCGAGAGGAGAGGGCTAAGGTGGTGGAGGAGTAGGGCAAACCTAAGCATCCCTCCTCCCTGGAACACAGCTAGATAAATAACAAATCATTCTGAACACCCAAAAAATCGGCCAGAAGTCTTCAAGAACAAAGCTTCACATCTACAAACAGAGAAAATTACCTGTGGAAGGTAGGAACTGGGGAGAGTTGGTTTGTGGGAGAAAATAGCAGGGGGCATGGCAGAGTGGGGAGGAGCCCTGATCGGGGAGAGAGCAGTAAAAGAGAAAGAAAGAGAGTGGGGGGAAAAAAAATGTGGACTGCATTCTTGTGCAGAAGATTGCACAAAAAAACTGTTCCCCAAACCCACTGCCTGGGAAAAAAGGAAGAGTTTCAATACTACCAGTTTTTTTATAAACAGTGGAGTACAGAATCTGAAGTTTCAGAGGTCTGCAACATCACCAAGGGCACACCTGGTGAGTTGAGGAGTTCTCAGGTGGGAAGCAAGGTGAAGTCCCAGAAGCAGGAAACAAAGTCTGAGAATCCCCTGGGTCAGACAGAGAGAAACGGTCCCTCTGCTTGACGTGCACTCAGTAGAGGGTATACAGCCACTCTGCAGGCAAAAGACCCTGTGGGTACCATTGAGCTGTCCTGTTCACCTGTTCACCATTGAAACAAAGATGCAGGCTGAGGGAAGCAGATCCTGGTCCCAGTGGTGCGTTGTGATTTACCATAAATTCTGAACCCCTGTGCAGTCACACAACTGTTTTCTAGGACAAGCCAGAACCAGCCACAGTGCAGTGAGACCCTCCCCCCCGAGGATGAGTGTGGGTCTGCAGTGTGGGCTTCTGAAATGTGGGGCTTTGAAACACAGCAGTACCTGAGATAAAACACAGGAGTTCTGCATCCTTTGGCAGGAAGACAGGGTGAAGGCAGGATCTGACAGAAACCAGGAACACTGAAGGGGTGATTGTTTGCACATCTGTGAGAGCATCCTGAAGGGTGGTGGATGTGAATTTCCAACCCAGAGACAAGGGAACAAGGCATAGCCATTTTCACCCTTCACCCCTCGCCCACCAGCAGTGATCGACCCCAGCGAGCTAAACTGTACAACCAGGTGAAGAATGAAACCGCTATACCCAGCCCTGCCCCCCTGCACTTTGCAGGTACATCTCCACTAGGGCAAGACCACCTGAAAATCAGAAGAGAAGTTCTCTCTCCTAAAAGGCCAACACAAAACCCTCCTATGCACTAAGTCTACTGATGATAGAGTGCTATAAAACTTCAGCCCCAGGAGAAATGAGATTTAGCTTCCTTTGGGTTTTTTTTTTTTAATGTTATGTTTTTGTTTTTGTTTTTGTTCTGTTTTGGGGGGAATACATAAATAGCAATTTTTTCATTTTCATTTTTGTTTATTAGTAGTATTTTTTAATTATCTTTTTTTTTCCTATCAAGCTTCTCATAACAAGCAGACCAAAACACAACTAGGATCTAGCTTCCTTTATTTACTTTTTTAAATATTTAATTTTTATTTTATTTTGCTTTCTTTTCTCCAAATGACAAGATGGAAGAATTCACCCCAAAACAAAGAACAGAAAGAAATAAAGGCCAGGGATTTCATCAATACACGTATAACTAATATGTCTGAAGTAGAATTTAAAACAATTATAAGGATACTAGCTGAGCTTGAAAAAACATAGAAGACGCTAGACAATCCCTTTCTGTAGAGATAAAAAAGCTAAAATCTAGTCGGGCTGAAATTAAAAATGATACAACTGAGATGTGATTCTGAATGGATGCCATAGCAATGTGGATGGCTGAAGCAGAGGAACGAATCAGTGATGTAGAAGATAAAATTATGGAAAATACTGAAGCTGAAAAGAAGAAACAATATAAAATGGAAAAAGAATAGTGTCCTCAACAAATGGTGTTTGGAAAATTGGACAGCAGGATGCAAAAGAATGAAACTGGACACTTTCTTAAACCATACACAATAATAAATTCAAGATGGATAAAAAACCTAAATGTGAGATAGGAAACCTTCAAAATCCTACAGGAGAAAACAGGCAGCAACCTCTTTGACCTCAGCCCTAACAACTTCTTACAAGACATGTCACCAGGTAGGTGGGTGATGGGTATTAAGGAGGACACTTGTTATGATGAGCATTGGGTGTTGCATGTAAGTGATGAATCACTGAATTCTATACCTGAAACCAATATTACAATGCATGTTAACTAACTAGAATCTAAATTAAAATTTTTATAAATAAATAAAAATAAAAACAAAATATAACAAAACAAAACAAAGGAGGGACACCTGGGTGGCTTAATTGGTTAAGCAGCTGCCTTCAGCACAGGTCGTGATCCCAGGGTCCTGGGATCGAGTCCCGCATCAGGCTCCCTGCTCAGCTGGGAGCCTGCTTCTCCTTACCACTCTGCCTGCTATTCCCCCTGCTTGTGCTCTCTCTCTCTCTTTCTCTAGCAAATGAATAAATTAAATCTTAAAAAAAAATAGAAAATATAGAAAGAAATGTCTAAGGAGCTCCAAGTTCCTTCTGGTTTTCCTGATTCCTGGCCTGCCCCTTGCTGTGGGCTCTAAGCCACCCACCAAAAGTCTGACTGTGGTCCCCATGGAGGTAGCAGCTTCCCCAGCTATTAGTTCCACAGACTATTCCATGTGCTCCTGTTTTGCAATTCCATTCCAGTGACCAGATACACAGCGTTGGGAATTCGCCTACAAACTTCAACTTGCACATTTCCACCAAAGGTTCAGGTGTAAGATCCCAAGCTCTCTGGCCTTCAAACCCCTTTATACTCTTAAAAACTAATGAAGACCCCAAAGAGCTTTAGTATATGTGGGTGGTATCTATCAATATTATAAATTAAAACCACGAAATGTTAAAACACAAAGCACTCACACACATTCCATCACAATGTGTGATCTCAAATCATGGAACCTCTGAAATTCCCCACCATCTCCTCATGAAAGACGAAAGAAAAATAAAATATTTTTGACCCTGTAGACTTCTTAAAGGAGTCTTTGGTCTCAAAGATACTGATATGTCCCCAGATACTACATTGAAAGCCCCTGTTACAGACTACTGTGATCAGTGACTTTTTCTCACCCTTTGACTCTTCTCCAGCCCTTCACTTCTCTACCTCTCTCACATTTGTGTAAGTTCTAATTTCTATGGAAAACCTCTTGTTCCCCTGTTACTTTTGTTAGTTTTCTAGGGTTGCCATAACAAAATATCAAAGACCGGATGGCTTAAAAACAGAAGTTATTTTCTAACAGTTCTGGAGTTTGGAAGTCCAAGATCAAGGTGCCAGCAGGACTGGTTTCCTCCCAAGCCTCTCTCCTTGGCTTGCAGATAGCTGCCCTCTTGCTGCCTCTTTACATGGCCTTTCCTCTGTGTATGTGCATTTCTGGTGTCTCTTCAGTGTGTCCACATTTTTCTTATAAGGACATCAGCCATATTGGATGTAAGCCCACCATAACAGCCTCATTTTAATTAATCACCTCTATAAAAGACCCATCTCCAAATCCAGTGACATTCCAAGGTACAGGGGATTAAGGGCTTCAACATACTAATTTGGAGGGACACAACTCAGCCCACACTACTTTTGGTCAATCTGAATTTCTGACTACACCCCGAATGATACTTGGTTAAAATTTTTGGTCATGCCAATAACCTATTTCACATGAATGGCTTCACAATTTTGCCAGGCAGAATGAATCCAGCAAGTCAGGGCTGGTGGACTACAATAAACACATTGTAGTCTAAAGGGGGTATATGTATACACACACACATATACACACACATGTACACACACACAAACATGTGTATATATACATGTACATTATTAGAGAATAGTTACCACAGTTGTTCGTGTGTGTGTGTGTGTGTGTGTGTGTGTGTGTGTGTGAATGACTTTGGTAACTAGGCTCTAATAATGACTCCAATGAATCACACCTCCTTGTATTTCTACCCTTATGTTGTCCCCTCCCACGTTAACAATGAGCTGGTTCTATGACTCATTTTAACCAGTAAATGCAGCAGAATATCATACCACTTCTATGCTTAAACCTTAAAAACACTAGGCAGTTATTACTTTTGTACTTTTAGGACCCTTGAACCACTAAGACCAGCTATCTTGTACGAGTGGCCACGTAGAAAGCCCACCACACACAGAGAAGTCCACACATATGCAGGAGGAGAGTTTCTGAGACTACTTGGAGAGAGAGATGCCCAGTCACCCCAGCATCCCAACTGGTATCAGCCTTCCAGCCATCACCACCATGGTGTCTGTCATGTCAGTGAGCCATATTGGATGTTCCAGCTCAGTTAAGTCTCCAGATAACCACATCCCTAGCCAAGATCGTACAGAGCAGAAGAACCCTCTAGCTGAGTTCATTAAATGTACAGAGACAATGAAATGGTTGTTGTTTCATTATATAGCAAAAAGTAAACAAACAATATTGGAGTCCTCTAAAAATCATTTCCAAAATTTAAAAGAAACCCTGGCGCTCATTGAAAAGACCACTGACAGCATTTCTCTCTCACTAGCAGATGTAGCAATGCCAAGTGGCATTTTTGTGGACAGCTTTACACAAAATTTATCAATCCACAAGACTGTATTTGAGTACTCATTCCATATTGATGTGGCAAAAATATTTAGCAAAGGAAGATTACTTGAGTTTATATATCTGTACCACTTCATTTGCTCCCACTGTTGTTTCACGATATGAAAAAGGAATCATTTTTCTTTTAATTCTGTGAGGCACCTGGGTGACACAGTCAGCTAAGCATTGGACTCTTGGTTTCAGCTCAGGTTCTGACCTCTGGGTCATGAGACCAAGCCCTTTGCCAGGCTCTGTGCTCAGCACTGAGCCCACCTGAATTTCTCTCTCCATCTCCTTCTGCCCCTCCCCTCCATGCTCTATCTCTCTCTCTAAAAAAATAAATACATCTTTAATTCTATTTGATCAAACATGCATGCCCATTATTTAATGAGTTATTTTGCTTGTTAACTTCAGCTTATTCAGTGCAATCTAACTATGGTATAATATTTACTTTAGAAATAAAAGGAATGACTTTAGTAAAATATAGAAGCCAAATTTTATAGTACATTGAATTTCTATACCCAAATCTCAACACTCTCATTTAGTGAATCTCAGTTTTCTATAAATTGCTCCTAAAAGAGTGAAGTTTCATTTAACTCTCTTATTGAGTGTAACAAAATGACTGATGTGAATTTACCTTGAAGATTTACAAACTCAGGGCAGTTTTTCAAGTTATATGGAGTGGGAGAGATTGGTGGAGGCTCCAGATTAAACTATTCCTACTTCCAGGACACTCTACATGACGAGACCATTTAATAAAATAAGGGCAGTGTGAAAGAAACTTTTTTAAATCTGGTTTTTATATCATTAATCCTCCTTGAGATAATAATCTCCAGACATAATAAATGAGCAAGAGTAACCAGAATCTAACTTAGAACTCAGTCTTTTCTCTCCACATACTAATTTCTTCTCAAACCTTTTAAAATTCAAAAGGTGAAATGATATGGAAACATGGCAACTATGATCAAACATCAGCCCCGAAGCTTATAAGAAATACTTTGTTCGTGTTATTAAATTGTGGATTATTGTTTCTCTGCATATTTATTTACCAATGAACCAAAGGTTAATTCTCCCTGTCTGTAAATTAAATGGATTTGTAATTAGAGCTTTTGTTTAATTTGCTTTAAAGATCATTCCTGTTTATGTGTGGACTGCAATTCCATTTTTAAATATAATTGCTTCTAAATCCCAGAGGATGCTAATGTAGATTCAAACCAATACATTTTAATACCAGAATTATGACTAAGGATTAACAGTGTAAAATTTTATAAAGAAAGCTAAATGCAACTTTTTCTGTGGCCCCTCTGTGTGTGGCTTCTGATTACATGTTGCTGAAATCGTAACTTCCAGAAGCTCTGGGACACCATACACCTGCCACAGCTTCCCCAGCTCCACATTCATTGTGGAGAGTGGTCTAGAATACAAACTCTTCATGAAGTCGGTCTTTCCCCCAAGCAGAGCACAGGAAAAGGGAAAAAAATAATGACAATCCAAGCAGTTCCTATTTTCTGTCTCCTACAGTTCATCTCCAAAAAGTCATCTCCAAAGGTAAATGGAGACTTCAGATGGAGCCTAGGATATTTCAGTTATGTTTTAGCACATGAGTCAGCCATGTCTGGAGAACCTTTCATATCACAAATCCCGCCCTAAGCCAAACCACAAGAGCGGCTGGGCAACTGGACAGAGTGACCAGGTCTAAAGAGTCACTATGTGCCACTGGACAGGAATGAGATGAAGACAGTTGTTTTTACTTGAACTTTTCTCAGAGAAAACTGGTTATAGATGGAAGGAATAAACTCAGAAGGTGGGAGATTAGAGGAGGTCAGACATCGTAATGACCTGCTGATTCCGCAATCCTTCTTTCCTACTCCTAACTGACCACAGTGTTTGTTTTTCCTCTTAAGAGGTGGAATGCGAGTTGTAGTTCAAAACTGACTTATTGGTGATTATTCCAGAAAAGCTGAGAACTGCTACAACTGGTTGTCTTTCTTTATCCTTCTCTCCCATCTTATGCAGTAATTTCTCAAAATAAATGTTAAAGGAATATTCAAAGAATAGCAATGTAAAAAATCATTAAAATTATTATAGCCATCCAGAGAGCCCCACATCTCGGCCTGGCTTTGCCTCTGCTGTCCTCGACACAAAATGAAGAGATTAAGATAGGCTATGTAGTTCCCTATAAAACAGGGACTATGCATTGAATATTTGTGTCCCCTCCTCCACCAAAATATTCTTATGTTGAAATCCTAATCACCAACGTGATGATATTAGGAGTGGGCCTTTGAGAGGTGCTTAGGTCATGAGGATGGATCGTTTATGCATGAGGTTAGCGCCCTTAGAAAAGAGAACCCACAGAGCTCCGCAGCCCCTTCCACCCATGTTAGGACACAACAAGAAGTTGACAGTCTGCAATGCGGAAGGGAGCTCTCACCAGAACCTGACCATCCTGGCACCCTTATCTTGCAGTTCCAGACTCCAGAACCATGAGAAATGTATTTCTGTTGTTTATAAGCCATTCGGTCGGAGGTATATTGTTATAGCAGCCCCAGTGGACTCAGACTACACACCATCATCCCTACATCAGCTTCACACATGTTAGGCACTCTACATAACTCTGCTGAAGACTAACTCCACACTCAATGAACACTAAATGGACACTTAAATCTCAAAAGTACTTTCTTAAAAAACAGCCGGGACTAGCACCATATTAAGTGTCAGGGAGGTTTCAGTGAGAAATATATGACATGGTCCTTCCCATCAAAGAGCACAGAATCTACTTAGAAAAAGAAGATGAAATGAAGCCTCCACTGGACCTTGGTCCATCTAATAGAAGCCCCTGCTTTTCATTTGGTACTTATAAATTATGGAGTATATCCAAGCAGAATGTTGTGGGAATGGATCTCCACTTTGTGAGTGTGGGTCCATGTGTTTGAAGATGGAAATTCTCAGATCCATATCTTGTGACCTCCTGACCAACTGTAAAGGGACAGAATACAAAGTATTTAGCGGGAGGCAAATTTCAGCTGCAGAGATGGGGGAGTCTGCAGCATATGCAGATGCAAAATGAAGAGGAGGGAAGATTTCCTCAGAAACTTAATCATGCTGGACCCCCTACCTGGATAATTCAGGGGGAAATGAGAAAACTGTGTCTGTAATTTTGTCTTTTTTAGATAAATTAGCAGGATAATTGTCTTGACTCTCTTCTTCCCTCAGTAGGTGGAGACACAGCTGGGCTACGTGTAGAAGCCAAGCCAATCTTGATCCAAATGAAGGGAGAATCTCAGTAGGGTTGCAAAAATAAACCTCTCGCTCTCAGCCTCTGCTCTTCTTGTAATCTGCCTTTATACAAGACCTTTTTCTCTGGGCTGGGTTATAATTAAAGCTTATCAAATTATCCCACCCATTTCCCTATCACAATTGCTCTCTATTTTGTGTTTCTTGCTAATTTGCCTTTAAATTTTTCTCAAGAATTACTTTTGAATAATTCTTGAAGAGATTCATATTCTTCCCAACCAAAGTATTATTTCTGGTTGTAGACAGCATTTCCCCTCATATGCATGACTACTGTAATCTATAGAGTCTGCTTTCCTCATTTATTCCTTCATGCAACCATATTTGTTAAATAAGTTATTTCATGAATGTGTGGTGAGTGAGAGGGAATCTCTTCCCTTAGAGCCGGAACTGACATGAATTCTAGGTCCACCAGAGAGGACCGACATCAAGGAAACAAAAAAATTGTGGAAACATACTTCTGCAAAATGCCTTATCATAACACGTCTGTCCCTCATAGCTGATGGAGGTGTTTGACATCTATGATTCTGGAGACTCATATTATATCTACATGGCTTGGATTTTGAGTCATTTGAAACTTACACTCTGAGGTTGAACTCCATGAAATTCACTTAATTTACAAAATGCTATAAACATTTATACATCAATCTAAATGTATTTGTAATTGGATCCTGAGGTCTGATTTTCCTGGCAATTTTTTTGTCATTTGTTTCTAAACTACCAACATATATATATATATTTCCAAAAATAATAATTATTCAAAGATGCCTGTGTAATCATTCGAAAACAAAAGTGAGAAAATTCTCTGTTGTCTGTTACCAGTGTGTATACAGTTGCTGATTGTCCACTAGAACCCAATTTTTTTGTTCAACTATCCTCAATCTCTGTTGTTTGCTGAATGCCTTTTCCTGATATGCTGCCCTCATATGTTTTGAGCTTCATAGTTCTTGCCTGTTATTATTTTTTTATATTTTATTTATTTATTTGATAGAGAAAGAGTGCACAAGCAGGGGGAGCAGCAGAGGGAGAGAGAGAAACAGGCTCTCTGCTGAGCAGGGAGCCCCATATGAGGCTCGTTCCCAAGACCATAGGATTATGACCTGAGCTAAAGGCAGACCCTTAACCAACTGAGCCCCCCAGCACCTCTTGCCTGTTATTTCTGAATGTGCTCAAGCAGATCAGTTTTTCTGTCTTTATCAGTGTTTATTGATGTCTTCCGAGTTAGCATCTGTCAATCGGCATGTTTTTTGAACACTTAAAATTCACTGGAAATTTGGGGTGCCTGGGTGGCTCAGTGGTTTAGGCCTCTGCCTTCAGCTCGGGTCATGGTCTCAGGGTCCTGGGATCGGGCCCCGCATCGGGCTCTCTGCTCGGCAGGAGCCTGCTTCCCCCTCTCTCTGTCTGCCTCTCTGCCTAGCTCTGATTTCTCTCTGTCAAATGGATAAAATTTAAAAAAAAAAAAAAATTCACCGGAAATTTGAAGGGAAAAATTATTGTGTCCCTAATCCTAACTACAGCATATGTTCTAGCCTGTGTGGAACAATTTATCCAAAAGGTGCAAAATATTTTTCAAAGACACAACTGTCCTCAAGGGCAGAAATCAGTAACTTTGCACCTAGAGATAATGCTAAAAGTTAAAACTCTGGGACTTGAGCTAGAAGCTAGACATTTTACTAACTCATCAGAACAAAAATTTATCTTTGAAGTCCATGAAATGCACTCATATTTTCATAACTTTAAAAATTTTTATAAATATTTACATTTATTTTTATTTCCATGTAGCTAAGAACAAAAACACAATATATTTTATGTGTATGGTCAAGTGCTGAGTTTAAAAAAACTAGACACACTAACATGTTGATAGTAGTTATCTCAGAGATCAAGGTCATTGGTGACTTTTATTTTCCACTTCATACATTTTGTGCCTTTTGAATTTTCTGTATGAACACATATTACTTTTTCTTAGATTTTATTTATTCATTTTATATAGCATGAGTGAGTGAGAGAGAGAGAGCATGAGCAGGGGGAAGTAGGGGGAGAAGGAGAGGGAGAAGCAGGCTCTCCCCTGAGCAAGGAGCCTAACTTGGGGCTCAATCCCAGAACCCTGAGATCATGACCTGAGCCCAAGGCAGACACTTAACTGATTGAACCAACTAGATGCCATGAACACATATCACTTTGAAAACATGTTTTAGAACATTTCAAGTAAACAGACATCTATCTTTCTATTTAAAGGGACTAAATTAATTTCATATTTTTAATGTCCCCACTTACATACCATCAGGAATTTTAGGAAAATTTTCCTGGCAATGGTCAGCAGACCAATATTTCACTTAAGTCAGTAATTTCATTGGAATTATCAATATAAGCTGGAAAGAATTACAGTAAATGTTGAAACAGATCATAAGAATTATTTATTAATACAGTAATCATTGTGGCCATACCATAATACATTAAAACCTAAATATCTTACAGAAATAAGGAGGCAACTTTTTTGTAAATCTAAGATATTTCTCTACTTATAATAAATTATATAAGTGCTCTTAACCTGCACTGTTAAAATAGATGTGAGTCACCTGTATCCTGAAAAATATATATAATAATTATTATTATTTTAGTAAATGGTGTGAATTTTACAGAAGTGCAATGAATACTTGGAAAACTGGTGATCTATAAAATTTAGACTTCATTTGCTATATTGCTAGGTGATTTATATTTGCATAGTATTTTATTTTAATGTATTTGGCAAGACCTATGCTGTTACAGTAAAATTATTCCAATAGCAGCTGAACTAAAAACCTCAAATAATACAGCACAATCTTGACAGGAAGAAAAGAAAGAGCAATATAATTAATCAACAGGTTTTTAGTGTGTGCTTTATGCCCAGCTGAAGCTTGTTCAAGCAAAAAAAGTATAGGACGTGTCCCTGTCTTAAGGAAGCTTATAGTACACCAAAGAGATGCAACAAAACTCATATTAAAAAAAAAAAAAGGAACAGTAAGACATGAAATTTTGTGATGTTGATTATAGGAACAGTAGGTATGCAGAGAAAGGAGGTGGGCTGGGAGAGGGGGTCTGAATAAACTGTCCTAACAGGCTTTCTGAAGGAGAGAGAATTCAAAAAAATCCAAGCAGGGTAGACATGGTCTGCTTATATGACAAGGAAAAATGTTATTTCAGAAGATGAAATTGATTGAATAAAGAAAATAAGTCTGTTAACTTAAATGTAATGGGGGAAATGATAAGCACAAGGAGAGGAATGAGAACACTTGATGGGCAGAAGCATTGGAGTGCAGTGCAATACAGGGAAGGGGAGAGAGTGGGGACTACAAACCATGTCTTCACTCTGCCAAGCACATGCAACTAGATGCTCTGAGTCCATCCAATCTCCAGAAAAAGCTCCCCAGAGTCCCTTAGAGGAGTTTGTCACCAATTTAGAATATCAAACAGCAGCTTCATATGGAATGAACATGGACTAATAATGGCTTGGATTTTGCACTTAACACCAGTCCTCATTTCAAGACACGCCTCCAAAGTGTTGTTTTAAATTTGGTTCCTCTGGGATTCTAGTTCATTCCTCACCTCTCCTGATCCTTTCTGGGCTCTCAGTCATGGATCCTAGGCTCATTGAGTAGCCCAACCCTCTGGCTCTATCCTTGCTATGAGAATTGAAGATGATCTCTCATAGTTATACCTTACAAAAGGCTAGATAATTTATAATCTTAAAATCTATGAATAGATAATGTGATACATCAACGCTGTATTTTTTTCAACTAGTTGGAGGAAGTTTGGTGTTAGGGGCTTATGCAAATTTACTGAGTTAAAACTGTGTAATTTATGAGAGGAAACTTGAAACTAATCTTTTCTGCTTGGAAGTTTGAAAAGAATGAAGGGGAAATCATTGGAATGAAAATGGATTTGTTTTGTACAACAGAAAATCATATGTGGAAATGATCTACAGGGCATTCAATTCAGCTTCCTGCCAATGTGGAATTGCTTCCTACCATAAAAGCTCAGAGGTTGAGTTCAAACTATTTGAAAATATGATTCAGCTGCTACCAAACATCAAGGGGAGCATGTATGAGTCCCAGGCAATATATTTCAATATAAACTGGTGACCTGGCTCTTCTTAACAATACTGTATGGTATATTTGGAAGTTCCTACAAAAGTAGATCTTAAAAGTTCTCATCACAAGTAAGAAAACAATTTTTCTTACTATGTGACATAATGGATGTTAACTAAACTTGTTGTCATGATCGTTTCACAAAATATACATTTATCAAACCTCATGTTGTATACCTTCAAGGTATACAATGTTATTATGTCAATGATACCTCCATAAAAATGGAAAAATAAATTTTAAAAATGAGCTGGTAAACTTCTTCTGTAAATTATACTACCTATCCACATCTAAACATATTTTTTGCTTGCAATTGGCCTTAGGCTAGTAAAAACTTGGACTAGAGAGAAATAGAGATACAGATGATAGAGAGAGAGAGAGAGATAGTGATAGAGATAGAGATAGAGATAGAGATAGAGATAGAGATAGAGATGGATAGAGATCCCTGCCTTACTTTGGCTCATTGAATCTGTAATTTAGGATGTACCCTATACCTGGGAGAATACACTAAAAAGACAAAGCCTACTATTGCCCATGTTAGCCTTGGTCCAATAAATTCAGATAAACCCATTTTATCCCACACCCTACACTTTGGGTGCCACATCAAAGTAAGCTACAGATGATTAAGTTTGTTTTAAAGAATTTTCTTGCATTTTCTCTAGTTTCTATAAAGGTCACCCTAGCTAATACCACAACCTGTTATTTAATCCCCATATGAAATCTAAATGAATGAATGAATGAATGAATAAACAAACTTAAATCTAGCCACAAACTCAAATCTTGTGGTGTCAATGGCCAGCCTAAAATATTATCTTTCTATGGATTCCAATGACTTTTTAAAATAACCAAACCTACAACATAGCCTACAAGGCCCTCTCAAGTCTGGCCCTGGCTACCCATTCAGTCTCATCATACACTGTTTGCTAACTTCTGTGTTCCAGCTTATTATACAAGCCTTCTTTACCAGTGTGTCATGCTTCCTCTAGCCTCCTCACAAATGCTACTTACCCTTCAGAATCTCTTGGCTCCCAACACCTTCCCATCATTCTCTTGGCCAACTATAACTCATCTTTCAGCTCTCAACTCAAATGTCACTTCCTCAAGAATGCCTTTCTGATGCCCCAAATAGATCAGTTCTCCCTCATATATGCCTTTATATATCCTTGTGATTTTTATTCACAGCAACCATCACTGATTATAATTAGGAATATCCCTAGTATGCAGCAAGCCATCAATAACCATTTTATGGGGGGAGGAGTCAAGATGGCAGAGAAGTAGCAGGCTGAGATGACATCAGGTAGCAGGAGATCAGCTAGATAGCTTATCAAACCATTCCAAACACCTACAAATCCAACAGGAGATTGAAGAGAAGAAGAGCAGCAATTCTAGAAACAGAAAATCGACCACTTTCTGAAAGGTAGGACTTGGTGGAGAAGTGAATCCAAAGGGACGGGAAGATAGACCACAGCGGGGAGGGCCTGGCTCCCGGCAAGCGGTGGAGCAACAGAGCACAAAATCAGAAATTTTAAAAGTCTGCTCCACTGAGGGACATAGCTCCAGAGGCTAAGCCAGGGTGAAGCCCATGTGGGGACAGCATGGCCTCAGGTCCTGCAGGGTCACAGAAGCATCGGGGCTGTCTGAGTGTCACAGAGCTCACAGGTATTAGAGTGGGGAAGCCGGCTACAGAGATGGAGCCAAGGAGTGAGCTCTCAACTCGGGGTTGCCTTAAATCATGATCCATGGCACAGGCCACTGCTCTGGAGCAGGGACCCCCCACAAGATCTGGGGAGATCCCCCTGGAAGAGCTCAGAGATCTGCAGGGTTCGGAAACTCCAGGCGAGGCTGTGTGCCAGAGACAGAGAAGCTTGGTCACAGGCCAGGTGAGCTTGGAGCGCAGCTGGAGGCCAGGAAGACGGGAGTGATTGAGCGCTTTTCTCTGAGGGCGCACTGAGGAGTGGGGCCCTGAGCTCTCGGCTCCTCCAGGCCGGAGATTGGGAGGGCACCATTTTCATTCCCGTCCCCCGGAACTCTACAGAAAGCGTTCAGGGAACAAAAGTTCCTGAAAGCGAACCCGAGCGGCTTACTTAGCCCGGCCCCTACTAAGGGCGGTGCAACTCCCCCTCAGGCAAAGACACTTGAGACTCACTGTAACAGGCCCCTCCCTCAGAAGATCAACAAGAAAACCAGCCAAGACCAAGTTCACTAACCGATGAGAACAGCAGAATTCCAGAGGAGGAGAAAGCAGAGCATGGAATTCATGGCTTTCTCCCCATGATTCTTTAGTCTTGCAAAGTTAATTATTTTTTTTTAATTTTATTTTTTTCTTCTGCTAAATTTTTTTAAACTTTTACCCTTTCCTCTTTTAACATTTTTAAACTAGTTTATCTTAACAATAACTCTCATTTAAAAAAATCTTTTTTGAACCTTCATTATTATTGTCATATTTTATCCTTCATTGTATCTAACTTTATTTTATATACACATAGGGTTTTTTCTTCTAAAAAAATTGGGGTACAATTTCTAATAGATCAAAATACACCCTAAATCTAGCACAGGGCTTTGTTCTAGTCTCCAGCCTGAGCAAATTCTCTCCACTTTCTTTTTCTTTATTCTTCCAATAACCATTTTATAAAGTTGAATGGATAGCCTGCTTTGTGCCTGAGCAAGACCTGAAAGGTTTGTGTTTAACCCAAGTGGGGCAACCAGAATCAGTGTGGAAAAATGCTATCTTGCCTTTTGCTCTTGGGACAATCAAATGACTTAACGAGAAAAAAAAAAGAGAGAGAGAGAGAGAGAGAAAGAGAGAGAAAAGTGAATATAGGTGTTTGTTATATATGGGTCATTTAAGAAATTTGAAGCTGTGGAAAAATTGGTGACTGCCAGTGCCCAGACCACTTGTGGCAAAGAGGCATTGTCTACCCCACTCAATCTCTTCTTTTCATTCTATCTATACTTGCTCAAATAGAAAAGGATCTTTAGAAGATCAAAGAAAAAGACAGAGATATCATAAATGGTAAACTAGAAAGTCACTTGGTGGATATTAGTAAGATAAAGATAATTATTTTGTTATCTTTTAGATGGTCCATTCCAAAACATCTAAAATTGCTAATCTACTCCTAAAGAGGACTATGTCAGTCAGTATGGGCTAGGTCATGCTTAGTAAAAATCAACCCCAAAATCACAGTGGCTAAACACAGAACACATATATTTCTCACCCCCCATATGTGCAATGTGAACCAACACAGGAATTATGCCCACTATGGTTACTCAAGGACTGAGGCTAAAGGGAGGTCTATCTTAACCATCCCCCTCCCCTGGACTCCATGTGCTTGTGATCAACCAATGTAAAATGGTCTTCTTTCTTTCTTTCTTTTTTTAAGATTTTATTTAGTTCTTTGTCAGAGAGAGAGAGAGAGCACGCATGCAAGCAGGGGGAGCAACAGGAAGAGGGAGAAGCAGGCTCCCCACTGACCAGGAGCCCGACACAGGGTTCCATTCCAGGACCTGGGATCACAACCTAAGCTGAAGCAGACAGTTAACTGGCTAAGCCACCCAGGCATCCCAAATTGTTTTCTTTCTAGTAATACACTGCGCGTGCGCACACACACACACACACACACACACACACACACACAAAACAGAGGAGTTATACTATTATAGTACACTTACAATTATTCAAAAAAGTGAAAGATATTCAGGAAGAAAAATGACCACAAGGGTGTTTTCAATAGAATTCCAAAGTAGCTTTAAAATGTTAAAAACACCTGAGTTGTATGAAAAATATTGAAGATAACAGAACCCAGGAGAGAAAATATTTTAGGAGAGAACATAGGTCTCACTAAGAATCCTACTTCCTTTGCTGAGAATGAGGCAGGATAATTTACTGATATTTAATTATTTTAGACCGTTCTTCCATGTTCTTTCCGTGTTACTAAGCGGGTAGCCAGACCCTTTGAATTTCCTGATTCAAATGTTTTGCCATACTGATTCAAATGTTTGGAAGTCAGCAAAAGACTGATTTCATTGAAGACAATATGCCAGTGTCTTGGAAGACAGGGAGAAAAAGACCCATGACTTGAGGATGGAGTCAAGAGAAGTGCAAGGATAAGAGAAGGTGCTTCTGTCTCAAGAACAGCCCCACTCTGAGCAGTAACTTGAGACGGTAGCTCAAGCCACTGCTATGTAGTCCCGCAGGGACACTGAGTCCTAGTTTAAAGTAATGATTTCCATGTCCTCACATCTGACACAAAAGCAGCACAGTTGCTAGACTTGGAAGGATTGTGACAATAGGCATCACAGAGGTTATCAGTAAGACAGAAGCTACCTCGATATTTTGGTGCAGCTTAAGATACCTCGGAATTTTGTACAATCTGGTGGAGTAGAGAGCAGGTGATGCAAGATAAAATTTGCGGCCAGCCCCACCAAGATGCGAGCTCAGAGGCAGATTTCAGTTGACTTTAGGGGGAAAAAAACTGTGTCAATTCTTATATACGAGACTTTATAGTTAAAAATCTGTGCTCATCAGCAAAAGGAAAACTTATGGACCTGGACCAGACTTATGAAGACCATTAAGGAAAAGAGAGTTCATTCTATTTATCACCATACATTCTTGTCTGACTTGAGATAAAAGGAGGGGGTGGGGGGAAACAGAGGTCAACAGAGTGATCCTGCAGATATGATGGTGTGAGCTCTGATCTTAGGATAAAGGCCTAATGTAATACTTGATGCGTGAAGGGAATCTACCCCCAAAAGCTGCCAGGGGCTATATCCAAAGAGCCAGAGAACCCAGAGAATGAAGGAGTGCCGTCTCTAGGAGAAGAAAGAGAAGTAAAAAACACTTGAACATAACAGGATACCCCGTAGGCTGGACCTTGAAATCAATCATCTACCATGTTCTCTCTAAAAGTTTAACACTGAGGTTGCTTTTTTAATAAAGATTTCATTTTGCCTATGGGCTAGCCATCTCTAAAATTCTTAGCAACTACCAAATGCTAAATATCAGTCCTCAGAATCAGGGCTTAATGTTGTTCTTATTTAATCTCTGTGGTCACAATCCCAACCAACTGAAATAATGTGACATAATCCAACTACTTTGACTTGGTTGAAGATTTGAAGATGAGAAACAGATGGTACAGAGGGGAAAAGCACTTGAAATTTAGAGACAAAGAAGTGCCCGACTTCTGCGTTGTCAATCTGTGGAGCTTTTCATTAGAAGTTTTTTGAGGGCTTTCATCACTAATTAAGACACAGTGACATGTCAGAGAAGCAAATTTAACACTGCGAAAACTAATAGATACACATACCAAAAGCTATTTAACACTGACTTCATCTCATTTGAGCACCACTGTTTCAGCGTTTTGTTCAATGAAAACTGACACTTGGTATATTAGATCAATTATCAGATAGAAAACAGCGTGCAAAATAATTACAATCAAGCTCTCACAGTCAGGCCCTTCCAAATTCCTCTTTCCCCCAAACAAATCATTTCCTCTAGCAGTGTTCTCTGAGCCTCTCGCAAATTCCTGCTGCCTCCACCCCCCACCCCCAAGACTTCGCTCCTGCAGTTTCTGCTGAAATTGTCCCTCTTCGCTTTTAATTGTTTTGAGGACAGAAACCCACACTGAATTGTCCCTGAGTCCCCTAGAGGCCCTCGCACGGCAGCTTCGTATAAAAAGGAGTACAATAAAAGCTTCCTCAATTAAACCGAAGTTTGGTTATTGATTTCAGTCATTATTCTAGCGATTCTCGTGTCCCAGGAAAAATGAGTATTTACCCACCTTTACTCTACTCTTTCTTAACCTGACAAAACCAAAACACACAAAAAGGAAAAACCAGGTTTTCAAGAGAGCAAGAGAAAAGGAGTTAAAGCGAGTGGGCAGAGTGAAACAATAAAAAAATGGATCATAAAAGCCAATTCCATGGAAGAGCAGTCTCTTCACTACCCTTAAATGGGTGTGGTGGTCGAAGGTACAGATGTCAAGGAAACATTCCTATTTAGTTAATAGTGCATGATAGACCTCATCAGAATTAGTCTTTATTCTTTTGAGTACTTCGTAGGGTGTTTTTGGGGTTTTTTTTTAAGCCTAGTTTCAGGGGGTTCAGCTGCTCTCTATTGAGACGGCCCTCTTTGGGGGAGTTCACAGATCTCCAAGGCACAATAGAAAAGTGAGCCAATCCAGCTTAGCGTGAAAGGAGCTGGGTAATTAGGTAACCATTCCATTTACTTGGAGGCACTCCTTAGATGTGTGAAATAATTCAATAAAAGCCCATGTTCATGCATGAAGCTCTTATGTTAGCAGTGGTAAGTACATTGAGGTATTTCACACGTAATCCCGCCGTCTTAGTGTTTTTGAAAGATGTAAATGCTTTCTGCTTAAATGATAATGATGATGATAATGTCTATTAAACGCCTACTTGTGCCAGTCTCCATGATAGGCACTTACCATAAATTAATTCAACTTAATGCTCATGAATAATGACAGGTATTAATATCCTCTTTTCACAGATGAAAACACTGAAATTCAGAGAGGTTAAATAACTGAACGAGGACCACACAGTCGACTAACAGAGCTAAAATTGGACCCAAGACAAATTCCAGAGGTCCCACTCTTCCCTGTATGACATCCTAAGTTCACTAAATGACATACCTGCTAGTTGTCACCTGAGGTGGCAGCAGAGTTTGGAAAAAGTTGGCATAGGCCAATTTAGTATTTAAAATCTTTATCCATGGAATTTTAAATGAAGGAAAAACTGCAAGTGGGCAGGGTAGACCAAGGTTTCTATGAATAGAAAAGGAAAAGTTGAAAATGGATAACCATCACTCTGCCAGGTCCATTTGAAAAGCTGGGGAAGGAGGCGGCTCCGGCCAGAGCGTGAGAGCCAGACACACCCGGCTAAGAGGGACCACCATTTGTGCGAAGAAGAAATCTGTGACTCATGCAAATCTCCCTCTCAGGTACCCAAGTAGGTGCAAAGAGCTGCTTACCTGGCATCGTATTGAAAGGCTTTGCTCTGCTTTCCAGCTCTGTGTTCATTTGGGTGAAGGCTACATAGAGAAAAAAAAGTAAAAATAAAACGGAGAATGAATGATTACCCAGCTATGTTGTGCCGGGTAAACATCCAACTGTTCAGCATTTTTATCAGTGATTTGAAAACAAATAAAACTCAACATATTTTCAGATGCCCCAAGACTGAGTAAGAGAGCTGATAAAATTATCTTAATAAACCAGAATACTAAAGAAAACCCAAGAAAATGCAAAAGGGGTAGCTTGTAAAGTAGCATGTGTGTGGAGTATATGTATATATGTGTAGCAGTCTAGGTGGGGGCAAAACTTGCAGAAATTGAACAGAGTAAGAAGGCTTGGACAAATTTTCCATGTTAAAAAGCATTGCACAGGAGGTAGGCTGCAGTCCCTAATAAGCCACAATGTGCCAACAGACAAGGAAGGTGTTGGTGATGACGGGGCACTTGGGTGTCTCAGTCAGTTAAGCGTCTGCCTTCGGCTCTGGTCATGATCCCAGGGTCCTGGGATCCACCCCCACATCAGGTTCTTTGTTCAGCCGGGAACCTGCTTCTCCCTCTCCCTCTGCCTACTGCTCTGCCTACTTGGGCTCTCTCTCTCTCTCTGTGTCAAATAAATAAAATCTTTAAAAAAAAAAAAAAAGGTGCTGGTAATAGACACCACTATTCAAGATGAAGTCTATCCAGAGGAGAGTGAGCAGTATAATGAAAACTTTTAAAACCTGGGCACGTAAGGAACAGCTAGAGGAACAGAGGAAAATGAGCCTGAAGAGTAAACTCTACAAGTGAATTTGCTAGACCTCTTCCTTGTGTAATAGAAAGTACATGGCTTGGAGACCAGAGCAGAGGGAGCATAGGGCCAATCAGGGCAGCCTTTCAACCAACCCCTGTCAAACTCAGCATCCTCAGGCCCTGTGGTTGGCTTAATCTTAAATTATTGACACTCAATACAGTATGTACTGAAAATATAGAATAAAAAGCAAGACATAAGAGAGCTAACAGTCCTGTGCCCAAGACAGGCACGTTTCAGTCCATCAACATACAGAGTAATGACGCTCTGGGAGTTCGGAGGACAGGCCACTCGCCTTGAAACAGGACCAGGTCTTCCTGAGACACTTGTTTTCCATGATGTATTAGTTTACCAGGGCTGCTGGAATAAAGGACCACAAGCCAGGCAGCTTAAACGACACAGCATCTCCCGGTTTCTGGAGGATAGAAGTCCAAAATCAAGATATCTGAAGGTAGGTTTCCTCTGAGGCCTGAGAGGGAAAATTTTCGCATGACTCCGTCTTATTTTCTGGTGGTTTTCTGACAATCTGTGGTGCTGCTTGGCTCACGGATCTCTGTTTTCATCTTCACGTGGTGTTCTCCCCTTTCTCTGTGTCTGACTGTCTCTGTAGCCAAATACCCCTTTTTGGATGAGGGCACACCCTAATGGCCTCATCTTAACTTGATCATCTGCCCAGATTCTATTTCCAAATACGGTTGTACTCACAGGTGCTGGGGAGGGGACTGCAATGCTTTATGGGGGGGTGGGGACAGTTCAACCTGTAACACAGGTCTAACTTGAAATAAGCATGTTAGAATATCTTCTTTTCTTTTTATATATATCTAAGCAACAGTTGTGACAAAATTTGACCTCTTATTTTCGCAGGAGGCCCCGATCCTCCACGGTGACCCTAATCCTCACTCCGTCAAGGTCCCATCCTCTGTCTGTATCCCTGAACCACATCACCTCCTCACCCCCAGAGGGGAGGCTCAGGAATGCCGTAAAGATCAGAAGTGGAGTAAGAATAAACGCTTTAGGAATTCTTTGGGATTTTTTATAAAGTCAACAATTAATTTTTTTATTTTTTTTAGGCTCCATCAACGTGAACTCAAATCAAATAAATGATAGTGTATAAAAATATTCGTGGGGCGCCTGGGTGGCTCAGTGGGTTAAAGCCTCTGCCTTCGACTCGGGCCATGATTCCAGAGTTCTGGGATCGAGCCCCACATCGGGCTCTCTGCTCAGCAGGGAGCCTGCTTCCTCTCCTCTCTCTCTCTGCCTGCCTCTCTGCCTACTTGTGATCTGTATCTGTCAAATAAATAAATAAATAAAATCTTAAAAAAAAAAAATCCTGAAATCAAGGGATTCCAGGGTAAAAATTGCCAAAACAGTCAAGTCAAAATATCATATAACAAACTGCAGGGTGTAGGAGAGTCCTGGATAGCTTACCTGGACGGCCATGCTGAAGCTGAGTGTAGAAGGACAAATAGGAGATTAACCAGGCAAGGAAAGGAGCCTTCTTGGTGGAAGGGAAAGCAAACGCAAAGACACAATGCTGAGAAAGTAGGAAGCATCAGAGAATCTCAAGGGATGTGGCATGGCTGAGGCATAGGAGTGAAGGAAGGCAGGCCAAGGCCTAACTGCCAAAGGCAAAGATACACCATCGGTTGTCTATTTAATCATAACTCCTTTATTACCGCAATGGAGAATGAGCACGGATTTGACACAAGGTAGGCCGTCTCATATGTACATCTTTAAAAGATCACTTTGGCAACCTAGAGGAGGATAGATTAAAAGAATGAAAGAGTGAGATGAGATGACCAGTGGGAAGTCTTTGGGCTAACACAGGTAGACAATGCTGAAAGACAAAGCTGGCTCAGACTGACTGAATCAGAATTTTCTGCTGTTTGAACTTTGAGAATCTGAAGATTCCTCCAGCCAATCCCTGTGACTAGACATTTAGGGGCTGACACCCAGGAGAAAGAGAAGACATTCTGTTGATTCAGGACCTGGTTTTAGTACTGTCTAAGAAAACACTTTGTCACAGTTGAACCATTTAAAGATAGAACCATTACCCTGGAAACTTGTCACTGAATGTATTCAAACAGGCTAATAAGCCAGTTTCAGAGAGGAAATAGAAGGCCTTTTACGTGTCAGAGGAATGAGAGTGCCTTTAAGGCATTCCAGGGCCAGAGAGCTCCCACAGTGCAATGAGCAGGAGCCCATGCCAGGCAGGGCAGCAGGCAGGCATTCGGAGGAGATCTGCATGCCCCGGCCCTGTGCGTGCACGCCTGTTGGTCCAGCAGTGGCTTCAGTCACTGTCTGCCTCTGACCTGGTTTGGATTCCAGGTTCTGGCCTTTGGATCTGTCTCTGTTTCCATGACAACACAGTCCTGTGTAAGCCCTGCTTGCTAGCTGGCGGCTACATCTGGATTCACCCTGCAACCTCGCCTTTGGTTTCAACTTGTCATGATGGCTGAAGCCCCGTTTCTGTCTGGTGCACCTCACGCCTGGTTTCCAACTTCATTCAACCCTTCCTAGTTTCCATGCTACTCATGCCCACATTCAGACCCCTGCTGAGAAGCAGTCCAGAGACCCAGCACACAGACCGCCCCCTCCTAGCCAGTTCCAACATTGGTCTACTGGACACATTTTCCATGTGAGATGACGGAGATCCAGCGGCTTCCCAGTGGATCTAAGAAAAGGGATCTACAGCCACTAAAAGTACAGGCTTTTAATTCAGACTCGAATTTAAATCTAGACGGTGTGACAGTAAGCAAGTTACTTAATTTCTCCAACTTTCAGTTTCCAAACCTATTTAAAGATAATAAATGCATCTAACCTAACCCCATTAGTTATAAAGGTACAAGCAGCATAGCCAACTTCATCAACTCAGAATTAACACATGACTAGGTGTTTTTCTCATTTAGAGTCAATAACTCAAGCGTTCAGGGACTCTTACTAACAGGATGTCTAATATCTCCTTCTTGACCACTAGCCCACCCCAACACCAAATAGTTCAAGAATTCTAAAGACTTACTCAGCTCAAAAAGGTCAAACCTAGGTTAGTGAGAGAGAGAGAGAGAGAGAGGTGGAGCTTCCAGTCAATCCACAGACCCAGTTTTGGTTGATGGATGCTTGGCCACAGTCTCAGTATGGCTCCATTTTCTGCACAGGACAAAAGATGTCTCAACCTTGGGCTCCCAGGTTACTCTGTTGTAGCTAATCCTTCCTCAGATCTCACATTGGTCCTGGACACTAACCCATCTACCACATACACATCCATCCCCAAACTCCTTTTCAAGGTCTTCAAACTTATATTAGTTTCCTAGAGTTGCCATAACAAATTACTAAAAAACTAGCTAGCTTAAAACAACAGAAATGTATTCTCTCAGGGTTCAGGAGGTCAGAAGTATAAAATCAATGTGCTAGCAGAGTTGGTTCCTTCTGAAGTCTGTGAGAGAGAAATAGTCTGGTGCCTCCTAGCTTTTGGTGGTCCCACAAACTTGAGCATTTCTTGGCTTATAGACATCTCTACCTGTATCTTCACATATTTCCTTCATTCTGTGTATCCCTGCGAGTTATCTTTTAATAAGGACACCAGTCACTGGGGGTGCCTGGGTGGCTCAGTCGGTTAAGAGTCCAATTCACGGTTTCAGCATAGGTCATGATCTCAGGGTGGTAAAATTGAGCTCTGTGTCAGGCTCCTGCTCAGTGGGGAGTCTGCTTGAGATTCTCCCTTTCCCTCAGCCCCTCCCTCCTGCTCTCTCTCTAAATAAATAAATAAAATCTTAAAAAAGGATACCAGTCATTGGCCTTAGGGCCCACCCATTAGATGAGCATGACCTCATCTCAACTAATTATACCTGCAAAGACTATTTCCACATAAGATCTACATTTTGAGGTTCCAGAGGACAGGGATTTGGGGGGACACTACTCAATCCACCTTTTCTTAATAACAAAACTGGAAGACCTATCTCCCTAATTTCAAATATCTGAAAGAATAGTTCTCATACTCCTTCCTTTTAGAAAGTCCATTGGACACTCTATGTGAATTTTTCTTTTGCCCTCTTTCCCAGAGCAAGGGAGAGCAAACACAGCTTCTTATAGTTCCAAATCTACCACTTAATAAGAAAAATCTACCCAAGGAGTCTCACCAGCCCCATTCCTATGATTTAGAAGGAAGTGGCATCATTTTTAATCTCACCTCACATGTGAAGTATAAATGATGTTTGATACATAGACAGCCCTCAATTATTGGTGATTATTTATTTTCCCCGAAGGTAACCAAAAGGACCCTGAGGACACAGAGTATCAGAATAAAACTTACTTTGCTGGAGGGAAAATATCTTCCCTCCTTAGTTTCTAGTAAAATTTGAACGGGACTCTCAATGCAATGGCAGCCTCCATATCCCTCATGTAACAGCTAGAGGTATTTTATATACTGTTGGCTCATGGATCAGACTAATGATTAGGTCTGATAATGATTATCAGAACTCTCTGATACTCTGAACATTTCAGGGCTCTTGCCAGTGCTAAATGAGGATCATTGTACATTGTACAATGAGCAGGCTCATTGTAGCAACAGTGTCCTGGATTGTTCTGCTCACTTACAAAGCAAAGGCTCACTTAAGACTCCAATCCAAATCTGGACCTATGCCAGATGTCTTCCATTTCCCCACTGTATCATGCTCCCTGCCCCAAGACTTAAACTCTTCTGTCCTGAGGCTTCCGGTTGGATTTAGAATACCAACTGGAAGTCTCAGCTGCTGTGTCCTTGACCCAAGGTCATATTCTTCTCAAAGAGGTCTCTGCAAGACTGTATCCCCCGCCACCCACTTTAGGCCAAGGGATGGTAACTGCCTCACCCTTTTTATAATATTAACACTGTACTATTGCAAATAGTCTCTTTGTAAATAAAATGTCCTCAAACTTATTCTTGACCTTTAAAAGATTAGATTTAGATGAAATACATTAAGCTGCTTCATAGTTATTTTCACCTTAAACATTTCGTCAAGAATCTTAAGACCAGAAGAGATCACCTAAATGAAATCTTCATTTAGCAGATGTTGGAATGGAGTCCCAGTGAAGTTCACAGATTTGCCAAGGGGGAACTGATCCTAGAACCCAAGCCTCCTAAACCCAGATCCAGTGGTCTTTGCATTCACCTACCTACAAACCTGGATAAAGAATAATCATTCTCCTAGACAATATCAGATCTCCATAGTCAATAAATACTCAAAATCAGTGCCCTCCAGTCACACAATGGACTTCATCTTTCATTCTTTTCTTCCTTTTTCCCTTAGCATTTTCTTCACCCCCTTCCTTTGCAGCACTCTCCCTCTGGCCTGGGAGAGAAATTCACATTTATTGCGTACTCCTTAGGCTTCAGACACCATGAAACACATAAGTAACCCATGCCGAATCGTGTGTTATGTCATTTAACTTAACAACTGTTAAGTATCAAACCAATTTTACATGGATTAAGAAACTGAGGCCTAAAGAATTGAAGTGTCCAAGGCGCACAGCCAACTCCACAAGCTTCAAGTCTGGTCTGTGCACCCCTGGAACCTGTCCTCTCCCTGTGATGCCGCCATGCTTCCTGCAGGTGCTGTCTGCTGCCCACTGCCCACCCACTCTCCTCCCTCTCCTGCCTTCACTGCGACAACATTCCTGTCTTCTTCAGAGCAACACAGCCTTCTGAGGTCTGATACCATTAACACATACCAGAAAACAAGCTGAATCATTTCTAATAAATTAATTTAAGGGAACCAGTTACCCATCTCTTCTCTGGGTTTTATATTTTTTAAAGGACCCTTAGATTCAAAACCTAACGTGGTTTCTACAACTGTAGAAAATAGTCGGATTGTAACTGATGAAGATCTTGGCATGGATTCTTAGCACAGAAGATAGTACTGTTGGCTTTTGTTGAAAAGAATCACTTCAGTAGGAAGATATGAAAAAGATCCTTTCTCACACATTCATTTAATTAGAAGTCCACCCATTCGTTCTCAAGCCCTGCTGGAAACTGGGAGAAATGAGCAAGTATTTCTTGCAATTCAGGTTCTAAAATGGAGAACTCTGAAACAAAGAACATTACACTCACAGTGTGAGAGGGGGAAAGTGAGATTAGGTTTGTGACCAGCTTTCAAGGCTGAAAAGAGGAAGGAGCTGAATTCCTAAGGAAGTATTTACACCCACTGCTTTCATTTGTATGACTTATTTTCAGCACATCAAGTAATTATTTTTACAGTTTTCTCTCTTTTCTCTTCTGTAAACACTACAAGGGCAGGAACTGTGCCTTCTTCCTTTTGCATCGTGCACAGCCCAAAGCCAATGTCTCATCCATGGAAGATGCTCACTAAATGTTTCCATCAAGTAAGTGCTTTGCCTTTTTAAGCCACAGCGCACTTTAAAGAGCCCACTCACTATTTTATCTCCGATGTTGTGCACATTCCAGAACCCTATTTTCAAAGATAGGGGTTAAAATAAGATTTCACAACAGCATCAGAGACATCACAGGATGATTTTATCAAAAATAATGAAAATATGCCGAAGTTCATGAGCTCCTAGGATCTCTTCTAAATGATTTTTCCCTCTTTTATTTTGGAGAACCTTGGACCCTTAGCTATTATTTTTTTTCCTTTTTTTTTTTTTAAATACCCTTCACATAAAATTTATTTTTGAGCCACAGTTCTTTATGCATTCAGATGACTTGTACGTTAGGCACAAAAGGGCTTCTTGAGCTGATTTGAGGTTATTATATACACCTGTACATTTTAAGTGAGTTTTCAGCACAATAGGTATTAACAGCTGTTCTCAGAAGAACTCCATGTTTGAGGTATACTTATTATTGCTTCTTTGCAGGAGTTTGTTTTTTTCTTTTGACACTGTATCTACAATAATACCTCTAGTGGTTGACAAACTAAGGAGAAAACAGCATTAAAACTGGTTATAGTTTGTATTTCAGGAAAGAAAACCCATAAAGAAAGAGGCAAATTTCAAAGCCCAAAGAGCTTATGACACCATCTTTTTAAACAACATCAGTATATCCTAAATCATTACTTAAAGCTTTAGAAATAAGAGTTGGTAAGTGAGTCTGCTGTTTTTGCATTTTTATCCTTTTTTGTATGTCTCACTGCCAGTTTGAACAAAATTGGCTTGATCTTTTTAGAGCTCTGTATTCACACTAATCAAGCATTAAAGGTAGTCATCACTGTGCTTGCTTTGTTGAGCCCACTGTTGAACCCCAAAACAAGATTTCTCTGTGGGTTCCGTAAAACATAATAAAACAGAGTACAGCAAGTTTAGGGAGTTACAGTAAACAAGGAATGGTTCCAATATGCCTTTTTGGACCCTTTAAAGATAGGAATCAGAACCAGTTTTCTACAAACAGTGGGTTACATTCAATGAGATGATGTTCAAACATTCGCTACATGTAAAAGCTTCAATTTGTAATGGCAATCGAAAATTTGGCTCTGGCAAAATAGAGGGACTGGCCACCCACTTCCTCAAGGCTCATAGGTCACTGCAACTGGTTATGACAACTCAGCTGGGTTTCAGATGTCATTTCTGTTCTCACTGCCTAGAATCACAGCACCCAACTTTTTCTTTTTCTTTAAACTGGACAGCTGGGAGGCTTTGTCACTTTTATGTCCTAATGTTAAACTAAAGTAGGAGTTAGTATTCTTTGAAAAATCACTGAATGACTGGAGGAGCAAGATGGTGGAGGGGTAATCGTCGGCCCCAGGAGTTCAGCTCGGTAGTTATCAAAACCATTCTGAATGCCTACAAACTTGACAGGAGACCGAGGAAAAGAAGAACAGCAAGTCTAGGAACAGAAAAGCGACCACTTTCTGGAAGGTAAGATGTGCAGAGAAGTGAATCCCAGGTGATATACCGGAAGATAGATTGCAGGAGATGGGGCTGGTGCCCAGCAGGCAGTAACGGAGCACAAAATCAGAACTTTTAGAAGTCTGCTTCACTGAGGGAAGTTGCTCCAGAGGCTAAGCAGGGGGTGGAGCTCTTGCAGGGACAGTGTGGTCTCAGGACCCTCGGGGTCACAGAAAGACCAGGAGTGTCTGAGTGCGGCAGAGCTCCCACGTATTGAAGTAGGAAAGCCGGCTGCAGAGACGGGAGCCAAGGAGTGGGCTTTCAGCTTGGGGTTACTTTAAACCATGATCCAGAGTCAGACCACTCTTTGAACAGGGACCCCACAAGTGGCAGATCCAGAGAGACTCACCTTCCTCCCCTGGGAGGAGTGGCACGGGAGCACGCTGCAGGAATCTGCTGGGTTTGGAGACTCCAAACAGGGCCCTATGCCAGAGACAGAAACACTCGGTCACAGGCCAGGTGAGCACGAACTGCGGCCAAAGGCCAGGGAGATGGGAGGGATTGACTGCTTTTCTCTGAGGGTGCATGGAGGAGTGGGGCCTGAGCTCTTGGCTCCTACGATACTGGGCCAGATACTGGGAGGCCACCTTCTTCATTCCCTTCTTCCAAAGCTGTACAGAAAGCATTCAGGGAATAAAAGCTCCCAAAATGGACCCAAGCATATTACTAAGCCTGGCCCCTTGCAAGGGTGGTGCAATTCTGCCTCAGGCAAAGACATTTCAGAATCACTGCAACAGGCCCCTCCTCAGCAAAAATATCCATCCAAGACCAAGTTTACCATTCAATGAGAACTGAGGAACTCCAGAGCTAGGGGAATATAACATAAAATTCATGGCTTTTGTCTCATGGTTCTTTAATCTTTCAAAGTTAAATCTTTTTAATTTTATATTTTTCTTGTTCTATTTTTTTAATTTTTCCTCTTTTCTATTTTAACCTTTTTTACTATTTATCTTATCAATACCTTTTTAAAAATCTTTTTAAATTTTAATTCCTATAGTCATATTCTATCCCTTCATTGTATTTAATCTTTTTTTGGTATACATATAGGTTTTTCTTTCATTAAAATTTTGGGATCAGTTTCTTCTAACAGATCAAAATATATCCTAAATCTAGTGCATGGCTTTGTTCTAGTCTCCAGCCTAATCACATTCTTTCCTCTTTCTTTTTTCTTCTTTTTTTCCAACCAACTTATCTTATCAATTCCTTTTTTAGAAACTTTTTAACTTTTCATCTTTACAGGAATATTCCATCCCTTCATTGTGTTTACCCTTATTTTTGTATCTATATATACATTTTTCTTTTTTAAAATTTGGGAGGCAGTTTCTTCTAACAGACCAAAATACACCCAAAATCAAGTGTATGGCTCTGTTCTATTCACCAGTCATTCATATATATATATATATATATATATATATATATATATCCATCCCCCTCCTTTCTTCTCCCCCTGGTTTTGGGTCTCTTCCAATTTGGTTAGTGTATATTTTTCTGGGGTCATTGCTATCCTTTTATTATTTATTATTTCTTTCACCCATTCATCTATTTGCATCTGGATAAAATAACAAGATAGAAAAACTCATCTCAAAAAAAAAAAAAAGAACTAGAGGCAGTACCAACAGCTAGGGACCTAATCAATACAGCCATTAATAAGATGTCAGAACTAGAGTTCAGAATAACAATTATCAGAGTGCTAATTGGGCTCAAAAAACCATGGAAGATACTAGAGAATCCCTTTTGGAGAAGTAAAAGAACTAAAATCTAACCAAGTTGAAATCAAAAAAAGTTATTAATGAGGTAAAATAAAAAATGGAGACTCTTACTTCTAGGATAAATGACACAGAAGAGAGAATTAGTGATACAGAAGACCAAGTGATGGAGAATAACAAAGCTGAGGAAAAGAGAGATAAACAACTATTGGACCACGAGGGGAGAATTCAAGAGATAAGTGATACCATAAAATGAAACAATATTAGAATAATTGGAATCCCAGAAAAAGAAGAAAGAAAGAGGGGCAGGAGGGGCAGAAGTTATATTGGAAAAATTTATAGCAGATAATTTTCCTAATTTGTCAAAGGGAACAAGCTTAAAATTCCAGGAGGCACAGAGAACCTCCCCCCAAAATCAATAAAAACAGGTCAATACCCTATCATTTAAGAGTAAAACTTACAAGTCTCAATGACAAAGAGAAAATCCTGAAAGCAGCTCAGGACAAGAAGTCTGTAACATACAATGGTAGAAATATTAGATTGGCAGCAGACCTATCCACAGAGATGTGGCAGGCCAGAAAGGACTGGCATGATATATTCAGAGCACTAAATAAGAAAAATATGCATCCAAGAATACTATATCTAGCAAGGCTGTCATTGAAAATAGGAGAGATAAAAAGCTTCCAGTTTAAACAAAAACTAAAAGAATTTGCAAACACCAAACCAGCCCTATAGGAAATATTGAAAGGGGTTCTCTAAGCAAAGAAAGCCTAAAAGTAATGGACCAGAAAGGAACAGAGACAATTTACAGTAACAGTCACCTTACAGGCAATATAATGCACTAAATTCATATCTTTCAATAGTTACCTTGAATGCAAATGGGCCAAATGCCCCAAATCAAAAGACACAGGGTATCAGAATAGATTAAAAAAAAAAAAAAAAAGACCCATTGATATGCTGCCCATAAGAAACTCATTCAACCCCAAAACACCTCCAGTTAAAGTGAGGGGGGTAGAAAACAAATTACCATGCTAACGGACATCAAAAGAAAACTGGGGTGGCAATCCTTGTATCAGATAAATTACATTTTAAGCCAAAGATTATAATAAGAAATGATGAAGGAAACTATATCATACTTAAAGGGTCTGTCCAAGAAGATAAAACAATTTTAAATATCTATGCCGCTAACATGGGAGCAACCAATTATATAAACCAATTAATGAGAAAATCAAAGAAATACATCAACAATAATATAATAATAGTAGAGGATTTTAACACACACCCTCCCCTTACTGAAATGGACAGATCATCTAAGCAAAAGATCAGCAAGGAAATAAAGGCTTTAAATGACACACTGGACCAGGTGGACATCACAGATATATTCAGAACATTCCATCCCTAAGCAACAGAATACACATTCTTCTCTAGTGTACATGGAACATTCTCCAGAATAGATCATATCCTGGGTCACAAATCAGGTCTCAACCAGTAACAAGAGATTAGGATCATTCCCTGCATATTTTCAGACCACAATGCTTTGAAACTAGAACTCAACCACAAGAGGAAAGTTGGAAAGAACCCAAATACATGGAGGCTAAAGAGCATCCTACTAAAGAATGAATAGGTTGACCAGGAAATTAAAGAAGAATTTAAAAATTCAGGAAACAAATAAAAATGAAAACACAACTGTTCAAAATCTTGGGACAACAGCAAAAGCGGTCCCGAGAGGAAAGTATATAGCCATACAAGCTTTTCTCAGGAAACAAGAAAGGTCTCAAGTACACAACCTAACCCTACACCTAAGGGAGTTGGAGAAAGAACAGTAAAGAAAGCCTAAACCCAGCAAGAGAAGAGAAATAATAAAGATCAGAGCTGAAATCAATGAAATAGAAACCAAAAGAACAGTAGAACAAACTAACAAAAGTAGGAGCTGGTTCTTTGAAAGAATTAATAAGATTGATAAACCTCTGGTCAGACTTACCAAAAAGAAAAGAGAAAGGACCCAAATAAATAAAATCATGAATGAAAGAGGAGAGATCACAGCCAACACCAAAGAAATACAAACAATTATAAGAACATGTTATGAGCAACTATATACCAGCAAATTTGACAATCTGGAAGAAATGGATCCATTCCTAGAGACATATAAACTACCACAACTGAACCAGGAGTAGGAAACCTGAACAGACCCATAACCAGTAAGAAGATTGTAGCAGTCCTCAAAAATTTCCCAACAAACAAGACCCAGGGCCAGACAGCTTCCCAGGGGAATTCTACCAAACATTTAAAGAAGAATTCATACCTATTCTCCTGAAACTGTTCCAAAAAATAGAAATGGAAGGGAAACTTCCAAACTCATTTTATGAGGCCAGCATTACCTTGATCCCAAAACCAGACAATGACCCTATAAAAAAGAAAATTACAGACCAATATCCTTGATGAACACGGATGCAAAAATTCTCACCAAAATACTAGCCAATAGGATCCAACAGTACATTAAAAGAATTATTCACCACAACCAAGTGGGATTTATTCCTGGGCTGCAAGATTGGTTCAACATCCGCAAATCAATCAATGTGATACAATGCATTAATAAAAGAAAGAACAAGAACCATATGATACTCAATAGATGCTGAAAAAGCATTTGACAAAGTACAGCATCCTTACTTGATCAAAACTCTTCAAAGTGTAGGGATAGAGGGTTCATACCTCAATATCATCAAAGCCATCTATGAAAAACCCACAGCAAGTATCTATTCTCAATGGGAAAAAACTGAGAGCTTTTCCCCTAAGATCAGGAACATGGCAGGGATGTCCACTATCACCATTGCTATTCAACATAGTATTAGAAGTCCTAGCCTCAGCAATCAGACAACAAAAACAAAAATAAATAAATAAATAGATAAAAGGAATCTGAATTGGCAAAAAAGAAGTCCAACTCTCACTCTTTGCAGAAGATATGATACTTTATGTGGTAAACCCAAAGACTCCCTCCAAAACTGCTAGAACTCATACAGGAATTAAGTAAGTATCAGGATATAAAATCAATTCAGAGAAATAAGTTGCATTTCTATACACCAACAGCGAGAAAAAAGAAAGAGAAATTAAGAAGTCGATCCCATTTACAATTGCACCCAAAACTATAAGATACCTAGAAATAAACCTAGGTACAGAACCTAGGACAGAATGGGAGAAGATATTTGCAAATGACATATCAGATAAAGGGCTAGTATCCAAAATATATAAAGAATGTATCAAACTCAACACCCAAAGGACAAATAATCCAATCAAAAAATGGGCAGAAGACATGAAGAGACATTTCTGCAAAGAAGACATCCAAATGGCCAACAGACACATGAAAAAGTATTCAACGTCACTCAGCATCAGGGAAATACAAATCAAAACCACAGTGAGATACCACCTCACACCAGTCAGAATGGCTACAATTAACAAGTCAGGAAATGATTGATGTTGGCGAGGATGTGGAGAAAGAGGAACATACCTACACTGTCAGTGGGAATGCAACCTGGTGCAGCCACTCTGGAAAACAGTATGGAGGTTCTTCAAAAAGTTGAAAATAGAGCTATCCTACAACCCAGAAATTGCACTACTGGGTACTTACCCTAAAGATACAAATGTAGTGATCTGAAGGGGCACCTGCACCCCAATGTTTATAGCAGCAATGTCCACAATAGCCAAACTATGGAAAGAGCCCAGATGTCCATCAACAGATGAATGCATAAAGAAGATGTGCTATATATATACAATGGAATACTATGTACCCATCAAAAAAATGAAATCTTGCCATTTACAACAACGTGGATGGAACTAGAGGGTATTATGCTAAGCAAAATAAGTTAATCAGAGAAAGACAATTATCATATGATCTCCCTGATATGAGGAATTTGAGAGGTAGGACAAGGGATCCTGGGGAGAAGGGAGGGGAATAAAATGAAACAAGATGGGATGGGGGGAAGGAGACAAACCATAAGAGACTCTTAATCTCAGGAAACAAACTGAGGATTTCTGGGAGGTCGAGGGGAGGGATAGGGTGGCTGGGTTATAGACATTGGGGAGCATATGTGCTATGGTAAGTGCTGTGAATTGGGTAAGAATGATGATTCACAGACCTATACCTCTGAAGCAAATAGCACATTATATGTTAATTTAAAAAAATAAAAAATAATAAAAGAAAATCATTGAATGACATTCCAGGGCACCTGGATGGCTCAGTGCATTAAGCCTCTGCCTTTGGCTCAGGTCATGGTCTCAGGGTCCTGGGATCAAGCCCCACATCAGTCTCTCTGCTTAGCAGGGAGCCTGGGTCCCCCCTCTCTCTCTGCCTGCCTCTCTGCCTACTTGTGATCTCTCTGTCAAATAAATAAAAATCTTTAAAAAAAAAAAAAAGGGAAAGAAAATTAGACACTTCTGTAGTTATCATGATATAAGCAGTCTTTTAATACTTAGGCTTAGCATGTGAAATACTTCTGGTTGGCCTCTCCCTGAAGTATTCCAGTGTCAAAGAGGAAGGAAAGGAAGTGGGAAAAGCCAATATTCTCAGCATGAGAGACAAACAATGCCACAGATGGCTGTTGTCATCCTACCTGCCAGGTGGAGGAGCAGTAGAGGGTAGAGGGAAGGAAGGCAGGAAGGACTCTCCTCTCACCCTCTACTCTCCATTCCAAAAGACTCTCAATTCCAACTCACCATTGGAGATACTTCTGTAGATTCTCTATAGAGCTCATTTATTTATTACTTTATTTGAGAGAGAGAGAACACAATGACAGAGGGAGAGAGTCTCAAAGCAGACTCTGTGCTCACAACCCCAAGATCATGACCTGAGCAGAAACCAAGAGTTTGGATGCTCAACCGACTAAGCCACCCAGGCACCCCGAGGGCTAATTTTTAGATCTTGAGCCAGACAGTGTCATGTGTAATATATGTCATATATAACATGTTTTATGTGTAATATGATCATATCTTCTGAATCAAAATTGAAATGTACTAGTCTGACACATTGATCTAACTGCACATGAGTAGAGTATATTTTCATAAATTCTAATGTACATATAGTTTTGTTATTTTAACATCACTGAAATAAGGATGTGTTGTGCAATCAATCAACAGTGTGTCAGTTTAACTGGTGGGGTGTTTTTTTTTAATTGGTGGTACAAAAAATAATGGTATATCCTACAATCAAGAGCATCTCAGATTTGATAAAAATATATCTGACCCCAGGGTTATCCCAGGAAATCCAAGACAAGCAATGTGTTGTTTGTTGTGTTTAATGTGTATGTTCAAACCGTGCCATTTCTTTGATCCCAAACTGGATTTCCAAAGAAGGCGATAGTTAGTTTTATGTGTCAGCTTGGCTAGGTTCTAGCCCCTGTTATTCAATCAAACACTAATCTAGGCATTGCTGTGAAGGTATTTTGTAGATATGGTTAACATCTACAATCAGCTTGACTTTACATAAAGATGAGCCTCCATCTCTGGGTTGGCTTAATGCAATCAGTTGAGAGGTTAGGAGAGCAGAATTGAGGTTTCCCTAAGGGAGAAGAAATTCTGCAGCATCAGCCCCTGCCAGAGAGTTTCCAGCCAGCCCTCCTTGACAGCCTGATACACAGATTTCAGACCTGCCTAACCAGCTCCTAGAGTCGCATAAGCCAATTTCTTGCAATAAAACTCTGTATGTGTATTTTACGGTTCTGTTTCTCTGTTGGACCCTGACTGATGCAGAAGGTGAGTGATACTTTTTTTTCCTTCTAACATTTTTTTTTCTTTTTGACATTTAATTATTTGAAAAGGTAACACATTTCCCTGTTTCTTATATTTATATGAATGTATACAGTGAAAACATTTCTTCCTACTCTCTTCCCTATCCTCCCAGTTCCTCATCTCCTGCCACCTGTCACACAAAACCAAAGCCATTATTCTTATTGGTAATTCTAAAGTTTTTTTATGCATAAGCAAATAAATACAAATATATATTCTCTCCCCACCTCATGCGAAGTTACAAAAAAAGAAGAAAGGGTAACCAACTCTACACAGTATTTTGAACTCTTTTTACTTGTCTCAATATTTCTTAAAGGTTCTTCTACTTTAGTATACAAAGAGCTACTTCATAGTTTTTTCACAGCTCTATTATTTCTATTTCATGTCTGTACCATGATCTATTTAATCTATCATCTATTGGAGGAGATTCAGTTTTATCCCAACACTTTCACTATTATTCACAAGGGAATATCCTTAAAAATACTTAAATAGATGACTAGGTAGATAGATGATAGATAGATACAGCTATATATAATGACACGTGTATATATAACTGGTATGTGTAGAACGTACAGGTGGAATTACTTAAAAGGACAGAGATACTTGCACTGCTAGTTTTGAGAGATCTTCCTAAATTTTCCTAGATTTCCCATTGTCACCTGAAGGAAGTACTTGTTTAGAACATGCTTACTTTCCCACAGCCTCACCAACACAGGTGTATCGTTGAACTTTGGAATTTTTGTCAATTCAATAAATTACAGAACTATGTTTCCGTGAATACATAATTTACATTTCACTTAACATGAGTGACAATATCTTTTTAATATGTTTTCTTTCTTTTGCTGTATGGCCTCTGTTCGTATCTCTTAACTATTTTCCTAATGAATTGGCCTTTTACAACACTCAGGAGTTCTCATACATGAAGGAGATTACTCTTTTTTTTTTTTTAATTTATGTATTTGACAGAGAGAGATCACTAGTAGGCAGAGAGGCAGGCAGAGGGGGGTTGGGGGAAGCAGGCTCCCTGCCAAGCAGACAGCCCGATGTGGGCTCGATCCCAGGACCCTGGGATCATGACCTGGGCCGAAGGCAGAGGCTTTAACCCACTGAGACACCCAGGCGCCCCAGGAGATTACTCTTCTATAAGTGATATGAGATGCCAGTATTTTTCCCCAATTTTGCCCCTCTCAGTGGACCTTCCACAAGGAACTTCTTTATATTTATGTATTTTGATTCATTGGTCTTTTCTTTTATGCCTTTGGATTTTGTGTCATACTTAGAAAAGCCATCTCCACACCAAGGTTACGAAGGCATTCACTATTTTTCTTATCTTGTAGAATGTTTACAGTTTCTTTTTTTACATTTAATTCTTTATTATTTTTCAGGTAGCTGAATGGTTGTCCCAACATCATTTACTAAATATGCTACCCTTTCCCCATGTATTTGAGATCCTTGGTCATATGCCAATTTTCTATATATATTTGAATCTAGTATGTTCCACTGGCTTGTAAGATTGTGCTTCCATACTACATGTTTTAATTAATAAGGCTTTATAATGTAGTTCAACACCCAGTAAAGTTAATTCTTCCCTGCCTCACTCCACCGTCACCACTGTTGTAATTTTGGGAGGTTTCCTTGGTTATTTTGCTTAGTGCTGCACAGGTACTTTAGCAACAGTGCTCCTCTCTTCAGCCTGCTTTGTTCCCCAGAGTACTTCCGTACTCACTTCTCACGGTCCTAAAATTCTACCACTGGATAAACTGAATCAGAAAGCCAGAGCATGAGACGATGGCCTATCACCTTGCTCTGTGAACTGGGACAGCCATCTCATCTCTTAGGGTCTCCATTTGCTCTTTGACAGAATAGGGACAAAGATAAGAAGAAGAAGAAGAAGTTTCACCTAGATGTTTTCTGAGATCCCTTCCGGTCCTAAGATTTTTGGCTCAACATCTAGGCTGACATGGACATTCTTAATTAGTAGTTTGTGATTTTATGTTATGAACAACTGGATTTTTTTTTTTTAATCCTATACCATTGGCAATAGGAAGAAAATTTTTGAAAAATGACTTGGGGCACCTGGGTAGCTCAGTTGGTTAGGGCCCTGACCCTTGATTTTGGCTCAGGTCATGATCTCAGACTCCTGAGATCCAGCCCCATGTTGGGCTCTAAGCTCAAGGGAGAGTCTGTTTGAGATTCTCTCTTCCACTCTCCCTCTGCCCTTTCCTCCACTTGCGTGCTCGCTCTCGCTCTCTCGCTCTCTCTCTCTCTCAATAAATAAATACATAAATAAATAAAATCTTAAAAATGAACAAATAAAAATGACTTGTTTCCCCTATAGATCAAAATTTAAACAACAGAACTCTTGCTAAATTACATGTTCTAAACCATGTACCTTTCCTAAGCACACCACAGTTAAGAGAAGAATCTGGCATACGTAAAGTACCAACAAAAAACAAAAGCTCCAGAATGTCTGCTTCTATTTTTGTTTTTGCTTTTTTTTTTTTCCTTTTACCCCTTCTGTAAATTGCTAGCTGACCAAATGTTGTAAGACCAAAGACTCACAATGCAGTTTTCTTACACATGACTGAGTGGCCGCTGAGCACATTGATTACACATCACCGCTGAGTAACTGGGACAATACTCCCATCTAAATTGCATGTCATGGAAGGGAGTGAAAAAATGAACCAATAAAAACTGTAGTTGGTTGCATTGCTCTGCGAAGTACATTATTTTTAAAAATCTTGCCAACAGGTTGGCATACTACCAATTTCTGTTACCAAAATACTACTGCAATTAAATGTTTGGTAGCTTCTATCAGCCACCTAATCTATGAACCACCTAGATCCATGAAAAAAGCCCTCTCTGGCAACCTCAATTTTATCTGTGACTGCTTCATTAAGAGATTCTGCCCTCTCCTTTTTCCTCAATGGCTGTACGTTAGGTGACTCCATTGGAATGTAGAACGTGAAGCACAAAACTAAAAAGAATAGTCTATTTTCAGTAGAGTATTTTTATGCTTTCTGCAGATGAGTCCCTTACATATGTAATATGCCTCTTGCACAAAAATGAAGCTTTCTGAGAGTGATTGACCTACATGAAAATCTCATCTCAGCTTTAAAAAATTTCTATGCCAAGCAGAACACTAAGATAGAAGGATCTGCATTCATTTCAACAAGTCAGAAGTTACTTGGGCACAAATCCTAATGGGAGCTGCATACAAATCCCTGGACATCAAAATATCCTTGACTGGGTTGACTTTTAATTTAGGAGTTTACTAGAGCCTGCAGCTATATTGCTGGAGTCTGTGATAGTGTCAGATCCCATAAATGAAGCATGGAGGACTTGGTTAGCAGCCTGGGTAGAATGCCAAGGATTGCCCTGGGGACATGGTAATTCAGTACTCAAGGTAGCCTTCATTTCTGGGAGCCAATACTAAATCAGCGCCCTATAATGGTGTTAGAAGCACTGCAGTGCAATCTGAAATGTTTGCTATCAGCTCCTCGCACTTATTTACAAAGCTCTTTTCTCTGGCATATGCAGGGTAACCGCAAAGACAATAAGTTATAGCTGCCACATCAAATTTCCCTGCAGGCAAAGACTGCCTGGCACCCTGCCACCAGCCAGGGTTTCCTTGAACACCCTTCCTAATGGGTAAGCCAGGCTGGAGAGAGAACGGATGACCAGGGAGAGGAGACAGTAGAGCCAACTCCTCCAACACTTCGATTCCAATTGGTCGATGACAAGAATAACTAGAGAAAAGAATAAGAGGCCATGACCATCTCCTACTTGTTTTCATCTCTTCCCAAGGTTCCACTGAGGGATGAAGATGCTTAGGACTGCCGTCCTGCGATTTCCCTGGCCTTTCTGCCACTCCAGAAGTGGAGAGCTGGGGGAATAATGGTAGGCGGGAAGTCTAAGCAATGGCTACAGCTTTGTCTTGTTAGCAGGTGGAGATGGGAAGGTACTCAGGAACCTGAGGGAATCGAGCCACCACCGTCATCATTTTCATCACCCATGTGTCCCCATATCGAGATCATGCATTGTGCACTCCTCATGACAAACCCATATCTGAGAAGTATTGTTTTCCCTTTTGTACAGAAATAAGAGCTGAAGCCAAAAGAGATTAAGTTATGTGTCTGAGGTTGCTCAGTTACACAGGAGAGCCTGCGTTTAAACCTGTACTCTTCTGACTCCAAAGCATAGGAAGTGGGGTGGTAGACTTACCTCAGATTAGTGGTACCTCAAGTGAGACTTACCTCAGCCACAGCTGTGTTCCCAAAGACCAAGAACAATATAGATGCTGAGTAGTACCCAAATCCTCATGTGAGAATCTAGAGCACCAATAAATATGGGGCATGCTAAGAATTATAAAACCAGTTCTGTCAGTGTTAGCCTACCTCCCTCGAGGATTTATAAAGTGAAGACACCATAGAAAATGCTTCCTTTGGAGCAAACTGTTGGGCTACCATGGCATCTCTTCTCTCCTTTCTTTGGCAGTGGGGAGGGGTATTACTCTTCATAACCTCAAGGCAAATGAGAAGAACTTCTAAAAAAGTTGGCATGTGCCCCTCAACTTTGAAAAATAAAAACTCATTCCCACCAGGTGAAACTGAAGGAAAAGGTGACAGTTTGAAGAGAGGGGGCCATCCTGGGAGTGAGCTGCTCTGCTACCAATGCAGGAAAGATGTGGATCTCTTGGGAGACTAGATGTGGACTCTGGTAGAGGAAGCAGATTCGTGGTAATTGTAAAAGAAAGTCAACCCTAGACTACTTGGAAGGACAGAGGCGTCAGCAGCTAGGAGGGTCTTGCCTAGTGTAACACACCCAAAGCCCCAGGGTAGGGGGGGGACTCATTACTTCCAACTGGAAGAGAGGCATGCCCACATCCTGGGAGCCACAGGGAAGAGAGCCACAGCTGGAAGAGAGAAAGAACCAGCAACCACACATGCACAAAATCCCAAGGGACTCATCTCCAGACTGCACCTGCACAAGCTGCCTACTGCAGCCACTATCCTCCTGAGCTGCTTTCTGACTGGGAAGTAGCTTCACAAAGGAAGCACATACATCAACAAGGGAAGAAGTTGATCACAGACACCTCTCCCACAGCAGGCTTATAAGTCTGAAACAGGCTTGATCTAGGGAAGAGAAGTTGACGTAAATTGGGTTTATTCTTTATTTTTGTACAATAATGGACTAGACAGGAATTATGTGCTTGCTAGACGAGACTGGGATCTTAGTGCTAACACAAGAGGATTATTGAAAAAATAACTTAAAAACTGTGAAACCTGCTTGAAATGTCATGCAAGAACCGGGGACAGGGAAGAGTCACAGAGCCGGTATTAAACAAAGTTTCTTTATGCTTTTGAGCCCCTCTGAGCTCATTCAGTGCGTAACTTATGCGCCTGAAAGTCTGTTTCATGTACACGATGAAATGCCCTTTTCTTGGACAATTCTTTTGGGGAATGAAATTTCTAAAGGTCTGCTGTGTCACGTAGGCCATGTGCTATTTACCCTCCAGTGCTCCTTCAGCTCGTCCATGGCTTTCTGGAAACCCAACTCCACCCCACCTCCACAGAGAAACTAGAAACCTCCAATTATGCACACGGAATAAGTCTATAAATAGGCTGATTGTGTTGGGTGTCACAGAACTCCTTTTGCATCTTGGTCCTGCCCTAGTCATACATTTTTACAGCCTACGAAGTTTTTAATCCAGCTTTTGGAACCTCGGTCCCAAGTCCCGTGACCACTTCAGAAGATGCCAGAAGAATTCATTAGATCTGAGTACTTTGAGATCCCCAAAGCAATTATTTCTTGAGCACTACCCCATACAAGTGATCAAGGCCCAGGATGGGAAGTAATTTGTCTATCAGGAGCACTCACACAGATGGCGCTTCTGCGGCAGTAAGGCAGCAAGCCGAGAGGGAGCAGTAGCAGGGTGGGAGAGTGAACACTCGTCAGTAATGAAGTACATACAAGTGTACTAAATCTGGACCCCAGTTTGCATTTTGCATTTTTTTTAATAGGGAGTGCACTCTAAGTCTATAGATTCAAAACTCTCCATAGATAGCTGTAGAAACATGTTTATCAACATGTTGTAATGCTTTTTAATTTCCAAAAATTGTTAATAGAGGAATATAACTTGCCTCCTAATTTGAAGATGAAACTCCTGATGGCACCTAAAAGACATGTTTTCAATACTCCTTCATGTAATATCACCATGCTACCTATATAATAAGTGGAAAAGAAAGAATGCAAAATTGTACATGCAGTATGTATAGTTAAAACATCTAGCCATGTTCCAGCTTAGGGAAATCAAATGTAGCAAGCTGAGACACCCGCAGAGTACCGATGTGACTCACAAGCCCACCAGGTGTCCAGGGTCCTCTGCTGAGTTACTGGGCACCAAAGCAGAAACTGTCAGTGCCCCCACTGTGTCTCCTCAGGTCTTAACAAGTGCAGATTTCTACACTGATTACATTGCTTGATTTCTACCTGCTTCAGGGCTTTCTCTGGCATCTAGAATCTGATCTTTCTGCACCTAGAACAAGCTGGACATGCCTGAGAACACCTTCCATCCCTACCAGAATTCAACCAATAACCACCCAGAGTAGTATAAGTACTACTTATATATAAGTACCAGCTCTCTCACTTCTCCAGTGAGATAACTCTTGACACACACATTCTCTCTTTACTCCTTGTGTTCTTCCAGCAGGATTAAGCTCTAGTTACCCATAAAGCTAACTGGGTTAATAACTCAATCAGTGCTGGGGTTTCCTAAGATCACCCCCAAAGATTGTACCAAATCTTCATCTCATGGTATGCTTCTGTGGAAACTGATAGTGGGACAGTTGGTAACAGAAATGGTTCTAGGAAGCAGATCCTCATAATGGTTCTGGAACTGAATGGTGGTCAGTTGTAGGAAGTGATAACTTACAGTTAGCTGTGGCATCATAATTATGAAGACACAACTGCGGTGAAGTGGGATGAGATTAAGGTAGAAGAGGATGCATTTACTTATGGAACATACATAGAATTTGAGAGACATCATAAGGACTCTCAGGTTTGTTGGTTAGTTGATTGGTGCTAAATGTCTACATACTGAAGGAAAGATATCAACAGATTCAGGTCAGCCAATCAGAGCACTCTGTGAAAATGAAAAGAAGGGCTCCGTGGTAGGCTTTAGAGACACTCAACTCTTGCAGCTGGAAGAGCAACTGTTGAATATGAGGCACAGAACCTGATTATGAGGTTAGCCACTACAATGAAAAACTGAATTCTCTATACTTGTAGAGAAGACCCTGGATATAGGAAGAATGGGATTCAAACACTGGGACAGGAGCATCTGGTTAGATGCATTCGAAAAACTTGAATATCAGGTTCCACCAAATCTTCTGGACTGGCAAAATTGCCCAATCCCCCCTGCTAAGAAGCAGCCTTCTCTTATCTTCAGATCACACAAAAGCCTCACCCACAGCAGATGTCTCACGAGGTAATATTTGCCTCCTCAAGATTTGTCCACACCTCCCTTGACTGCTTCCAGGCCTGGAACTAGGGTCAAGTCTCAGCATAATCAAACTTGGTTCCCTGGGGAAAGGGGTTATCTATCAAAAAAACTGTATGATCTGCTACTATGTATTGGCAAGAACTAGAAGAACATGCCTTGGGATGGATCTTTATAGTACTGAACCAAAGGCAATGAAATACAATAATGGGTAAAGAAAAAAATATTTAAGATAGGTGTACTCTCCTGGCAGGCCTCATGGGGCTATCATCTCTGGCAAGTCTTGTAAAGATTCACAGTGCTAACCTCTTGAATCCTGAAGCAAGACAAAAGAACTTCACAGCAGAGAACTATTCACTCTCCAAAAAGTAGCTTCTAGCATGCTTTTGGGCCTTTATAGATGCTGGACTTCTAACCATGGTATAAAAAGTGAATATGAAACCCAAGCTGCCTATCTTGAGCTGGGCATTGCCTAACTCTCCAATCATAAGTTCAAGAGGGCATAGTGATTGTCCATTATATAAAGAAAACAGTATATTCAAGAGTAGGCTCCAGCAGATCCAGAAATCACAGTAAGTTTTATGAAAAGACCCCTGTCACTAATCTTTATTGTACCTCTGGCTTCATGGAGGGTCTCTTATGATCAGTTGATGAAGGAAGAATAATCCCGGGCTTTGTTCATGAATGGATCAGCTTCATTTGTTGGTTTAGGCAGAAAATGGCCAGCTATTATATATGGCCCAAATCAGAGGTACTCCTAAAAGATAATGCTGTAGGACAATCTTCACAGGAGTAAAAGTTCAATCAATATACCCAGTTTTTAGCTAGGTGTGGAGAGACAGAGTGGCCTGATGGTAGCTTATATTTGGATTCTTAGAGCATTGGCAGATAGCTTAGCTCATTCCTCAGAGGCCAGGGAGGAGCAAGATTGGAAAACTGGAGAGGATTAAGAGGAACAAACTTCCAGTCATAAAATAAATAAGAGATAAAAAGTATAGCATAGGGAATATAGTCAATAAGATTATAATAGCATTCATTGTTTGGTGACAGATGGTGACTATGTTTGTCATGGTAAGCACTGAGTAATATATAAAATTGTTGAATCATTTTATTTTTTTCAAAAACTGGAAGATTGGAGACTTTAAGATCTGAGGAATGAGGATAAATATATACCTATAGGACATAAATGTGCAGATCTGATATGTTAAAAAAAAAAATGTCCATGAGAAAGTATTCACCACTAAAAGTGGCTCTAAACGCCCAGGTGTATAGAATGACTTATCCAGTGGAGATCAAAGTCTGTCATCAACCACCTCAATGCTTATACAATAGGTCCATGAATGGAGTAGCCATGTGGCAAGGATTGGAGAATACATGGAACCAATACCATGGGTTCCATATCCCAAAAACTGATCTAGATACTACCATGGCTGAATGTTCCCCCGTCCACAACATAAACTGATGTTGAAACTTCTATATAGTATCATCTTTTGCAGAACCCAATCAGTTGCCTGATGACAATTGATTACATAGGACTCTATTTTTCAGGGGCCAAAAATTGGTCTTTACTAAAATTGATACATACTCTAGGAATGGATTGGCTTCCTTCTTGCAGTGCCTCAGCCAACACCATGATCTAGAAGCTCACAGAGTGTTTAGTTTATTCTAAGGAGATCCTACATAACATTGGCTAGGCACTCTATGGTGAAAAAGATGTGTCCCTGAGTACATGGTCATGAAATGCACTGATCCTACCATATACTGCATGCCAAAATTTGTTGGCCTTTTAGGGTACTTGAACAGCATCATAAAGGACAGCTGAGGTGCCCCCTAAGGCATGATACCTTAGAGGTTGGGATGCAGTATGTGCTTTCAACCAACTCCCACTACCTGCTGCTCCATTTCAATAGCTAGGATACCAAAGGATGAGAACAAGAGTGGCCCTTCTTACTACTGATCCCAGTAAACTATTTAAGGAGTTTGTGCTTACTTCTCCTGAAACTTTTAGGCCAGCTGGACTAGAAATCCAGGTTTGTGAGTGAGATAAAATACAGTAAAAGACAAAGTAAGAGATCACTAAACCCATAACGATGACTGCCTTCCAGCCAATTTTATGGTTCATCCTGAGAGACCAATAGACAAAATGAGTTAGTATCCTGGCAAGAGTAATTGACTCTCCTGGGGACCCAGATTTCTTCTGCGTAATAGGGACAAGGCTATGTTTGGAGCTCAAGGGATTTATAAGGCATCTGTTGAATTTTTTTTTTTTTTAGAATTCATGACTAGCCACCACCTTGAAGATCAGTGACAGGATGGAATGAACTAATCAGAGCGCATGAGTGGTCTAAGTTGTGTAAGGGGCAGATGACAGTAGAAGTTGCTGGTGCCCCACCCATATACCTTCAAATTTCACCACTGTCGTACCTGAAACTGACTTCTTACTGTCTAATGGCTCTCTCTTATGACCAGAACCCCTCTGTCCACACACAAAGCAAATCAGAAGTGTTAGAGAATTACACCAACCCCAGGAAGCAACAATCAATGACTAAATGGAAATGGGGTACAAATGCCTTCATTCTTTTCATGCTAGAGATGATAACACTGAAGCATGTGTTCTGCACGGCTTCCTAGAGTTCCTCAGTGACTTCCAGTTACCCAGGGGTAACTTGTTTCATTTTTTTATTTTTTCCCTTGATTGTCTGTTGTCTCAGCCCTATTCCACCTCCCCACCTTCTTTTGTTTTGGGTGTTTTTTTAGGATTTATTTATTTATTTATTTATTTATTTATTTGAAAGAGAGGAAGAAAGAGAGAAAATCCTCAAGCAGACTCCCCACGGAGCACAGAGCCCAATGCAGGGTTCGAGCCCAGGACCCTTAGATCATGACCTGAGCTGAAATCAAGAGTCAGGCACTTAGCCTAGCCAACTGAGCCACCTACCTAGACAGAGCACTCCCCTGCCCACCCCAACTTCTTAACAGGTTTCCTAGAATTATCCTCAAATAAATGTCATTTACTCTAATATTCATATCAGAATTTACTTCTAGGAGAACCCAGACTAAGAAAGATTCCCGGGCCATTGTTGGAGAGATGTCCACAGGAGACACCCAAACAGGGACAGAGCAACATCTTTTGGCATGGACAAGGTCACTTCTGCTATATTGTTAACGAGTGATATGCTAGATACAAACAGAACGAACCCTTTTCTGGCCCTGCTGGAAAGAGAGAAAGGCTCCAGCCCCCGACCCCACTTGGGCTCTGGGAGGCTACGAGAGGTTGTTATCCATGGGCATTCAATTCCAATGTACACCATGATAAGTTAAATAATGCCTTTTACAGCATCTCTTTGTCAGGTCCACTCATCTGGAACTTCTCAGAAATTGGGTCCTCTCCTTTCCTTGAGAAAATTTCCCATCTTAATACATACATCTTCTTAGTCTTCCTTACTTCTCCACCACCCCATGCCACATGTTCCTCCAGCTTATCTGTTCCCTTCAGGCTTTCTTCAGTGGCACCCCATTCCTCCTCAAAACTTACACTCCTCTTATCTTTTATAATGACCCAGAGCTCCATTAAACCCACAATCCATATCTTTAACAATTAAAAACATACTTCCCTTTTCATGAGTGTAGGGTAAGGTTCATCTTCAATCTCTTCCAGAAGATAAGAAGAAATAGTTGCATACTATCTTTCATTTGCAGCAAAGCAAAGACAAAACTAAATAAATAAAGACAGTCTAAATCATCACATTCTGTTGTATACTAGGAGAGAAAACACACCATAACATTAATAGGGTTTATTTCTTGGTGGCAGAAGTACAAGGGACTTCAATTTTCTTTATTCTTCTCTGTTTTCTTAATCTTCTGGAAAATACTATATGTACAACCTCAAGAAAATGCAACTGTGTATATCATTTCAGATTCCCTAGATTGTGAACTGCTAAATCTATGTTTTTCCAAATGTGTTGTCTATATTAGAAGCAAGGAACTAATGGGTCCTTGTTAACTTCAATTTCAACTTATTTCCCAATAACAGTTTTTAAATTTAAAACATGTGCACACAAGTAAAAATAACTCAAACTTCCTGACTTAGCATATTACTTACTCATTTACAGCAATAACAAAACCTTAAATTCTTTTATTCATGCATATACTAATCTTAATGAGCATTGAATCTATTCACAATTTTCAAAAATTACCGTCCTGGCAGGCAAAAACAATTCCAGCCTCAGTTGAGTTTGAAGATAAATTAAGCTACATAAAAACTGATTGTGCTTAGGAATGAAGACCTTTTAGTAGACCACGAGTAAGCACTGGAAATTCGCTCCCTTATGAAATTCCACATAAAATAGCTGAAGATCATCTAGCCTGAGAAGAGTAATAAAAGGATAGCTAGTTTCCTTCAAGATAGCCACAGGACTCTTTCTGAGCTGCTTCTTCCATTCCCTAAGGAAACACTAGAAAATAACTCTGAAAAACAGGATGAGTTTCTATGAAACCCAGTACATTTACATCCTAGGTATAAAGAAAACCATAGAAAAGAATAGGTAAAACTTGAAAACTGTTCACTATATTCTGGATTGAGTTCCTCCCCTACAGCTGTCTGAAACCATTTAACAAAGAAAGTACAAAAGGAGATAAAAATTCAAAATCTCATGTTTAGTACTACTAAGTAAAATTAAATTTAGTGCAAGTTAACATATAATAGTTCACAATAACTGAGGCAACTTGAACAACAGTGAGGATCTGGAGTAAACTACAAGTCACATATCAAGTATTAAGTTGAACCATATAAAACTGTCCATGTTTGACCACTTTTTATCAAACAAATGAAAATTTCACATGATTCAACCCAACTTTTTCTTGCACACTTACAGAACTACAAAATACTTAGAAATGCAATCTTTGGTCACAATGCTGATCTAAAAAATCTCATGCAAAAAACCATCATGATACTTTAGAATCTCATCTTCGTAAGTATGTTAAGCTGGTAGGGGGAAGAAAAACTCAACAGAAGTTGATATTCAATTTCCAAGTTATGTTCAGTCCTTCATAGTGAAAGACAAATTTCTTATCTGAGTGATTCACATGACATCTATAATCAATCTGAAAGCTCGAGGTAAAAATGAACTCTCTTTTCATCAAAGCATGTGTATTAACAACTTTCATTATTGTCAACATGTTCCAGACCATCATGATTGGATAGGAATACGAGGTGAGATTACTCTTTTTGGGAAATTCACCAATGAGCCTGCCTTCACCACAATTTTTTGTGTACATGTTAGCATACTATTTGTTGAGATTATGATGGCAAAGATGTTTAAGGATAGGAGGCGGGAAAGGTACTAGATAAGCCAGATCCTTGAGACACATTTTCTTTACTTGTTCTCCCAACAACCAGTGATTCACACCACCAAGACCACCTGCCCACTGGCCCAACTCTGCCCCCAGAATCTCCCTCCCTGGTGTCAGGATGTGGTCTCACCCTCTCTGAAACTTTTATAGGGAAAAGGTCATGTGGATCCTTGAACTTAGAAGGTTTCTTAGGAATATTTTAAGGAGGTTGCCATTTATTTCTCTCTTCTTTTTTAAAATATTTTTTTATTTATTCATTTGAGAGGGAGATAGAGAGAGTACAAGCAAGGGGAGAAGCAGAGGGAGAGGGAGAAGCAGACTCCCCACTGAGCTGGGAGCCTGACATTGGACTCGATCTGAGGAACCCAAGGTCATGACCTGAAGACAGACACTCAACCATCTGAGCTACCCAGGTGTCCCTATTTCTCCCTTCTTAAAATATTATCTGCTCTTGGAAACCTTGATATCAACTCACCCATTTTGTTTTTTCTTCCTACCTCTCTGCCTCTTTTCCAGTTCTCAGAGCTGCTTCTCCTCCTCTTCAAGCCTCTGAATGCTGAGGTCCTCAGCACTTAGTCTTGGATCTTTGGCCATCTTTTTTTTTTCCTTCTTTCTCTCTGATATCCGCCACTCCTGTTGCATTAAATAACATCCGTGTGATGACAATTCCTAAATTTATGTCTCTAGCCATGATCTCCTTTCTGAGACCCAGATCCACATATCCAAATGTCTTCTTGATATTTCTACGTGGAACTCTCTGTCTCTTCTAAATAAAATTTTGAGGGTAAACTCTTAAATTTTCTCCCCAGAATTCATCTTTATTCTCTATGCTTCATCTCAGTAAGTGGCACTTCGATCTCACCAGTTGCCCAAGTCAGAAACTTAGAAGTCATCCATGACAACTCTCCTTTCTAAACCTACCACCACCATCACTAAGTTCTAACAATACAACACAATGTATATACAGGTCAATTCAATCTATCCCAGGATCACATCCACCTCTTCCAGCGTGCATTGCCATTTTCTGGCCATGCCACCGTCATCTCTCACCTGTACTACTGCAAGAGCACCACCTTGCCAATTTGTTCTCCCCAGAGCTGAAGAAAGCAAACTTTTAAAAGTATAAACCCAATCAAGCTAATGCCAAGGGTAAAATCTTTTGACAGCCCTCAGGATATAATATAATCTAAGGCTTTGCAGAATTTTGATGTGATCTCTTCCTTTTTCTCCGGTCCCATCTTGGCCCATTCTTCTCACACCGGACACATGACAGGCTCTTCCATCACCTCCAATACTCCCCCTGTTAATAGCTAACATCTCAGGCTTGTACTTAAATGTTACATTCCTAAAGACAAATTTTCCTACTCCTCCAAACTTAATTAGGCTCCTCTTATTATTCTTCCTTATAGTAACCCATACCTTTCCTTTGAAAAACATACCAAGGTCTTCTTTATACTTGTGTGAACTTAATGAATTTTCTCTTCAACTAGTCTAAAAATGCACTGAGGGCAGACATCTATCATTATCTATTTTGTACACCAATATATACAGAGTCTAGGAGAGTGCCTAGACATAACTACTGTTTGATAAATATCTGAAATATCTTTATCAGCTCTTCACATTGATAACATATTTTCCTACACAATAGCTGTGTTAGAAAATAAAAATGTCAAATTTCTTGTCCTTTCATGGAATCGTATCAATTCAGTTTGATGCCATAGTTTACTTTTGCTGATCACAAGCTTTAGCTTTATTAATAATAAATTTTTAGGGGAAATGCTTTTTATCATCACAAACGCACTTTAGGAAATAAAGACATTTCAAATGTTCACAAGGAAAACAATAGGAAGGCGAAGGTCTTTGCAATTTATTTTTAAGTTGAGAATTGACTTCCGGTTCAAGAGGGTAGATTGAACAAATACATTTACACCCGCTCCTGCAAAGATCCAATTGAAATGACAATGATTACTGGAAAAAAAAAAAAAAGAGAGAGAGAGAGAGAGATACATTTATAGCAGCCTCAAGAGGAAGGAGTGACATTACCAGAACAAGGATTTGAATGATTTCTAGAAAATAGAAAGCAGGCGAAATTTTGCAGATGGAATAAGGGGAGGTGGGGAGACAGGCTGCAGTCAAAAATGTACAGAGGCGGCGGCGGTGGACATGGAAGCCATTCTTCCCAGCCCAGCTCCAGCAAAGCTCCAAACCCAGAATCACAGTGGGAAGGGGGCAGAAAGCAGCTGATCAAAGGACTAGCTACAGAGCAGCTGCGCTCCACCCCACCTCCACCCCACTCCCCCACCCCCAAGCCACTCGTCTCAGCTGGCATGTACAAAGCTACTGACAGCAGGAGCAATTTCGCCTCAAGACTAAAATCAAAGAAATGCTCTCTAAACAAATTGAACCATAAGCCTGGAAAGGGCTGGGTTCCTAGTGTGGATGTGGATATCACAGAATTAGTTGTTTCTTAATCAGCCCAGGAGAGGGGCCAGCTTCGCTCTGCACTTCCTGCTCACACTCTCCAACTGACACACCCACCGACAAACCGTGTACTCACAGTCAGCCTTCCAATTTAGGAGAGAGCCCTGTGGGGGAAACCACCTTGGGTAACATACCAGCAACCCATCTTCATCCACTGAATTCTTCATTTAGTGCTTATTATACAGAAAAGACAAGTTATATAGTATTATTCCAGGCACTGTATCAATATTTCTGGACTGAGTAAAGCAATTAACACAAGATAAAATAAATGTTTCAAAGAAATTGTTGCTTAGTCATGGACTTCTTCTTTTTTTTTTAATATTTTATTTATGTGGCAGACAGAAATCACAACTAGGCAGAGAGGCAGGCAGAGAGAGAGGAGGAAGCAGGCTCCCTGCAGAGCAGAGAGCCCTATGCGGGGCTGGATCCCAGGTCACTGGGATCAAGACCTGAGCCGAAGGCAGAGGCTTTAACCCACTGAGCCACCCAGGCACCCCTAGTCATGGACTTCTAATCATCATTCTCCTTAAACTTTATTTAGCAGTTGGCAAAACATGCAGTATTTCATGTTTACTACCTGCTCCTTTCCATGATTTCAGCAACCTTACTTTCTCCTTCTTTGTCTGATTCTTTCTCATTTTGTTCTCCAATCCTACTTCCTCTTTTCCTCTTTCTTTATAGCAACAGTGGAGATTCCTACAAAGAAGAAACATGAATGTACTCTGTCTCTCTCTCCCTCTCCTTCTCTGTAGATATGTGTGGGTCCACCCTACTTGTCCATTCCGTAGGAATTTGTTCTCATTTTGCCATCTGCCTGAGCTCCTCTGAGCTTTGCCCCATCTTCTGGGCATTTCCATTCAGATGTCTCTTGTTCATTTGAGAACTGTCACCTGCTGTCTGCAAGATGGCGATGTCTCACAGTAATGTCATCTTCTTACAGTCACTTACATGAGATTTTGACTCCTGTCAAATTAACTTCTCCCCTTTCTTTTCTCTACCCAGCCAGTCTCTTGCACCTATCACTCCATCATGGAAATATCATGTGATTTAAATTTGCCTTAATCCCACAGAAATATTTGAGATGGCATATAGGCAACACATGTAACAAAATGGTTTATTATCTTTAAAAAAATCAAAACTACAGAAAATAGAAATGAAAATACAAATACAGTATCAGGGAGGAATAAAATACAGCTAGGTAGACCGTAAAAGCATATATAATTGTTCTAAGTTAGTAAAAATTTGGTGTTGAACAATCTGGTGAAGAAAACGAAATGCGAGACGTACATTCCATAGTTCTTGATGTCCAAAATATGAACATTGCTTTTGTAAGGTGATAGGCTGTTGAAGAGGCTCAATAAGCAGCAACCTTCTTTCTACTCGGGTTTTGTAGCAACTGAGATATTAGAAGAAAAGAGCAAAGGTTAAGCCAGTGAAGCTAAAATAATAACATTATCATTGACAGAGCTGATGCTTGACAGCGTGACTTAAATCTGTAGACAAGTAAGCTTAAACACTGAACCCGGGGCTGGACAGAATCTCTCAGCGGGTCCTTGCCCAGTGGCCTCCAGTGGAGGCAGGGACTGCCCCTTTACTATTCTGCTTCCAGAATAGCAGAGGGCAATTGAGGACACATTTTGTGGACAGACTCACTTCCTAAAAGGAGAGTTAGAGAATAAGCTATGCTTGCCCAGTTCTTCTTTCCCAAATCACCAACCTGATTTATCCACTCCTCCCTAGGAGACTAGCAAGTTAGGGGCAAAGAGATATAAGTAGTGTCTCACTTTGCATCTCCCTCCACATGGAATCAGGAGCAGGGGAGAAAAGTTCCTGTCCCTGACAGAAGGGTCGCTGAGGGGTGTGGCAGCTGAGGCGTTTGTCAACATCCCTGAAGTGATTGTAGGAATGAGTTTACTACGACTGATTTGTGTAAGAATTTCTAATTGAAAGCCTTGATTGTTAACACAAAAATCCAACTCAGTGAAAGCAGCTCTGACAGAGACCTCAACAATAAAAGCAGAGAATGCAGATTTTCAACAAGAAAACTTTATTATGCACACCGCTAATAAATGTAACCTTCAATAGTTGATTTCTTTCCTCAGATATCGAGAATGAACTACTCATTAGCCTTAGAATTAATAGCTTCCAATTCAACTCATCCTACTACTATATACCCTTTCTGTACCTAGGCTTGCTAACGAGCTGTGTCATTGTCCCATGAACACTAAATACTCGTGTGTCATTGTTTATATTGTTCCTATCTGGAAGGTCCTTTTCTAAACTTTCAAATGTTAGCTATCTTTCAAAGAAATTCTGAGATTGCCTTCATCATGAAACATCCCTGTACTCCCAAGCATTGTATTTCTGTCTTTTCACTTCTTAGTTCACTTAGGAAGTCTGTATCAAAATTCTGCTCATATATTTGAGTTCATGTTGGTCATTCTCATTTTACATGTATTAGCATGTGTATTTACCCAGACTGTACACTCTATTTTTTTTCTCAACCAAAAGCTCTCACGTTTACTACTAGCATAGAGGCATAGTAACAGAGAAAAGGCAGTTCCCTGACAAAACATGTCTATTGGCCAGGTAGGAGGAATGCTGACAGAGTGATAGGATAGGAACATGGGATCTTCATGCCGCTTAAATATGTGTGCCAATTATGTATGCCATCTCATGATATGCGATGCCTCATAAACCCAGCTTTGTTCTTCTCCAGTGCCTCCTCTTAGAGTTGTACCTGATTTTGTTATCAGTTTTCATTCAAATCCACTGGGGAATGGGACAACTCTGCTTTTGTTTCTTAGCCAGAAACACATGGCAAGGAACAGTCAACCACACACACCAAGATGGCAGCAAGAAGGAGAAAAGGACTCTACATTCTTTAAAATGTAGAAAGATACTTTGAACTTCTCTCTGTTAGCTCTATCTATCACAGGGCTGAGTATATAGTAGGTAATTAATAAATATCTGTTGAATTAAAATCATTCATTCGAATTGAGCATATAGCAGAAGGGAGATACAAAATAGGTTGACAAGTCAGCTGCTCCAAAGGTCCAAATTGAGTATAATCTTTAAAAAGAGTCCATTGAGGGACACCTGGGGGGCTTAGTCGGTTAAGCTTCTGCCTTTGGCTCAGGTCATGATCTCAGGGTCCTGGGACTGAGTCCCGCATGGGGCTCCTTGCTCAGTGGGGAACCTGCTTCTCCCTCTGCCTGCCATTCCCCCTGCTTGTGCTCTTGTGCTCTCTCTGACAAATAAATAAATAAAATCTTCGAAAAAAATGGTTTGTTAATCCTATAAGAGAATCAGGACTATTCAGTAGGTTTGCATAATATTCTTCCATATGTTGCTCCTGTTTCCCTATATAAAATGATACCTGTGCCCAGACAATGAGGAGACCACCTAGAACAAGATGGTTGTAGTCAAGCCATTACGTAGATGAATTTTGGTATCAGATTTAGATCTGAAGTCCAACTCTTACCTGTCGGGTTCCCTTTCTTTCAATTTTGGAAATTTTTAGTCCCTTAGTAAATTTGAAAGAAAAGTACAATAAACACAGTTAATAGTTTGCCATACTGATAATGTAGAGAGATAGAGGTACAGATACACAGAAACACAGACCAAACACTGCCTTTGGCCAAACCAGCAAAAAATAGGCTGCAGACCTCATGACTCTTGGGAACATAAACTATGGAATCCTGAACAAGTTAATTCAACCTCTCTAAGTCTTGGTTTCCTCAGACATAAAAAACGGGGAGGAAGTAATAGTTACGCATTCTTAATAGAGTCATTGTGAGGATTCCTTTTTTTTATAATAGCTATTGTTGAACGCCTTGGTGGCTCAGTTGGTTAAGTGTCTGCCTTTGGCTCAGGGTCCTGAGATCGAGTCCCATATTGGGCTCCCTGCTCAGGGGGGAACATGCCTGTTGCTCTCCCTCTGCCTGCCACTCCCCTTGCTTATCTCTGTCAAATGGATAAATAAAATCTTAAAAAATATATATGTTTGAGTACCTAAAGGACTTTAAGAAGCTCAGATTGAATGGCATTTTTAGTGACTGCCTACTAATAAAAATTTGTATGTGTCCAATATTTGGTCTGAGATTTGCTTTCATTATAATATCCTACATGTTACTAGAACTGCAGACAGAATTCTCAGTAACTATTAATTACAGTCTAGTACTTCCCTTACTTGTAGTTATTCATTTAATCACCTTGTCCAAAATAATAATAATAATAATAATAATAATAATAATAGTCTTGCCCACTGGGTAACTAGGACCCATGAAGGTACAACTATAACTTATTCACCATTGTACCCATAGCAAGAAGCATAGGGTCTGTGTGAGGCCACAAGTTAAAAAACAATGCGTTAATCTTTACCTAAAAAGGTCATTGCCATTCCTTGTTGAATACTTAAACAATATGATTTTAATGATTATTAAAGTGTAATTTGTGTTTATTACAGAACATATGTTTTAAAGGGACAAAAGAAAAAATAAAATTCACACTTAATCCCACTGCCCAGAAGTAACCCCTCAATTAATATCTCTTGCATATTCTTTCAAACTTTACTAAAATATAAGCTTTGTAGATATATATCTACATGTATGTTTATTAACTGGGACTTATCTTGTCAAATACACAAATATAAATAATATAGCCCCTTCTTTGCCCCTCATGTGTTATAAAATTTGCAACTTAATTGCTTCTTCATTATTTGCCAGACTGTAAGCAAATGAAAGGCAGAAAACCTGTGTCTTACTTGCTTTGGAATTCCTTGGGACCCAGCACATGGTGGTTATATGACTATTATTATCAAATAAAAATTTGATCCATGAAAATTTAAAAACCAGTTACAGATTCATAATTAATACTTTGGAAAGACTACTTCCTGCAGGTTGTGCCATAATCCTTCTCATGAACTAAAACCTCCATATATTTTGAGAACTTGTTTTGGATGAAAGAAAAACTGTAAAATTTAGACTCTGAGATTATGAACCTTCTCTTTTTATTGGAATTTCATTTGACATTTCATTGGGATTTTTACATACTTAAAAATAAAAAGCAGGCTTCTGAGAATATGAGTTTATGCCACCCCACCGCAGAGCATAGTAGTTATTGAGTATAATAGGAAAGTTAATTTCAATGAAAATATTTTTATTTTAGAGGCTTATGGAGATGATTGTTTTATAGGAACTGATGATACTATAAATTTTCAAATTAAAATACTTTAGTAGTTTTACTAAAGTTTTCAATCTGCCATTTGAAATGAGCTGGCTTGATTCCTGGAAAGAGGTCTACTATGTATTTATTCAGCTGCATAAGTGCTGGACCATATCAGAAAACTCTGTCCCTCTCCTCAATTTGGTCTTAGCTATAAAATACAGAACTACATACAAGGTGATTGAGGAAACAGATAAGTCAGAGATTATCTATTAAAAAGTGATTGCAAAGAATGGCAGATATAGTTGTAATAAAATTTACAGAGGAGAGAGGCAAGATGGAGGAGTAGCAGACTGAAATGATATCAGGTCACAGGAATTCAGCTAGATAGTTATCAAACCAATCAGAACACCTGCAAACTCAACAGGAGATCGAAGAGAAGAAGAGCAGCAATTCTAGGAACAGAAAATTGACCACTTTCTGAAAGGTAGGATGTGTGGAGCAGTGAATCCAAGGCAACGGGAAGATAAACTGCAGCGGGAGGGGCCAGCTCCCAGCAAGAAGGGGAGCAACAGAGCACAAAATCAGAACTTTTAGAAGTCTGCTCCACTGAGGGGCATCACTCCAGAGGCTAAAGCAGGGGTGGAGCCCTCTAAAGGACACTGTGGTCTCAGGTCCTGTGAGGTCACTGAAAGATCGGGGGGGGGGGGTGTCTGAGTGCGGCAGAACCCAATGGTATCAGAGCAGGGAAGCTGACTACAGAGGCAGAGTTGAGGAGTGAGCTCTCAGCTTGGGGTTACCTTAACTGTGATCCGAGGCACAGTCAGACCACTGCTTTTTGAGCAGGAACTCCACAAGTGGCAGATCCAGGGAGACTCACCTTCCTCCTCTGGAGGCAGGAACCTGCTGGGTATTGAGACTCCAAACAGGGCCATGCGTCAGAGACAGAAATGCTCAGTCACAGGCCAGGTGAGTTCAGAATGAGAATTCTCAGGTGCTAGCTGGGCTCGAAAAAGGCATGGAGGACATTATAGAAATACTATCTGGAGAAATAAAATCTATTTCTGGAGAAATAAAAGAACTAAAATCTAACCAAGCTAAAATCACAAAAAAAGAATTAATGAGGTGCAATCAAGAATGGAGGCACTTACTGCTAGGATAAATGAGGCAGAAGAGAATTAGTGATATAGAAGACCAAATGATGGAGAATAAAGAAGGTGAGCAAAAGAGAGACAAACAACTACTGGACCACGAAGGGAGAATTTGAGAGATAAGTGATACCATAAGATGAAACAAAATTAGAATAATTGGGATTCCAGAAGAAGAAAAAAGAGAGAGGGGGGCAAAAGGTATATTGGAGCAAATTATAAAAGAGAATTTCCCTGATATGGCAAAGGGAACAAGCATCAAAATCCAGGAGGCACAGAGACCCCCCCCCCCCAAAATCAATAAAAATAGGTCCACACCCCATCATCTAATAGTAAAACATACAAGTCTTAGTAACAAAGAGAAAATCCTGAAAGCAGCTCAGGACAAGAAATCTGTAACATACAATGGTAGAAATATTGGATTGGCAGCAGACATATCATCAGAGACCTAGCAGGCCAGAAAGAACTGGAATGATATATTCAGAGCACTAAATGAGAAAAACATGCAGCCAAGAATACTATATCCAGCTAGGTTATCATTGAAAATAGAAGGAGAGATAAAAAGCTTCCAGGACCAACAAAAATTAAAAGAATTTGCAAACATCAAACCAGCCCTACAGGAAATATTGAAAGGGGTCCTGTAAGCAAAGAGAGAGCCTAAAAGTACTAGACCAGAAAGGAACAGAAGCAATATACAGTAATAGTCACCTTACAGGCAATACAATGGCACTAAATTCATATCTTTCAATAGTTACCCTAAATGTAAATGGGCTAAATGCCCCGATCAAAACACACAGAGTATCAGAATATATTAAAAAAAAAAAAAAATCAACATGCTGTCTACAAGAAACTCATTTTAGACCAAAAGAAACCTCCAGATTTAAAGTGAGGAGGTGGAAAACAATTTACTATGCTAATGGACATCGAAAGAAAGCTGGGGTGGTAAACCTTATATCAGATAAATTAGATTTCAAGCCAAAGACTATAAGAAGAGATGAGGAAGGACACTATATCATACTCAAAGGGTCTGCCCAACAAGAAGATCTAACAATTTTAAATATCTATGCCCCTAACATGGGAGCAGCCAACTATATAAACCAATTAATAACACAATCATAGAAACACATTGACAATAATACAATAATAGTAGAGGACTTTAACAACCCCCTCACTGAAATGGACAGATCATCCATGCAAAAGATCAACAAGGAAATAAAGGCCTTAAACGACACACTGGATCAGATGGACATCACAGATATATTCAGAACATTCCATCCCTAAGCAACAGAATACACATTCTTCTCTAGTGCGCCTGGAACATTCTCCAGGATAGATCACATCCTGGGTCACAAATCAGGTCTCAACCAGTACCAAAAGGTGGGGATCGTTCCCTGCATATTTTCAGACCACAATGTTCTAAAGCTAGAACTCAATCACAAGAGGAAAGTTGGAAAGAACCCAAAAGCCTGGAGGCTAAAGAGCATCCTACAAAAGAATGAATGGGCCAACCAGGAAATTGAAGAATAATTGAAAAAAAAAAATCATGAAAACACAACCGTTCAAAATCTTGGGACATGGCAAAAGTGGTCCTGAGAGGAAAGTATATAGCCATACAAGCTTTTCTCAGGAAACGAGAAAGGTCTCAAGTACACAGCTTAACCCTACACGTAAGGGAGCTGGAGAAAGAACAGCAAAGAAAGCCTAAACCCAGCAGGAGAAGAGAAATAATAAAGATCAGAGCTGAAATCAATGAAATAGAAACCAAAAGAACAGTTGAACAAATTAACAAAAGTAGGAGCTGGTTCTTTGAAAGAATTAATAAGATTGATAAACCTCTGGCCAGACTTATCAAAAAGAAAAGAGAAAGGACCCAAATAAATAAAATTGTGAATGATAGAGGAGAGATCACAACCAACACCAAAGAAATACAAACAATTATAAGAACGTGTTATGAGCAACTATATACCAGCAAATTTGACAATCCGGAAAAAATGAATCCATTCCTACAGACATATAAACTACATTTCTGCATAGACAACATCCAGATGGCCAACAGATACATGAAAAAATGCTCAACATCACTCAGCATCGGGGAAATACAAATCAAAACCACAATAAGATACCACCACACGCCTGTCAGAATGGTTAAAACTAAGACGTCAGGAAACGACAGATGTTGGAGAGGATGCAGAGAAAGGGGAACCCTCCTACACTGTTGGTGGGAATGCAAGCTAGTGCAACCACTCTGGAAAACAGCATGGAGGTTCCTCAAAATGTTGAAAATAGAGCTACCTTACGATCCAGCAACTGCACTACTGGGTATTCACCCTAAAGATATAAATGTAGTGATCTGAAGGGGCACCTGCACCCCAATGTTTATAGCAGCAATGTCCACAATAGCCAAAATGGAAAGAATCTAGATGTCCATCAACAGATGAATGGATAAAGAAAATATGTGTTATATATACAATGGAATACTATGCAGCCATCAAAAGAAATGAAATTTTGCCACTTGGGACAACATGGATGGAACTAGAGAGTGTCATGTTTAGCGAAATAAGTCAATCAGAGAAAGACAATTATCATATGATCTCCCTGATATGAGGAATTTGAGAGAAAACGTGGGAGGTTTGGGGGGTAGGGAAGGAAAAAATGAAACAAGATGGGATCAGGAAGGGAACAAACCATAAGAGACTCTTAATCTCACAAAACAAACTGAGGGTTGCTGGGGGGAGAGGGGGTATAGAGAAGGTGGTTGGGTTATGGATATTGGGAGGGGTATGTAAAATGGTGAGTGCTGTGAAGTGTGTAAGCCTGACAATTCACAGACCTGTACCCCTGGGGCAAATAATACATTATGTGTTAATAAAAATTTAAAAATTATAAATAAATAAATAAATAAATAAATAAATAAATAACTTACAGAATGGAAACAGATAACATTGAGATTAAAATCTCATTCCAGTGACCTAAAAAAAATGAAACACAGCTAAAGAGAGAATTAATGACTAGTATACACACACATGCGTGCACACGCTCAAATTACCCAGAATGAAACAGAGAAGACAGGGAAATGCAAAATACAGAGATACTAAGACATATAGAGAGCAGAATAATAGCGACTAACATGATTCTAAGTAAAATTACAGAAGAACAGAACAGAGAACAAATAAAAATATTGTAGCTAATCAAGAAAATAATGTGGTGAAATTGATTCCAAAAATACAGGTCTTTGAAAAAATGTTTTATTATAGATACATAGTCATGTGCTTTAAAGTTCTAAAAATGCCACACTTCAGCTGAGGAATATTTTACATTTTTTCAGACATTTTTTATCACCTGTGATGTTGATTATAAAAATTATTTAATAGAATTCTAGTAAGTCCAAAGTAAGTGGAAGCAAGGAAAGAAAATAAAGTGGAAATCAGTGAAATAGAAATGGACAAATGATAGAGAAAAATCAATGAAAACAAAAAAGCTGATTCTTTTAAATTTAAATAAAATTGACAGTTGTGATGAGCACTGAATAATGTATGGAAGTGTTGAATCACTATATTGTACACCTGAAACTAATACAACACTGCTTGTTAACCATACTGGAATTTAAAAAAAACTTAATTAAAAAAAAACTATTTAGGGACGCCTGGGTGGCTCAGTTGGTTAAGCGGCTGCCTTTGGCTCAGGTCATGATCCCAGCGTCCTGGGATCGAGTCCCGCATCGGGCTCCTTGCTCCGCAGGGAGCCTGCTTCTCCCTCTGCCACTGTGTCTGCCTGTGCTCTCTCTCTCTCTCTCTCTCTCTGACAAATAAATAAATAAAATCTTAAAAAAATAAAAAATAAAAAATAAAAAAAAACTATTTAAAGTGTGCCTGGGTGGCTCAGTCAGTTGGGTGTCTGACTCTTGGTTTCTGCTCTGGACGTGATCTCAGGGTAGCAGGATTGAATCCCCACCTGCGGCTCTGCACTCACTCCCCCTCTGCCCCCAACCCCCTCTCCCGCTCACCCACTCTCTCTAAAATAAATAAATAAATATTTTTTTTTAAAAAACCATTTACTAGAATTCTCGTACCTTTCTATTAAATAAAGTTAGCATTCCTGAGAGGAAAATTCAGTTGCACAAATTTATGAAGGACTTCAAGTTTACACAGTCAAGACCTGCAGGAGGCACCTATCAATAGAAGAAAAGTGAGGATTGCTTATTGTGATGGACAGAAAAGAGAAAGGAAGTGTAAATGAAATTAAAGCAGCCTAAGCACCTCATGCTCCAGTTCTAGAAAGAAATCTAGTGAAACTTTTCTTCTAAGATATTAAATTGCTTAGATATGAAACTTGGAACATTTAAAAAATCTCTAGATTAAAATCTAACGACAGGTTTAGCACTTTTTTTTTTATTGAAAAGGTCATACATTTATGTTACTTTAATCTTGTAAATACTTAAATTATGTAATACATAATTTTGTATTTATATTTCATATGCACAGTTAGCATTATGAACATGTTTTATAACTTTTTTTTTTTTTTAAAGATTTTATTTATTTATTTGACAGACAGATCACAAGTAGGCAGAGAGGCAGGCAGAGAGAGAAGGGAGGAAGCAGGCTCCCCGCTGAGCAGAGAGCCCGATGCGGGGCTCGATCCCAGGACACCGGGATCATGACCTGAGCCGAAGGCAGCGGCTTTAACCCACTGAGCCACCCAGGCGCCCCCATGTTTTATAACTTATCTCAGTTTGTTTTCCCCACCACCCAAGAAAGTAGACTATTTTTGTAAGAGGAGAATAAAGACGAGTGAGTTAGGTATCTTGCCAAAATCACAAAGTTAGCAAAAAGAACACTGGTAACATTTTTTAGTAGCACGATTTGGTTTTTACGGTCGTTGTGAAAATACTGTTCTTACATGAACATTCAGAACTAATCATTCAATGCCAATGGTGGATAAAATGAAATGAAAATTTCTAGTTGCTAGATCATTTCTATGACTCCCTCTTCAAACTTTTCCCAAAGCTCCCAGTGTTAAAATTAGCTCGCTTTCATTCTGCCATTCTTCCAGTTTCTCTCTGATGAGGTTCTAATGAGATGGGAGAAGGGAAAAGTCAGGCAGAAGCAAAAAGGTGGGGCAGCCGCTTTAAGATTCACTTGAAGTAACAAAGCCATCAATAACTGAGCCACCTCTTATTAACAGATAGGATATCTATCCCTATTGACTTTGCATTTTTAGAAAAATCTGAGGGGAGATTAAGGCTCTATTATGTGGAAGCAAATAAATTATGACTCTAAGACTCTCTGGTGAGTCTGATGGATACTTTGCATGTGGTCTGGCATGCATCAAGCAATAGATTGCTATCTGAAATTAGGCAATAAATTGTTTAAAAAGAGATGAGTTTACATTGAATTGTCAGGCACATCACCGGCCAAAATAGCTGTTTTCAATAAATGGGATTTGATGCCAGATCATCTCCATTCATTTTCATCTATGTTTCAAAGGCTATGGTCCCACTAAATAATACTATATCTCACCACAAACACCAATGTTAATGTGATCCTTTCCTTCTGGGATGACCTGATCCAAGTACCATACAAAGAACACATCACTGAGTGCTAAAAATAGATCCAGCATGAGGCATAGTTTCCCTCTTTCATCTTCCACATTGGGGTATTATTACAATTTTAATGATCTGCCTAGGATTTTTCATACACTCTGCTTCTTTTGAAGGAAGGACAGGAAATCTATTGAAACACACCAATCTCCTTGAAATGTCTACAGCAACAGAGCAGTGGGAATATATGCTTTGCTGTAAAGAAAGGGAAAAAAGAGTAAAGCAATCATAAATGTATCACTTTGGTCTGTTATGATATACTACTTTTCCTTTAGAGGGAACAGGTACTTGTGTTCTAATATTGTATTTCTAGTTACTACATTATTCCTTTAAGGTATTCAGAGCATTAAAAACCTCCACCAAAAAAATTTTTTTTTCTCCCTAAATATTTTATATGCTTTAGAACTTTGTAGACACTTCAGTGTAATCATTTGATTACATATCTGGCCAAGCTCTTTTTATTTCTTCCCAAAGGGAAATTTAACAATTATTTTAAATGATTGAAAACTCATATATATACCTGGGAAGTCTTCTATGCTTATTTAAAACACAAAGTTTGCCAAAAATTACTTAGAAGTGCTAGCAGTTCGGGCAGGGATAATGCAGGAGGGACCAATGTTCGAGTAGTTAACTATTCCTTCCAATGTTTATCCTGTTTAAACTTCTCAACAAACCCTTCATATCAGCCAACCCTGTGTGGAAGGAAAATGTTGCAAACATCAAGGTCAAACAAACGAAATTTCCCTAAACTCATTTACTTCTCAAAAATACATCACGTTTTATTTTTTTTAAAGATTTTATTTTTGTTTATTTGAGAGAGAGCAAGAGATATTACAGAGGGAGAAGGAGAAGCAGACTCCCAACTGAGCAGAGAGCCTGACTTGGGGCTCCATCCCAAGACCCTGAGATCACGACCAAAGCCAAAGGCAGATGCTTAACTGACTGAGCCACCCAGGTACCCCTCAAGAATACATCACATTTTAGTTCACTCAACATTTGGGATATGTATATATGTGTATATACATATATATATACATATATATATATATATATTGGGGGAGGGGGTCAAAGAAAGGGAGAGTACAAGCAGGGGAGTGGCAGGCAGAGGGAAAAGCAGATTCCCTGCTGAGCAAAGAGGCTTATGTGGGACTTGATCCCAGGACCTGATATGGTGACCTGAGCTGAAGTCAGAAGCTTAATCAACTGAGCAACCCTGGTGTCCCTGGATTATAATTTTTTATAAACAATTCCTTTTTCCAGAGCTAATTGTCCTTCTTTCCTGTCATTGGTAAGAGAAATCATAATTATATCAATAAGGTAACACAACTTCTTGATGATGAAATGCTGTAATATCATTCACTTTCTTTTTAAAGACATTCTTTCTGGAATCTTCGTGTTGTAATTTGAGTTATCCCAGGATATTATCATGTTACTAGATTAGTTTGAATGTTTTTTCGTTTATCTATCCTCTTTTCTCTTGCATTTGTTTTCACTTTTCTTGACACATCCTTAAATAAATTTTTCAAAAAAAGTAAATGAGAGGGAAAAGTTTTTGGACTCCCTGCTTTTCTGGAAATGTGTTTTTGACTAGATACAAAATTCTAGAATAAACATTTCTTTTCAAAACTTAAAGTTATTGAATCGTTAGCTTGCATCTAGTGCAATTGATGGAAAGCCTGAAACCAATGTAATTCCTTTTCTTTTGCAGGTAAGTAGTTTTTCTATGAATAATTTTTAGTCTTCCTTTTATTCATCATCTTCTGAAATTTATCAGGGATATACTTGGTACAAGATGTTAGACACTATTATTCAGAAACTATTATTATGGATTTTCATAGGCCCTTTCAATGTGATCGTTCAGGTATTCTAACTATTCTGAGAAAAAATTATTTTGTTCATTTGTTTGTCTGTTTTCATCTCTTCTATTTTCTCAATTCTCCATTTTTGGAACTCCTACTGGATGTTGGTTGGAGCTCATGGATGGGTTCTCCATTTGTCTTAATTTTTCTCTACTTCATCAGTCATACCTATAATTACCAGGAACTCCCCCTTTTTCTCTAGCAGCTCCTTTCCTAAGATAGCTCATTCTTAGTTTCGGTGTCTTCCTGACTCTGGGAAAATAACCGGTTTAAAGGACATGAAGAAGTCAGAACTTAAGGCCATTGGTATATATCTTTCATCTGAGAAGTTTTGCTGTGAACAATGGTAGAAAAATAACATGGTAGCTAGAGATTTTAACAGTCAAGTGAGTATGTTTTGTTTTGATTTTTTTGTTGTTGTTGTTCCACAGTAAGAGAGATCTGTGTGTTTTTGAAGGCCAGCAGGAAGAATTAAGAGTCCTTAGAGAACAAGGACTCTGTTACACACACAAACACAACAATAGCTGGTATTTGGCCACTGCACACCAGTACAGTTGCGGAAATGTTAAAATACCCAATTACTTCCTTGATCGTCGGTAAAGGCCACTGCCACAATTCCTTGGAGGGCTATGCAAGACGCCAGCATTCCTGAAGCTGCCCAGTAACTGCCTTGGGAACACTGAAAGCTTTCCTCAATGCAGAAGCTAAAGGATGATTCCTGGAATACAGAGAAACTCCAGAACTCTGCTCTAGTAATAAAGGAGAACTTCTTTAGTTACTAAGTGTCTATGCACATCAGCTCCCCAGATTTCCCCTTCCTGCCCACAGATTCTTTTTGAGGACTTCAGAAGGTTGGCTTTGCCTCCTCGTGCCCTCTGCCCAGCCCCAAGGAGTTCGGAATTGACACCACAAGGAAGTCACTTGGCACTGCCCAGCTTGCCAGTCACCCACGTGGTTCTGACATACCACTGCCATCCTAACATACACCTCAACCAGAGCAGGCCAACAGGATGGGAGGGAGCATCCCTGTCCACGGTACTGGCAACCCTTAGTTAGATGCCAAGTGCCTACCTGCCCTCCCCGGGCTATGGCCAACTACCACCGGCCTCGTGTTTTCTTAGAAGATTGCTATGCAGTCTATACCTCCATAGAACTTTGGTTCTGAGAGCACAGGAGAGAGGAAAGGATTGCAGATAGGTAGGTAATGAGGCTATTGCTCAAAATGGTGAATGCTTTAGTTCTGCTGGCCTGGCTTCAGAAGAAAATGGAAAGAGCCTGAGGGCAGTTAGGGCCTGGAAACATCTGGAATGCTTACATAGTGGCCAAGGCCAGAGGGAATTTAGCATCGTGTGTGGGAAATTGCTATGGCTAAGAGAGATTTGCTCCCAAGTGTGGTCATTTCTGAAGCATTTATGAAAGAGTTCATAAAGGGATCCAGTTGGGCCTAGGATGAAAAAGGATCAAGCAGAGGGTCACCTGGCTGGCCCAGTCCATAGAGCATGTGACTCTTGGCTTCAGGGTCATGAGTTTGGGTCCCACATTGAGATAGAGTCTACTTTAGAAAGAAAAAAAAAAAAAAAAAAGGTCAAAGGAAAGAAACAGAAAAAGTAACCACAAAAAACCAGGAGTGGGAGGGGACTGGTTAACCATCTTTCAGGAGAACAAACAGAACAGACAATCAAATGTGAGGAATAAATGGTAACTGGGACCAGTGCTGCCATCTAGATTGCTTGGGAGCCCAACCAATGACCCTAATGCCACAAGAAACTCTTCCGAGCTTCAAACACAACCTGAAAAACAAGTAGGAAAGAATGTCCTTGGAAAGACTTTATGTTACAATTCGATGTAGAGAGAAAACCAGTTTCATATAGAAATGAATAAATGGATGAATGGCATAAATAGTTGTAAATTCTAGCATATTAACCCATTTTAATTATTGTGAAATTTTAAATGTTGATGAATTTCCGCACCTACCAGCTACTAGAATTCAAGAACAGAGTGACTATGGTTGGTTATTTGTTTCAAATAGGAAGGAATGGATACCAGCAGTACCATGTAGGAAGCTACAGGTCTTTAATTAGACTTGGGTGTCAAATGATAGGTGTTGGTCAAATTCTAAAAACTATCACCATGTTTTATACTGAGCTAAGCAGTATCCTGCCAGAATGTCGCACGAATTTAAAATAAAAGATGTCTTCTTATGCTATTCCAATCTCAAATTCCTTTACAGATTTAAGTAGGACTTTCCCTTTTTTTTATAGAGTAATTGAGATGACATTTATATTAAATCATAATCATTTTGTTTGTATTTGGGATTTCTTAAGGGCTGGTCTTGGGTTTGGTATTACATAAAACAGAAAAGAAGACCGGGGCGCCTGGGTGGCTCAGTGGGTTAAAGCCTCTGCCTTCGGCTCAGGTCATGATCCCAGGGTCCTGGGATCGAGCCCCGCATCAGGCTCTCTGCTCAGCGGGGAGCCTGCTTCCTCCTCTCTCTCTCGCTGCCTGCCTCTCTGCCTACTTGTGATCTCTGTCTGTCAAATAAATAAATAAATAAATAAATTAAAAAAAAAAAAAAAAAAACAGAAAAGAAGACCAAGTCCATGCCCAGGAGGTTTGTAATCTCGGAATGACAGACAAGACTGTAATTGTCTAATATAATTCAGGGATGATTGAGTTACTACCAGAACTTTAATTTTGCTCTAGGAACTCTTCCAATTATCCAAAGAATCATGGGATGGAGAGAAAATGGGCATTTTGGGAAAAAAAAAAAAAAAGATGCTTACTGCCTTAACCACCACCTCACTCTCAATCTCGCCTAGGGAGCAGGGGGAAGAGAATGAAGAAAGGCAGTTATCTTATGGCTAGGAGATGGCATTTTCTGGTCTCCACAATCTGCCCGCCACAGGCATCTATGGGAGTGCACTAATGCAAATTGGAATTGAAGCTTGGAAAGCTTCCTTCTATTCTGTTCTGAAATTAAACCTCTGAGCAGCAGAGAGCTTATTGTTTGGATAAGATCTAGCCTCGGGATAGTACCCTGATTGGAGGCACGATAAAAGTCTGTCAAGGCTCTTAGGAAGACGCTTGGCCCAGAGAAACACTGACACACCCAACACCCTGCTCACAGGCCAGCACTCCTTCCTTTTGTGATCCAGGCTATAGATAGAAGTGATGGCACCTGCTAGCACAACATTCTAAACCTATCCATAAGTATTCTATCTCATTTTTCCGAAACCTTGGAAAAAATCATAGCCTCTGTGAATCTCAGTTCTTTCATCTGCAAAAAAGGTTCATAAAGGTGCCTCCCTCCTGTCTTTCCAATCTATCATTTTATAATTCCCTGAGCTGACCTCACCTGGCTCCCTCCATCCCTCACAACCCCACATTGGTCTCCTTCTACGCCCCACTCCCCTCTTCCTCTCTTTACAGGAATAACTGCAACCCATTTATTGAGCAATGACCCCATAAGTGCTGCTCAGAAGCCTGTCCCAGTCTTTTTTGCATCCCAGGGTCACGGAATGACGTCAAGTGGCACGACTGTCCCTCTCCTTTCTCCTAGAACGCCGGAGAGGCAAAGAACTAAGGTCAACACAGGGATCTGTGGGTCTTAGAAACCATGGGTCAGTCACATTTGAATTTTGAGAAGTCAGATGTTAGCCTAGCCACTCCTGCCCCTTTTTCTGCCTTGGCACACAGGCAGGAGGGACAGAGAAGTAGAGAGCAAAAGTTAGTTTTCAAGGGTCTTAACTCTCGGGATCGTCCCAGACTGCCCTGCCACATCCCCAGGAAAGGGCCAGAACCTTCCCACTCTGCTTTCTTTGCCTGGACTTAATCAACTGCGTTAAAGATTCAGCAGCGCTCTACCTGCCCTCCTCCAGGGGAAGGGTGGAGATAATAAAATCAAATTCTTTTATTTTTCTAGACAGGATCAAAAATCAGAGTTGAAATCATTTTGCATGCACCTTCCCAAGGAAGCACTGTTTCCTACAGAGAATTTCTGAATTTAGAACCCTCTTACCTTCTTGCCATCTTTATCAGATCAGTTCCTTAGCATTTAACTTCTTTTTTTTTTAACCCCTTTTGGGAGGGGTGAAAAAACTCATGAATAAAAAATACAGGTGATGATCTCAGCAGGCTGCAAACAAACCATGGTTAGAAGAAAGTCCATTATGGCTAGAAGCTGAAAATAATTGTATCAATGGCACTGGATCTTATACATTTTTATGTTGCATCCCTCAGAACTGGAGAAGTATGATAATATATCTAAACTTCTTTTCACTAGACTGACAGACTCTCACTTGTGAGCGTGGTAGGCCTAAGGGACCTCCTAAGTAAAGGATTATTATTAGAAATATTCATTTCTGCACCAGGGCCAAAGGAAACATGCAGTGACATATGGATGAGCACTGAAATTTTAAACCTTTAATTGACTTTGTATGGGTCTGTACACTGAATATTAAACACAGGGATTTCTTTCTGTTCTATTTCCAAAGTGACTTTGCATTCTGTTTTGTTTAGTACCTTGAATCTTTGTGTTTTTTAAAATTGTTTTTAGCCCTTTGATTTTATCACACTGTTTTAGACCAAGCTAGTGTCATCACCCAAACCTGTCATTCCACACTGTGTCATCATGATGTGGATGGACATGGTTGTGCAGACGTGGCACATTTCCAATCATATGGGGTAACACATGATTGGAAGGGTGTACATAAGCAAAGCCAACGAAAAATCTTAAAATGTCTTTGTCACCAGGACTGCCTTTTCAGGATTCTCCTTTGCCAAATGTGTCACAAAATTTGCTAGTAAAGTTGATTCGATTTCTAATTGCCTCTTCTGCCCATGCTAACTCACTGGTGAAAGTGATACAGACAATAAGCAGATAAATGAAACAACAACAACGGGAGAATCGTAACCACTATACAAATGAGCCCTATCTCCGCTATAGTAATGTTAGTCAGCTAAATCTCAATAGACCTTGGGGCACCTGGGTGACTCAGGTGGTCGGGCAAATGCCTTCGGCTCAGGTCAAGATCTCCATCTTCTGGGATCGAGCCCGATGTCCGTCTCCTGACTGGCTCAGTGTGGAGCCTGCTTTTGCTTTTCTCTGTTTCTCTCAAATGAATAAAAAAAAGCTTTAAAAAAAATAAATTTCAATAGACCTTTTTTTTTATTTTTTATTTGGCCTTTTTAATGCTCTATAATGGGTGGGGGGGTTGCCCACACTTGAGTCTAAACTATGTTTAAACACGTGTGAGTCTAAACACGTGCATTGAACCTAAACAAGGCACAGGAAGGTGGGGCCAGAGGCACTATGGTAACTGGGAGCAGCAGGGGTTCTCTGGCCGTCAGGCAACGACTGCCAGTAGCAATGGCCAGTGCACCTCGTTCAGGTTGGTGGGCACCCAGGACCTCAGCATCAGCCAGCACGGAGTGCAATCAATGTAGAAAATGAGGAAATGGATCAGACATCCCATGAAAGCAGAGGGGACCTGAATCTGAGTTTGCATGAGATACACCAGGAGTGGACTGGATGGATAAGAACCAGTGAAATATTAATGACTCTTCAAATAGCCTTATATGGAAGGCTGGAAGAACCTGGAGAAAGGGGAATTACAGATGTTTGGAATCACGCACTTTTTTTTTTAAGATTATTTATTTGAGAGAGAAATTGACAACGAGCATGTGGGTGGGGGAGGGATGTAGAGGAAGAGGCAGACGCCCTGCAGAACAGGGAACCCATGCAGACCTTGATCCCAGGACCCGAAGAGCATGAACTGAGCCCAAGGCAGACACTTAACTGACTTGAGTCACCCAGGTGCCCGGAATCATATACTTTTTAAAAGATAAAATTGTAGTGTGTATGTATATGTTTGACTTTTTACTTTTTTGGCTAAATTTGTTTCCTCTTTCCCTATCACTAGGGTTACTTTTCTTTCCCGTGCTCTTGGATCATCTGTCTTCACTAGCATATCAATAGTCAGGTGAGGTATTGTGCTTTCTCTGATGCAAGACGGGGGATGATCTGTCTATACTGAGTCAACACAGAACAGTAAAATACTCAAACAATGGCCATATAAAGGCCAAAATTTGCTCAGAAAATAGACCACCTCCTAAGTCTGTCTCAGTCTTTTCAGTCTTCTCAGTCTTCTCTCATCTTGCCACCTAGCCTCCCTTTCCCTTAGGGTAACATAATTGTTTTGTATTTAGTGAACAAGGGGGTAGGTAGAGCAGTGGTTGTGTGTGAGGTCTGAAACACTGCCTGGCAGAGTGGGAATTTACTTGTTCTGCTTTGTAGCCACGGTGCATTCCCGTCAGAAGTAGTTCAAACCATGTTCAGTGACCTTTAAGAATCTAGGAGAAAAGGGAAAGTGCTGTGGAACTGGAGATAGGAAAGAAAAAAATTGGCCTTTTTTCCAAATGCAGAAGGATGCTGGAAGCTGCAATGAAGCAGCATAGTGAGTATATTTGTTGGGCCAATTTCAGCCTTCAAGAGCAGAGAGCAACTTGAACTTCTTAAACAAACAATGGGAAATTCACTGTAAGGTCAACCTGAACTTGAACCCCGGTATGGCCACGCACAAGTCTCAGTCCTGCAGCTTCCTAACGCTGTGACTGCCAGCCAATTACTTAATCTCTCTAAGCCGCAGGGTTTTACCTGTCATGGGAAGATCATAGTGGTACCTGACACTCAGGTGTATTTCAAAGGTTAAATGAGCGGGTGCCGGAGAAGTGCTTACCATGGTCTGGCTTACAGCAAACAGCAGCCTTCATTATTGCTATTAAATGACTCATGGGAGTTTATGAACGTGGTTGGCAAAGAAGTAAAGGGTGGCCATATGGAAGAGAGAAAGACGTGTTCTGAATGGTCCTGCTGGGTAGAATTTAGAAACAATTTTCAGTTCAGTTTGGGGAAAATCTATTGAGCAATCTGAGACAAATGAGAAGAGACTGATTCACCTCAAGAGTTGGAAAGCTGCTTCTAGTCCCTGCAACAGTTCGATCTCAGCCAGGCAGCTTGGGGGAATGGAGAAGTTTCTCTGACATTAAAGATTCGGTAGGGCTACTAGAAAACCATTAGGATTCTTTTGAACCTCTGAGATCCTATGATTCTATTATTCCTTTCCCTTAGGTGTACAATAGAAATAAATGAGAAGGAAGTCATATTTTAGGAATGGCAGAGAGGAAAGAAAGACCGAGGAAAGACTTCGGCCGCTGTCTCTCCAGAGAAGATACCTCCGGATGATGATGATGATGATGAAGATACCATCATCATGACTATGAATGACACTCCCGTTCAGTGCTCCAGAAAGTGGGTCACGATGGACTCTAAAGGGATCTCCAAACAGAACCTTTCCAGAACTTCTTTAAGGACAGCCTTTACAAATAGCCTTCTAGTATAACAAGCACACCCATTCACTCATTTCTTGATTTGTATAAGATACATTTATTAAGCATCAGTTATGTATCAAGAACTAGGATACGATTACCAAGTTAGGCACAGCCCCTGCATCCATGAAACTTATAGTTACTCATTTTGCAGTCTCTACAAACATCCTTGCTGTTTCTAGTATTTTACTAGAGATGGGTGACGGCTTATGACCCTAAAGGGGTTTCAAAATGACTCTTACGGTGCCTGCTGACATTTCGTGAGCTATTATGTCATGTCAACTTGGTACTTACCTCGCACTGAGCAGACACAACCCCAGCTGGGTTGCTTCCAGCATGTATCCCAAGAATAGAGGTATACTTTTAGAGCCACTTATTACCCCATATTGAAAAAAATTCTCTTGCCTCCTCATTATTCAAGGCAACCAGAGACCATTACTAAGGCACGCTCCTTTTTAAAAATTCCTCACAGTTGGTGCACAGCTCTTTATTCACGGTACAGTTACATAATTCCACTTAGAATTCACTAGAAAAATCTATAGCTAACCCAGTCTGTGGGACTGTACCCAAAACCATGTGGAAGAGATGCACTGGAACTTGAAGAAGTAGGGTGGAAATCCTCTGTAATCACCCCTGTGTGAAATCAGAATCTATATCGTGCCTCATTTTGGTGATCAAGGATACAGAATCTTAGAAGAGCTTTCCACTTCAGATGTTTAATAAAAATAGTCTTCACATGTCTGCTTATCAAAGGCCCTGTCTATTTTTATCCTGTTACATACCGGCTTTGGCTTCAGCTTGAACTATTCAAAGCCCAGGGAAAGGCTGAGAGTTTGAATACAGGTTTCCCCTGCTTTCCAAAAGTAGAGTGTTCCTGTGCCTTTTTTTGTAAGCGGAAATGGCATAAAGCAAAGAAGCAATCATCAATGGATTCCTATGGAAAATCTTTGTAGCATTCCCAGACCCATAAAATAACCTCTCTTAGGCTTTTCTGATACCTTTGGACGCATCTTGCTAAAAGGTGCACAAAACAAATGGGGATAAGGTGCAGATGCCCACAGATACAGGTCAAGGCTGAGATGCTGAGTGCAGCTTCTGGGGAGGGAGGGGGGCAGGGCCACTTTCTCTGCTAGAAGCATGCTGCAAAACAAAGGCTGAAGGCTATTTGCAGGTTTTTGTCTTTTTTTTTTTTTTAAATAAAAGCAAAAGCACTCTTTGGATTTCTTTTGGTTGATAAACACAGGCACTGATGTAGATGTTTTGTCAAAGCAAGGTGGAGTAATGCAAACTTTTGAAAAGCCACAGATCCTTGTACGTAGACCATAATTTTCCTGCTTCTCTTTGGAAAAAAAGAAAGAAATGGAAAATATTCTGAGTACCAAGAATCTAGAGATTAAAGGATTATAAAAAAAAAACCAGCCATCCCTGGTAACTGGGTAATCCATGATTTTTAGGTGGTCATCATTACTAACTACTGTGGATTCCTCTTCAGGACTGGAATATAAGGAAGGGCCCCCAGGCCAGCACCCACCGTTGGGAAACTATTTCCTCTCGGGCGAAAGTAGCTGTCATTAGATAGTGAGTCTGGAACCAGAGAGAAAACATGGCTGTGCCATCTTTCATCCCATGGTCCAAGAACAGAGGCGTGCCCTTCCAAGTGCCTATACTGGACAATTGCTCCGGTCATCTTATCACTTCCCAGACGAAAGAAGACGCTACCAAGCTCCTGAGCAGTGATCAGCAGCCCACCCTGTCTATTACTTAGAGTGGCCAATCCCAGTGGAGGATGCTGTCTTTGCCCTTTAGCACAGAGAATAAAGTCTACCCCTCTGTAGCCTTTTTCAAACACCTCTGATGATTAGAATTACCCAGGGTACTTGCTAAATGCACAAATTCCCAAGCCCCACCTAAAACCATTGAATCACAATCCAGGTGATGAGGCAGGGAAGTTAAATATTAAATAAGTGCCCAGGATGATTCTGATTTTCAGAGAAGCGAGGGAAACAGCACAGAAGCCGGAGTCCTTGCTCATAATTCTCCTCGAGCCTCCTGGGCTCAAACCAATTGGGTGGCAGGCCCTGTTCACTGGCCTGGAGAGCACCTTGTCATCAAGCTTCCAGAGGTATCAAGAACCCGTCATAGGTGTCCCCAGAGGGCGGTGAGGCCTCCATGACATTCAATAACGAAGTATTTATGAGATGAACCAAAGTAGGCAATTAAACAGCATAGAAAGAAATAGTGGTTCATTAGAGAAATTGTTTCCATTAGGCCTTTCAAAGTGTTTTTGGAACAGAAAGTCAAAACAAATGCTTTAGTTGGCATAATATTTGAAAACCACTTTCAGTATACCAGTCTTCTGGAAAAAAAGGAAGTTTTGCATTAAATTGTAAATCCAATAGAAACACAAGCATGTAAAACCCCCATCTAGGATGAAACCTAGATACTAACTTATATTCCATATACAGTGACAATTATACTTAAGTAGACACATCTTACATAAAGTTTGTAATTTATTACAAATATATTTGGCACCTGACTGGCTCAGTCAGTTAAGCGTCTACTTGGGCTCAGGTCATGATCCCAGGGTCTTGGGATCAAGCGCTGTACTGGGCTCCGTGCTCAGCAGGAAGTCTGTTTCTCCCTCTTCCTCTGCTCCTCCCCAGCCTGTGTTTGCTCTCCTCTCTCTCTCCTTGTCAAATAAATAAATAAAACCTTTAAAAAAAAAACTATTATTCCAAAAATATCCTGATGAGCAGACACTACTGATAATGTTACATAATAAGATAAATTAATTTTATTATCTAAAATGAAATTTAATCAAGACATAATTATTTTATTAAAAATTAAAAGACATAAAAAAAATTGGCTTCTGCTTAATGAACGCATTGCTTATTTTGCCAACACCTGTTAATTAAATAAATCCGAAAACAGCACTTTGAGATGGTCCCAGATATTTCCCAGTGTTCTATGTGGCTAGCTGCAATCACCTGGTTAAGTTCCCTTCAGTGGAATGTCAGCAAATACAATGTATGCTACTTCTGGGTCTGACTCTCCACACACCTGAGCTCGAGTCTCTTGGCTCCTTTGCCCCTTTCCAATGGCCAGGAGAGGAGGCTGCCATAGCCCCACCCGCTGTAGGCGACAGACAGAAAAGAAAGGCTACCTGCCATTCGAAGACATTTAGGTATGCGTGGGTCTGTGTACGTATGAGAAAGAGAGAGGAGCTTCTGTTTTGTTGAAGCCACTTTAATTTTGAGTCTTTTTGTTAGAGCTGCCTCGCCTGTACCCTAATACGTTATTGCAAATCAAAAACCTACACGCTAGAAAAGGGAAACTACTACTAGAATAATAAGAATATCAGAAAAGGTATAAACTAAAACAGCCACTTTGTAATACATATTAACCCTGATGGAATTTCTGTTTTTCATTTCCAAATTAAAAAAAAAAAAATCAATAGACCTTTTTAAAAGTAATTGTCAACTCTTCCACCTTCTAATACTTACTCTCCATATCTGCTGTCTTTAGATGTTATTGTAGGATACTAAGTGACCTTTTAGGTTATTTATGATGTAAAATGAACTATCCTTAAAATTGTAATCCTTTAACTGTCAGCAAAGCCTTGCAAAGTTCAACAGATTCATAAATAATGAAAGTTAATATTCTGCTACAATATTTATGAAAATTTTAAGTCAGAGACATATAGATTTAAAAATAAAAACACAGTATTTTTGCATTAGCAATTCAGATCAATAGATACTATATTTCCAAGGCTAAAGTTTTCAAGGCATTATTTCTATTTTTATATCTCTCTAAGGAAAAAGTGTTTTCTGTCATTTTGTATAAATCGACAAGAGTCTTAGTTCAGAATTTTTCAACACAGAATACTAAAACTCCGGAGACAATACTGTTTAACATCAGGAGGCCTAGGACACTCTTCTCATGGGTGTCCTGTGATTTGCTCTCTTAAGGTCTAACTTTGGTTAACTCTTTCTTATCCAGGCTTCACCTGCTTTGAGCAGGTGAAGGGCATGAGTAATAATCCCAGGGACCTCTGATTCCCAAATCTTTTGGAAAACATCCAAGATCCCCAAGCTACCCAATTACCTCCTTTCTCTGTGGGACATCAGACCCTCTGTTCTCAGCATGCTTGAATCTTCCTTCCTCCCTGCCTTTCTGATGGCTGCTCCCTCCTTTCCAAGGCAGAGTTCTTAAGTTTGGGAGAAGATATGATTATGACAGTCTACTCTCTAATTTCTGACCTAAGGTTTGGAAAGCCTCTGTAGAAGAATTTTTGGTTGAAGAAAACCTTATAGAAAAAAAAAGAGAGAGAGAGAGAGACTAATAAGGACACCCATCCAGAACGATCATAAAAAGCTTCTTAAATATTTTATAATCATGAAAACAGCGTAATAAAAGCTAGGGTTGGCAGATTTAGCAAATAAAAATATGGAATACCTAGCTCAATTTGAATCTCAGATAAACAAATTATTTTTTAGTATGAGCATGCGCCATGCAACACTTGGGGCATTAGTTACGCTTTAAACATTATTCACTGTGTATCTGAAATTCAAATTTAACTGGACATCCTGTATTTTATCTGGCAACTCTAAAATATACATGAATGAATATAGCAATGAAACACATTAAGTTAGCATAGCAGAGGTCCGAAACTCAAAGGATATTACAAGTCAAGACATATATATATGAGAGAAGGGGGCGGGGGAAATGGCCAACAAGCATCTATTTGCAAGAATTAATTAAATGGGGAAAAAAAAGACTGTACATACAGAGAAGGGGGAGGGGAGGGGAGTGGAAAATAGCCTACCATCTGTAGTCTGTCGCCTATTGAATTCCCAGGTCCAGCACCAGGGACTCATGCTGAGCTGTTTTATGGAGACAGACTGTAGGCCAAGCTGAATGAGCGATTCTGAAAATCACAGGGCAGAGGCCCCACATTGCATTTTGTATCCCGCTAATGAGTAATAACTGAGTAACAATGTGACCCACGCCCGGGGACAGAAGCCTCCTCAGACTTCTAACCTTGTTGCTTGGAGATTTCGCAAGTGGCCCTTTGGGAGAACTGGGTCAATTTCACTGACCACATGTAGAGGAAACACCCTGATCCTAGCCACAGCAGCCAGGCAGCAGTGCCCCCCAGGATGGTCACAAGGGCCAAACAAACCAGAGGGGGAAGGAACGTGGCAGACCCGGCATCCTCTTTAGCCAATAAAATTGCTCATAAGCACAAATGAGAGGCAGGTCCGGATATAGCCAGAAACAACTTCCTGAGAAGTAAGAGCCATAGGTGACCAGAGAGACATGAGCATGATCAGCATACCACCCGTGTGTACGCAGACAGGGGAGGCCCGGGGAGCGTGGGTTGTAGTGTATGCATAAGGACAGGGCTGTCCTTCTCAACTCTATAATCCACCCCTTGTTCATAAAAAACTGGTCAGGGTCTTCCTGTCCAAGAGTTCATTCTCAGAGACAATTTTATTCCTTCTGCAACTTTCCTCTCTACAAGTATGAAACAATTTTATGAGCAGGAACTCTCAACTCTCCATGACCCCAACAAATGCTCAAGGTTTTCAAGAAGGTCTTCAGAAATGGATTTACATATTCTAGAACTTTATGTCAAATGACAGTACCATCGGGAAAGAATTTATCCTACTGTCCTTCATTCGTTTGTCTTTTTTTCTCCTGAGAAACCCATCATCGTTGTCTAAAAAAATTCTGTTCCGGGAGACAGACACTGAGCCCTTGGCCTTTCTGTGCCAAAGGCACTGGAGGCACGGCTGTCTGCCACTGGGCCGCAGTCCTCTCCGGCTTCTTAGAACGTCTCCATCCTGCTGTCTGGAGGGCAAGCTCTCTGCGACTCTTCTCCCAGGAGACCTGGAGACTTAAATGCCAGCAAGCCTCTTGGGGTGTTGTGTTATGAAATCTTAGAAGTACGTGAGGCCTCCACCTTTATCTTCACTTTTTTAAGTTGAGAAAAAAAGTGGGGGGCGGGGGATACACTCTCACACTTTGGGGTCGTCAAAAGCCTAAGGAAGAGATTCAGGGTTTGGGGGATGGCAAATATGTTAAGAATTTATCTTGCCTTCAGAAAATATCTAAGGTAGTAATATCCTTAGATTACAGATCAGGTAACTCAGATTCGGAGAATTGGAATTACCTGAAGTTGAGTGGCACTGAGTAGCAGAAGGGCAACTGGAACGTATTGCCTGCCTTCCGGCTTCATCTTCTCTGCACTACGCCCCAGTGCCTTATTTAAGAGAGCCGCAGAAACGCCTCTGACCAGCATTTCAGAAATGGGGTCCAATCTACTGATATCGATTTGTGCAGAGTGTAAAGGAAAAGCTAGTACAGAACAAGCCATGGTTTTGGGGAGAGGCTCATTATCTCATCTGTAAGAGGTGCTCTTGGAAAGATGCAGTAAAGGATTTTCTATCCCACAAGACAGCCAGGCCAGAGCCTCCTGGGAGATCAGAGACACTTGCCATCTCTCTTACTGTCTGTCTGTCTCTCTGTGTCTCCATCCTCTTAGAACTGTTAAGTCTGTTCTATGTGCCTTTTATTACGTATCAGTAAAACTCAAGGTTCTAATTTAGGCTGAAGGAGGGGAAAGCTCCTTGGTCCTCCTCCAGCCTCACTCACCAGGTTCTCCTTTAGCAGAGTGAGCAAAGCATTTCCTTGCTTGCTTTTTTTTTTTTTTTTTCTCCAATGTTTCCATATTCCTTGGGAATTTGAGAATGGGTGCCTGAAAGGCTGGCAGGATTCAAGTATTTGTGTGTTGTTAAACATAATACCATCTTAACACCAACCCATACTCATTGTAACTGGTAAAAATTCTGGAAGAGAGACACTTATGAGAGGGCAGAGCTGGGCAGGGAGCCCATAGTGAGGTCTTTGCAACCCCAGAGGAACAACGCTCATGATATGGGGCGTGCAGGGGCTCCACCAGAGGGAACAAGAATAGGAGGCAAGGAAGGAGTGCCAGTGACCAACTGTGTTTACCCCTGTTTCTGGTGATGGCAACAACCCTATGAGCCTCCAAATTTTACTGAGCAAAAAAGCTGTTATGCCTCAGATTTCTGAGAAACTTAAGAGGACTACTATTCCAGAAACACTTATCTTACCCTAGATAACAAATAATACCAAGACTTCCAAAGTACTTATTGTAATGTGCCACGTAGTAGGGTTTTTTTAAATTTAAGATTTGTTGAATGGATGGTTTCTCTGTAACTGTCTCTTTTGTCCTTGATCTTGAAGGACATTTTGTTTTAAAAAGCTGCCAACATAACCAGTATTTTTAGACTGCTAAAAATATTTTTAAATCTTTGCCACTTTTCAATAAAATGTGTTTAAATAGCATGATATTGCTTTATCATTGCAACTATTGAGAATGAAATCTTTTTTTGGGAAGGAGGCTCAGGCATAGGCTAAGAAGTGAAGTCTCAGAATTTTTATTGGAAATATTGCTGGAAAACTAACAAAATTGATGTTTGTAATTTTGGAAACAAATCAATTTCCAAAGATAAGTTATCACTTCTAACAGATACTTTAGGGAAGAGTTGGATGTAAAAGGAAATGAAATAAAATGTACACATTATCTGGGAGGTGAGCAAGTCCTGAAGAAGCTTGTCAGTTGGCCCCTAAGAAATGTCCTTTCTCCATTCAATTGTGATGGAAAAAACACTGTGATGCCAGTGTTTCTGTATGGAAATGTCCTTTCTCCATTCATTCAAATGATGCAAGCTGGCATTTGAGCTTCAATTACAATACTTAATTTTATTTACAATACTTACAACAGTTACTCTCACAGTTTACCCAAATTCCTGAATAAGGAAAATAAAGACTGTGAAGGTATTCTTGTCACTGCTTGGTGGTTTGTTTGTTTGTTTGTTTGTTTGTTTTAATCCCCCGGCTCTAGATCCCCTTCCCTCTGCCCTTCTGTTATAAGGCCTTGCTTTGCTTTGAAGCAAAAGCTGTGGAGCATATGCTGTGGTGCATATGACTGTGAATCACTGGCTACAGCCCACCACAGGGGCGGGCAGATGACTCACGGTGACCAATCACAGCCTTCCCTGAGAATGACGTGACAATCCCAGAAGGGAATCCGCACGTGATTTAAGACTTCAGGTCGTTACAGTATTTGTGAGCCAGTAAACCCCTTCATTCCCCACTGCCCACCCCCCAACACACACACAGACACACACACCCACCAGTCCTTTTTGCTTAAACTAGTGTGAGCTGGTCTTCAGTCACATGCATCCAGAAAGGCTCTGAATAACATGTGTGCCATCTTTTATTTCACTTGAACCCCATTTACCCTGATTTCTTTTTTTCACACAGCCTGCTGTTCACAGACACCCTCAAACAAAATCTACCGAATGATTTTTTTTTTTTTTTTTGGTTATACTCTTTCCAACAGTTAAAATACGTACCTGTGTTAAATTTTGGATGTTCAGAATATCGATCCTTACTTTTCAAACAATGTTTCCTAAACTTGCCTGATAAAAACAAACAAACAAAACAACTTGGTGGAGGAGTTCTTATTAAAATGCAGATCTGGGCGCCTGGGTGGCTCAGAGGGTTAAAGCCTCTGCCTTCGGCTCAGGTCATGATCCCAGGGTCCTGGGATCGAGGCTTGCATGGGGCTCTGTGCTCAGCAGGGAGCCTGCTTCCTCATCTCTCTCTCTCTCTACCTGCCTCTCTGCCTACTTGTGATCTCTGTCTGTCAAATAAATAAAATCTTTAAAAATAAATAAAATACAGATCTAGTGGTTGGACCACATGAAGTCTATTGAATCAGATTCTCTAAGGGAAAGGGCTAACAATCTGTTTTGGTTTTTTTTTTAGCAAGCATCACAAGTGAGCCTTATAGTAAGGTAAATTTAGGAAACATTGCCTGACAGCAACATTTGTCCTAAAATCCTTTCTTTTGAAGAAAAACCTCCTTCGTATGGGTCTTTGAACTTTTGAACCCTTTGAACTTTCCTCTGGTGTTAATCTGTTTTCCTCTGAACACCTCTGATGAAGGCAGGTCTCTTTGACTTCTTTTCTTTTTATAAGCACTCGGTGGTAAAATCATTCTGCTTAGCTGATTCAAATATAATCAATCAAACAAAAGCCGTGTGAGTGTCATTATTTAGGAAACTCATGGAAAGAGCTCCAGCCTTGGAATTAGGCAAACCTGGATTTAAATTCCCATATAGACAAATCTGGGTATGAATCCCCACAATGTATTAAATAACCACATGACCTTGAGTGAATTCCTTAAACCGGCTTACTCTCAATTTTGTTAATCTCTAAAATTAGAAGAGAGCATAGGGTAGAATCCCCACCCTACAGTGCTAATAGAATAGAAGGAACACTTTTGCTTAAGGCTTTTTTTTTTTTTTTAATTCCAGGATAGTTAACATATAGTATTATATTAGTTTCAGGTGCGCAATACAGTGATTCAGCAATTCCATTTATTACACATCCAGATAACTATATTCTCAATCCCCTTCACCTATTTAACCCATTCTCCCACCCACCTCCCCACTGGTATCTATCTATTTATTCTCCATAGTCAAGAGTCTTTTTTTTGGTGTTGTCTCTTTTTCCCCCTGCTTTGTTTGTTTTGCTTCTTAAATTCCACATATGAGTGAAATCATATGGTATTTGTATTTCTCTGACTGGCTTATTTCATTTAGCATTATACTCACTAGATGCATCCATATTGTTGCAAACAATAAAATTTCATTCCTTTTATGGCTGAACCATATTCCAATATATATACCACCTCTTCTCTATTCATTCATCTATTGGTGGACAGTTGGGCTACTTCCACAGTTTGGTCATTATAAACAATGCTGCCATAAACATAGGGGTACATATATCCTTTCAAATTAGTGTTTTTGTATTCTTTGGGTAAATATCCAGTAGTATGACAACTGGATCATAGGGTAGTTCTATTTTTAATTTTTTGAGGAAACTCCATACTGTTTTCCACAGTGACTGGGCCAGTGTGCATTCCCACCAACAGCACACACGGGTTCCTTTATCTCCACATCCTCACTAATGCTTAGTTGTTTCTTGAGATTTTGATCTTAGCATTCTCACAGGTGTGAGGTGATATCTCATTGCGGTTTTGCTTGCATTTCCCTGATGATGGGTGTTGTTGAGCATCTATTCATGTGTCTGTTGGCTGTCCAAAAGTCTTTGGAGAAATATCTGCTCATGTCTTCTGCCCATTTTTTAATTGGATTATTTGGTTTTTGGCTATTGAGTTTTATAAGTTCTTTATATATTTTGGATACTAACCCTTTGTTGGATATGTCATTTAGTGCTTTATTTTATCAAAGTAGTTTTAACAATATTTTTCTTAGATTTTATGAATGGCGACAAGGCAGCAATAGAAAACTTTGCCCAAATGGATTTTTAAGACAATTTAAGATGTTGCCGCCATTAAAAAGGTATACTAATGCTCAATACATAAGAGTTTTGCTTATTTTAAAATATAATTTGGCTTCAAAGAGCTCTTATTTACTTCTGTATAAAGCCAACAAGGAAAAACAAAGTTAATATCAAGCTGTCAAAAAAAAGCAAATCAAGTTGAATCATTCATCACTCTTCCAGAGTCACCCATTTAAATGGTTAAGGCTTCTTTTCTTTCTTCTTTTTTTTTTTCTTTTAACTTCACCTTTTTCTTTCTTAATTCATGAACCACAAACTAATGACACAATCAATAAATCCCAAAAACTAAACAGAAAAAAAGCAGATTGCCTTTCTAGTAGTTATATTGGCTTTTATCTATCACTTAATCATTGTCACCTACATAAACCATTTTGTTTATCTTATTAATTACTTTGATTCTCTATTTTCTCTGCCCCACAGAGGCTGTTTCCCAATTGTCCTGACATGTAAGAATTGGCAAAGACTTGTATGGGAGGATGTGTTTAGCTACAGAAGCCATGATTAACACCTCTGTTAAATCCCCATTTTGCCCACCACGACAGCCCCAAAAGATTCTTCAATGTCCAGTCAAGCATCCTGGAAAATATCTAAACTCACTCAGAGGGTAGGAATTTATGATAAGAATGTTTAACCATTTGATTCAGATTATCATTATCATCTTTTTTCAAAAATAAAATTTTCTTGAGAAGTGGCAAATATTTTGTTTTCATGGCTATAACATATTATTCAAGGCACCAAATGAGAAAACTGGAAGACAGACTATTTTAACCTTGCTTTCAAATTTAAGATTTCTTCTTGCCTTCAGATTCCTATATGTCCCAGAGCACATCTGTATAAGAGTTTTACAATCTCTCTTTTAGAAATTATTTGAAAACATAGCTTACTATGTTATGCTATTATGTAATTACAGATTTAAATAGAATATTTTCACATAAAGTGTTTATATAATTATCTTGGTTGCTATGCTCCTTGCTGGTGAATGGTTAAAAGTGTGTCAAGATAACACAGAAAAACTTACTTAAATAGAAATGAGAGATACTTTATGCTGGACTTCCAATTAAAAACACAAATGTTATTCTAGCTGAGAAAAGACCTCTAAGCCCTAAGATGGAAGTTGGTTGGCACGTATTGAGGGAACTATAGGGAAGTATCAGAAAAAATGCACTCAACAACAAAGATGTTTACTAGGTACAGAAGAGTTGATCTCTATCCACAGAAGCAAAAACCTGAAACTAGCAGAAATTTTTATCTTGCTGTAATACATCATAAAGCACTGTGTAACCTGTTGTCTGTTTCTAACTTAAGCTGGATACTTATAAAGATAAATGCCTACTTTTTTTCACCTACAGCAAATTTCTGTTCACTGGTCCTTCCCTTTCTACAATTGTTCTGTTTTGATTGATATTGGCAGCCATTGTTTCTTTAGCATTATGTTTAGAAGCATGTTAGATTCTTTTTGCTGTTGTTGCAATTTCCATCTTTAGGTGGGAGTTTCAGACCATGCTGACAGGTAGTATCTAAACACCACTTGCAGTCATAGTTGACTAACAGAATGTCTTATAGTCAAGATAGCAATTTTTATGCAGTGCCTCAGAGGACTGTGTGATGAATGACATGTTCAAAACATATAGCACAAACACAAATGATCACAGGGCAAGAGGACCCTCAAGTTTTAGGGTTTGAGTTTAAAAAGTAGTTAGCTTTTAATCAATGTGGTGAACAGACAATAATCTAGGGAACAGAAGCCACAACCAGCAAGACCCATATACAGTACTTGCAGATCTTTATGTAAGAAAGGCACACCAGTGGGTGGCTCAGTCGGTTCAGCATCCAACTCTTTGATTTTGGCTCAGCTCATGATCTCACGGTTGTGAGATGGAGGCCCAAATCAGGCTCTGTGCTCAGCATGGAGTCTGCCTGGGATTCCCTCCCTCTCTCTCTCTGCCCCTCCCTCCCCCCCACTCACAAGCACATGCTCGCGCATGCTTTCTCTCTCTCTCTCTCTCTCTCTCTCTCGACAAAATCTTAAAAAAATAAAAAGACAACACAGTGTGGGATGTGTGAATTAAGTGAGTGTGTCAGAGCAGTAGGTAAATTTTATGTCATAGTTAAATGATCTCATTGAAAACTACTATATCAGCCATTTATCCCAGAAGATAAATGTGAACATTTCTTTCTGCAAATATTTTTTCCTTCAAAACTAAACATAGTTATGCCTCACTTTATTAAATTATAAAAATAATATATACATGGCTCACAGGAGTTCAGTACCTCACAGCATTGCTTTGACTGAGTTATGTTTTAATGATGCCTTTTGCCTCCATGTAATGTTGCTATAAGAAAGTAAAAAAGAAATTTGCCTTTTCATTTGCTGCTTAAAAAATAGTTGGGTAGATTATAGAACCTATCACTCAATGTCTCCTATAAAGAAAATCCCCTTGGGCAAAATTTATTCCAAAAATGCTGCCAGGAGAAACTTCATCTTTTCTAAGTTCTGTGTTCCTTGATTTTTTTTTTTTAAGATTTTATTTATTTGACAGACAGAGACAGTGAAAGAGGGAACACAAGCAGGGGGAGTGGGAGAGGGAGAAGCAGGCTTCCCGGTGAGCAGGGAGCCCAATGTGGGGTTCAATCCCAGGACCCTGGGATCAAGACCTGAGCCTAAGGCAGATGCTTAACTGACTGAGCTACCCAGGTGCCCTTGCTTTTAGGTAAGAAGAAACATGTACCTGTTATATTTCCCCCTTTGCTTTGACTGCCAGGAATCTCACAAGTATGAAGTTCAATGTGGCAATAACATACATGGCTCCATTTTACATTCATCATTTTTCCATAGTTCTGTTTCTATTTCTATTTTATTACAGTTTTTTTATTATGGTTTTATTAACATTATAAATGTTACTTCAAATTCTTGTAGGAAAGGATTGTTATTTGTAAATTCTATTGGTTATCAGTAAATATGGCAAAAGCTACTCCAAATTCTTTTGGGGAAATAACTGATATATATACATTTATATACATATATATGTATATATATATATATAAATCAGTAAATTCAGTTATCAGAGAGTGCTTATGGCAACACTGACTCTCTGAAACACAACTGATAATCAAAAAGTTAAATTTAAAACATTCTAAACAGTTCCAATCTAGTTATAAAAGCTTTGCACCAAAGATCACACATGTTACACCAGGAAAATAACTCTGTCCTTCACTTAAACTTTCTTTTAACCATTTAGACACGTCTCTAGCAAGATTGGTTGATTGTGTTCCTTAGGGCAAAGAAAATATGAAGCAGGAGTAAGAAACTGCTTGAAGTAGTCAGAATACTAATAAAAATAATTTGCAGGGCACCTGGGTGGCTCAGTGGGTTAAAGCCTCTGCCTTCGGCTCAGGTCATGATCCCAGGGTCCTGGAATCGAGCCCTGCATTGGGCTCTCTGCTCAGCAGGGAGCCTGCTTCCTCCTCTCTCTCTCTCTGCCTGCCTCTCTGCCTACTTGTGATCTCTATCTATCAAATAAATGAATAAAATCTTAAATAAATAAATAAATAAAAATAATTTGCAATGTGCAGTGATGGAAGAGGGTAAACAACTATTAATTAAATGCAGTCAAAAGAGGTTCAACCCTTGCTAATCCAGCACCATCTCAGAGAGCAGAGTTTCTCAAAGTGGTCCTCAGCACTTACATTAGAATCACCTGAGATTTGTTAAAAAGGTAAGAATCTTCGGGGTGTAGCAAAGTACAATGTTCCCATGCACTTCTGGTGGTTGATTCATAAAGGACAGTTTGAGAATCATACGTGTGGACCCTGACAACTCTACCTTATTCAGGCGGCCTTCAGCGCCCGATCATACATCAAAGATTATATCAGAGCCTTCCTCCTTTAGAAAACGAGAAGTTATGTGATCCATTTTAGGAAGGTTATCCTTTAGTACTATTAATATGCAAAGATTTTAGAGTTCTACTATTTTCAGGTGCAGGAGTATCATTGAAGTGCTGTGACTGTGGTTGGCAAGAACTGTGAAGGGCCTGAGGTTTTAGCCTAGTGGCAAGTTGGTAAGTGAGCCTGCCACAGTGTCATGCTGGCAGAAGCCTGGAGAATCCCAGGTCAGAGACGAAGGTCCTTGTTCCTCACAGCACACCAAGGAGCAGGAGTTTCTTATTTTTACCAGTTTCCCTTTCACCCCTAGTCCCTTGAGGACTATCCAGAGGGGCCCAGGGGATTTGTGTCACAGCTGAGGAAACCCAGGCATAGCAATGCCCCATCTTTAATAATGAGAGTAAGCGAACCGGCCTGAACTTTGTTTAGGAAGGAGGCATTGTCCTTATTTTACTGGACAGCAAACAAACCTGTTCTTTGCTCCAGAGGGAGACACTATCTCTATCTTCCAAGGTGTTCACTGTACAAACATCCTTACAAAGACAGTCTGGGATAAAAACTGTCAGGACCTCTGCTGACAGAATGTGCAGAAACAAGAGCCCTAGGAAGAACTGTCTCTCTGTAGTGACCTCTCTCCTGGGGCTGTGGACTGGTGTGTATGGTCCTGTGGTCTTCCTCAATGTAGTTGACTAGCGATTCTATCCTTCCAGTTATTTAAGCCAAATATCTTGGAGCCATGCTAGACTCCTCTTTTTCTCCTATACCACACTGACCTCTCAAGACATACTGCTGGCTTTATCTTTAAAGTAGACTTTACCACCTCTACTGCTACCTCCTTCATCTGATCTTTCTCCTTGATTATTGAAATAGGCTCCTCAACTGGTCTCCCTTCTATCTACCACCCTAGGCTCCCCCAGCCTCCTCCCAACACACACACACAGCCCATTGTGAAGGTCAGATCACTCCCCTCTGCACAAAAGCCTGGGTTGGATTCCTGAGACCCTCCCCAACCCTTTCATCTCTCTGACCTTTTCTACGCTCATCTGTCCCTCTGGACACATTGGCCTTTCTGTTGCTTGAACAAACTTAGGCACACTAACACTGTATTAATCTCCTACTGCCATTGTAACAAATTACTACAAACTTAGTGGCTTAAAACAACACAAATTTATTCTCTTACGGTCTAGAGGTCAGAAGTCCCAAATCAATTTCATTGGGCTAAAGCCAAGGTGTCAGATGGGCTGGTTGCTTCTGAAAGTTCTGAGTTGGAGAATCTATTTCCTGCTTTTTCAGCTTCTAGTGGTCACGTGTGTTTCTTCACTTGTAACCCCATCCTCCGTCTTTAAATTGTATTACTCCAACCTCTGCTTCCATCATCACATCTTCTCTGACTTTATTTTTTGTTTTAAGATGTATTTATTTATTTGAGAGAGAGAGCGTGAGAGCATGGGGAGGGGTAGAGGGAAAGGGAGACAGAGAGAATCTCAAGCAGACTCTGTGAGCTGAGTGTGGTGCCAGAGGCGCAGCTCAATCCCAAAACCCTGAAATCATGACCGGACCCAAAATCAACAGTCACACACCAACCAACTGAGTCATCCAGGTGCCCCTCATCTTCTCTGACTCTTGATTGCTCTTCTGTTTTTCTTGTAAGGAGAGTTGTGATTATTTTGTGTCCATTTGAATAATCCAGATAATCTCCCCATCTCAAGATCCTTAATTTAATCACACTGGCAAGGTCCTCTTTGCAGGTAAGGTGGCATTCACAAGTTCTGAGCATTTGGACATGAATGTACTTAGTGGGGCCATTATTCAGCCTACCTCACCACCTCAGGCCACTGGCTATTCTTTCTGCAGGAAACACTATTTTTCTAGATACCCACATGGCTGATTTATTCACCACCTTCAAGTTTTCTCTCTGGTGTCACCTTCTCAACAAGGCCAACCCTGGCTGCCCTGTTTAGAATGGCAACAACCAACAACTCCTCACCCCTACATTCCTGACTCCCTTCTCCACTACCCTACCTTACCTGCTCTAACTTTTGCTTATAGCCCTTACCACCTTCCAACATACTACAGCATTTACTCATTTCTTGTTTGCCTTCCCACACTACAGTGTGTGCTCCATGAAGTCAGCCATTTTTGTCTGTTTTTTTCATGGATATATTCCAAACACATAAAACAGTACCTGGCACATATAAGGAGTTCAATAAATGTTTGTTGAAGAAGTGAATATGTCACAGACCTCACAAAGCTAGAACACCAAAAGAAGGTCGCATTTCTTAATGTCAAATAAAAATAGCTCAGACTCCCACCAGTCTCAGTTTCAAAAATTAAATCCTCACCGCATCTTGCTAACTATAGGTGCCAATTCCTCATGAGAAGGCTCCTCTGCTAAGTACACCTGTCCCCCACTGTGACTGCCTTGATGCTTCCATCCTTCCTTCCTAAGCGCAGGAGAGTTCTTTTTTTTTTTATTTTGAAGATTTTATTTATTTATGTATTTATTTATTTGAGAGAGAGAAAGTGTGAGCCAGCGCATGAGCAGAGGGGGAGGGTAAGTGGGAGAGGGAAAAGTAGATTCCCCACTGAACAGGAAGCCCCATGTGGGGCTCAATCCCAGGACCCTGGAATCATGACCTGAGCCTAAGGCAGACGCTTAACTGACTGAACCACCCAGCTGCCCCAGCACAGGAGAGTTCTATTCCCAATGTTCCACAGCTCAAAAACCAAACCAACATTTCCAGCAGAGACTTAGAATAACTAAGAGACCAAACAAAGAGTAGTTTAAACTGCCAATAGAAGTGACCACTTTTCTTAGAACCTAAAAACACAAACTCAACTTAAGAATCCTTGTCAGCCTCCCATAATTCCTCCAAGTAACAGAGGCCACCTCACCCCCTCCACCACAGGAGAGGTTCCAAAACTCTGTATCCCATAGTCTAAGAAAAGTTTCTTGACTCAGTGAGAGTAGAAATCTGAAATTTGCCTTCAAGGACTTTTATTTCTCTGCCCCAGAATTGGCCTCTTCCCACAGTAATTTGTAAGGGAAATACCATCTCCAAACCTCTGGAGTTGTAACAGAACAATCCATTATCATTCAATAATTGCACATTTTCTAAAATCTAGGTTATTTGATTTTTAATAACATTCTTTTGGGGGCTTCCACAGGACACTCTAGAATAATAAGTTTTAACCAGCACCATTAAATCATTTTTAGGATCCCCTCTCCCAGTTTGAGCTGTCCAATTGCATCCTTACCCCAGTGGTGTCTCCCTTCTAATCGTTGGCCAATGTTGGACAGCAGCATCAGGGAGAGTACGCACACGCTCCCCACAAGAACAAACAATAACTTTCAAAGACCATGGGGTCTACATTTAGCAGGAGAAAAAAATCCTCTAAAGAAAAGACAAAGGATCCTCTCCATTCCCCTGACTACAGAACTCTCACCATCTTCATCGGAAACCTCTGCTTCCAGTTAGTGCGCCACCTTTAGGCTTTTCCCAACCATAATAGAAGAGGAAAAAGAACAACTTTTAAAAGAAGCCTTTTATGTGTATATATAAAAGCCTTAGTCAAAAGATTTTCCCGAAACGAAGGAACAGTTTACCCTCAAAGCTGAATTCAAATTGCCCCCAAAAGGCTCTGAGGCTTTTAGATTGGCCGGCCTTTTAGTTTGAGGGGGAAAAAAAAAGTTGAGGTTCAGTCTACAGTCATCCGGTTGTACTAAAAGATGAGTAATACCTTTCCCAAATCATTGTTTTGAAATGCAAAAAAGAATTTGGAAATAGCAAAATCTTTCTTGAGGATTTTGAAGTCCTTTTCTGCAGAAGTCTGAGCATCTTATTTGCCAAAATGGTACCCCGAGCACAACCGTGTCTCCCAAGTGATGCGTGCCACAAGCAGAACTTATAAATAGAAGAGGGAGGGCCATGAAGGGTCTAAGCCTGAAGGTAGTGAAAGGTCACCTTCTAGGTGAGGCTTTCTATAGCCACCTCATCAAAACGTCTCAAGCACCCCTCTCTACACACACACACACACACACACACACACCCCTCCTAATTTCATCCTTTATCCCTTGTGGGTTTTTTCTCCCTCGCATACATCACTGTCTAACACTTTATATGTTTTATATATGTATCTTATTTTGTTTTGCTTTAAACCCTTAACCACCAAAATGTGAGTTTCATCAAAGAAGGGCTTTTTTTTTTTTTTCTGTTTTATTCATCACTTGCATCATCAGTGCAGGCCAATACTTAGCACATGGAAGGTACTGAATAAATATATTAACTGGATGGATGGATGAATAATGAATGATGGATGCATGGAAAATTCTGAAGTCCTAAAGAGCAAAGTTCAGATTCTAAATAAACTGCTATGATAACAGCAAATTTTTTAACACAAATGTTACCTATTTTGAAGTTTTCCATAGTTTTTCCTTATAACACACAACATATACCTGTAGGGAAGCATTTCAAGATAAACCATCACAGATATCAGTCTCTCCATGCCGGTGCGTAAGACCCCCAGGCAAAACTGGGTTTCAGGCCTTGATGGCACAGTACTTAGTAAGCACTAAGTTTTTACTGTGTAGCTAGTGAATACATAAAGTCAAACAAGATTTCTAGCCCCTACTATGGGAATCACAGTTTTCCAAAATTTTCCTACGAAGCATCTGCTTCAGCTTTTTGGGTAGAATATAGTCTTTGAATGTAAGTCATCATTCGTTAGAATTTTAAGTTCTTTGAAGACATGAAAACACGGTCTAAGGGGTATTTCTTATTTCCAGGAAATGTATGCTTCCAGACATAAGATATGTCTTTAATAACTGTAAACTATGTAAGTTTTTAAGCTCTTACAAGAAAAAAATAAACATTTTGAGAGATTTACTTTTACACTTGATGCTCCTTCCTTAACAACACTTCCCTATATTTTGATCATTTTGTTAAAGCAATCAGTGTATGAAAATAACCACAAGATATTGTATAAATAATTTTCTTTCATCATCCAGGGTCCTTAATATAGACTTCTAAAAAGATGTTTCTCACAGAAGGTAGCAAAATAGATATTGAACTAAGATGCTAAAGAAATCTTTAAGATAGCAAGTTATAAATTGTCTACTGGCATAAGGATAGACATATAGATCAATGGAATGAAACTTAAGAGTCTAGAAATAAACCTTTACACTTATGGTCGTTCAATTTCAACAAGCTGTCAAGACAACCCAAGGAAGAAAGAAGAGTCTTTTAAACAAATAGTACTGAAACAACTGAAAAGCCACATGCAAAAGAATGAAGTTGGAGTCCTACCTCACCCACATACACAAATTAATTCAAAATGGGTGAAAGATCTAAATATAAGAATTACAATTATAAAACGCTTAGAAGAAGGCATAGGAGTAAATCTGTGATCTTGGATTAGGTGATAATTTTAGAGATGACACTAAAAATACAAGTGATGGAAGAAAATGTAGATAAATTGGACCTCATCAAAATTAAAAACTTTTGTGCTTCAAAGGACACCATCAAGAAACCTAAAAGACAACTCACAGAATGGGAGAAAGTATTTGTAAATCATATATCTGATAAAGGGCTTGGATCCAGAATATACAAAGAACATTTACGACTCAATAACAAAAAGACAACCTAATTTTTAAAAAGACAAAGAAGGGTGCCTGGATGACTCAGTTGGTTAAGCGACTGCCTTCAGCTCAGGTCATGATCCTGGAGTCCCAGGATGGCGTCCTGCATTGGGCTCCTTGCTCAGCGGGGAGTCTGCTTCTCCCTCTGACCCTCTCCCCTCTCATGCTCTCTCTCTCTCCCATTCTCTCTCTCAAATAAATAAATAAAATCTTTAAAACAACAACAACAACAAAAGACAAAGGATCTGAATAGACATTTCTCCAGAGAATAGACATTTCTCCAGAGAGGTTATACAAATGGCCAATAAGCACAAGAAAAGATGCTCAGCATCATTATCCATTAAGGAAGTGAATGATGCAAGTGAACAAATCAGATGAGCAAATCAAAATCACAATGAGAGGGACGCCTGGGTGGCTCAGTTGGTTAAGCGTCTGCCTTTGGTTCAGGTCATGAGCCCAGAGTCCTAGGATCAAGTCTCGTATTGGGCTCCTTGCTCAGTGGGGAACCTGCTTCTCCCTCTCCCTCTGCCCCCCAACTTGTGCTCTCTCTTTCTCTGTCCCAAATAAATAAATAAAATCTTTTTTTTTTTCTGATAAAAAATAAAAACTGTTTTTGGAGAGGCACCCGGCTGGCTCAGTCAGAAGAGCATGTGACTCTTGATCTTGGTGTTGTGACTTTGAGCCCCACATGGAGTGTAGAGATTACTGAAATAAAAATAAAAATAAAAACTTTAAAAAATATTGTTTTCGGAGACAACTCAAAATGAATGCCATTTTAATAGTATTTTTATAGATTTATGCATCTTTGAACTGGAAAGAACCTTAGAATTCTTTTAAATATTTTATCTATTTATTTGAGAAAGAGAGAGAGAGAACGTGAGTTGTGGGAAGGGGCACAGGGAGAGGGAGAAGGGGACTCGCTGCTCAGCGGGGAGCCTGACACAGGGATCGATCCTGGAACTCTGAGATCATGACCTGAGCCAAAGTCAGATACTTAACTGACTGAGCCATGTAGGCACCCCTTGGGAAAGCCTTAGAATTTTATTTTTGTGTTTGAGAAAAGACAACCTGTAAAATATCTTATTTTGTCGAATGAAATGCATCATATGAATTGTCCTAACCTTCTTGTGAAGATCAGATGCGATAAAACAAGGCAATTGCTTTGGAAAGCATTGGCTCTGTAAATACAGTATATGATATTGCTATCATTTTTTTTACAATGTTAAAGGCCAAAAAGAAAAGAATTCTGTGCCTCTTTTTGTGTGTGTTTGTGCCTTTTCTTTTGGGCTCCCTCCACTATCTTTCCATACAACTTTAACAGGGTTTCGAATCATCTCTTCCTCTCCCTCTAAGAGGGAGTATTAGAATATTATATAAGAAGGCATAAAGGCATGTAGGGAAGCCTTGCTCCCTGAAACTCTTCACTGACTGAATCTGCTTCAAAGGTCCACTTATCCCCTCCCTCCTGCATCTACCAAACCCTCCCAAAAACAAGGGAGAAAAAAAAAATCAATGTTTTGTTTTTTAGTGCTGTTAAAGGCTGTAGCGAAATAGCTAAAAACGGATGATATGGAGATGCATTTGCCTCCCGAACTATTAAATGAATATTAAAGCAGTAATCCAGACATCCTTTCTTAAAGGAGCTTTATTAGTACAATAGGAATAGTGTAAGCCCAGATCCTTCTATTGGGGGTTTAAGAAGAATTCTGCAATAGGGATGCCTAAGTGGCTCAGTCAGTTAAGTGCCCAACTCCTGATTTTGGCTCAAGTTGAGATTTGAGGGTTGTGAGATTGAGTACCCCCTTGGACTCCATGCTAGTGGGGAGTCTGCTTGAGATTCTCTCTCCCTTTCCCTCTGCCCCTCCCCCAGCTCACGTGTGTGTGTGTGTCCACGCTCTCTCTCTCTAAAATACATAAACAAATCTTTTAAAAAAGAAGAAGAATTCTGCAATATTAGAAAAATGATTTAACACTGAAACCAACAAGAAAGTCATGGAAATAGGCCTGTGTGTTCCCAAAAGGAGTGGAAGCCAAAAATGAGATCACGAAGTTAAACACTCAGTTCTCGGGAAAAAAAACCATAACTTAGTAGTCCTTAGCCCCTCTGGTCAAGTTTGCATTAAGTGCTGGTGAGATTACTAAGGAAAAAAGCTGAATCAATGAGTCTTGTATACTAATCTAGAAGAAACTTTGAAATGATGGTGACTTTGCCTTATCCTCCCCCAAATCTCCTTCTTTGGGCTACAAATCGAACACGCATTGTTCGGAACTGTTATATTCTCTTATTCTTTCTCTAATGTCTTCATTCTAAGAATGAAATACCAGAAAGCTGTGTGCATAGTGTTGTAACCTTAAGTCTCTAGCTGACTGCACACTATATAAGGAATAATGAAGCATTTTATGAGCCCAACCTAATGTAGCTACTCTACAGAAATTTTAGTAATAACCACTATGGCTGAATACTGCCATGTTTGCAAAAAGATAAGAGCATTTCCCAGAGGAGTAGATTCCTGAAGGAACTCTTAAGGAATATGTAGGATTTAGCTAGATAAAAACACATTTTTGAGGGGAAGGTCCTTGGGAGAGAGGAGGCCAGAACCATAAGGCAGAGGCAAGACCATGCAGAGTCCTTCTTGGCTACGCAAGGTAGTTTGGACTTGATTTTACAGGAGTAGGCCTTGCAAGACCATTGAAAAGTTCACCAACAGAGTAGACAGTGTGCTAACTACGAGTTGCATCGTATCACCTTTTCTGTAGTTCTGACACGTTTCAGCCGGACTTCAGCTATTTTAAAGTGAGATATTTCTCACTAGAAACTTGAAAAATATGACTATCAGATAATTATGCTGTAAACCATTGCTCTGTGGCTTATTACCCTCAGACCTGCTTGCTCTCTGTTTTATGGATGCCTAATAGTTTCTGTCTTTGTCGTTTTGTGTAACTGTTTATGTTTAACATTTTAAAGTTACTCTCTATGACTATATTTATAAAAACTAATTTGGGAGCTAATCGTCAGACACGAATTATCTAGTTTGTGCCATAACAGATTAGTCATTAGATACACCCATCGTTTCTCATCCAAATAAATTTTAGCCAGATACTAACTACGGCTTTAAACATTGGCCGTCTATAAATAGAAAGGCAGCCAGCCGCTCAAGCGAGCAAAAACACCAAAGCTTCTTTCCTAATACAAAGAGCCGGAAATCGATTACAACCTGGATTTATGCTGGGAATCCGCCCAATGTTGGTTCCCAGGTCAAATGACGGTATTTGCTCACTTTTTATTTAGAAGAGGGTAAATCATCAACTACATCTGGCTCGGCCCCTGAAGGTGTATTCTAGGATCGGTTTACTGACCTTTAAACCGTAGAGGGGCCTGAGCCTTAGTTAAAGAGTTTCTCATTATGTGAAAGTCTTGTTAAGAGAATTACTCCAGAATCAACATTTTCATCACATAAATCACTCCCCTTTCATTGCAGCAATGCTTTATTCTAAACTTCCAAATACAAGAGCTACCTTAAGGAACAGAGAAAATATGCAGCCACTCCTTTCATTTACAAGATAAAGCAAAGTCTAACTACATCCTATATGGCACCTGTATATTTGGGTTTTATTTTGATGGCAAAACAAAGGAGTCACAGTTTCACTTCTTGAAAGCACCTCGAAGATGATTTACCATTAAAGTCACAGAAACAATCCACTCCTGACATTCTCTTAAACAACATTCATTAGGCAATAAACTCGTTCATTTGTACTTGTTACCCACAGAACTATTACTCCTATTTTATCTTACTTTTCTGACACGGAGCTGTGACATCTCACAGCAAATACAGGTAGGTTAGCGGCATTACACTGCAATTTGGAAGTGAGATCTAAAATAAGGGAAGACAAAGACCTCACTATTTTCAGTGGAAAATACTGCTTGGGCAAAGCCTTTTATTCTAAGCCCTTTTAGACTGAACATCATTTTAGTCTCAATTAACTCCTAATTGGATTAAGCATCAGAGAGAAAGACTTCAACAAAATATCCATGAGTCCTAAAAATGCAGTATTTAAACAACCCCCAACCTGATTCCTAGTCTTTCCTGAGACTTTTCCTCCTATTCAGAGTTTGATGAAAACACATTTTGTTCATTAGATTGTGTTGCAATGTAGATTATTAGTTTCTGCATGTGTTTATTGGGTAAAAAAGGGTCTGCTTCTTCTTGATGGCCTCGAGTCCACCAGGGAGATTTAAAAAAATAAAACTGGTCAGTCAAATAGCCCAGCTCCTCAGAAAAGCTTACCGTTTTGTAGTTATAGAGCGATGGGCCCAACTGTGAAAGCCATGCCTGCGTGTTTCTTTTGAAAGCAAACACTGAGGTGCCCACATAGTGGACGATTCTGCCATCTCTTAACAGGGGCCAATGCTGGGAAGGCAGACCCTTGTTTGTCTTCTGCCTGAAGGAGCGGTCCAGAGCGGTTGAAAAAAGAAAAAAAGAGGTCCTCATCAGAGTCACATGAAGACAGAGGGCTGATGCCCACAGATGAGTTCTGCCCAAATAACCCTCAGTTGTTATTCCTCCCTTCTAAAGTAAATCAATACTAGCCCGTAGAGATTTCGGGAAGGAAGGCCCCTTGCAGTCGAATTTTCTTTCCTAACACTCTTTGGAAGCACTTACTACTACAAAGGAGTTAGTGTTAAAATCTATTAACCGTTGTCTGATTTCATTTGCCTCTCAAGCTTATTTCAGCATTTTATTTGAAATTATATTAGCAAATTCTCATTTTTCTACAATATACATTGATTGCTTCTACAATCAGGAAAAATAAACCAATAAAAAAGAAATTACATTGGAGGCAGTGTGATTATCAAACTGTTCATAGTTATGTAAACTGCTCATCATAGGAAATGAGGAAAGACATTCATCTTCCTCGCTGTATTTCACATTTTTCACCAAAACTTCATCCTTCTCTTTAAAAAGATTTTCTGCCAATTATTTTTTCTTTCATTAAGATTGCATGGTCCCTTTTAAATGTTTTCTCTGAGACTGACCTTTTCCCCCAAGGCCTGGGCTTAATGAACATTTTCCCATCACAAACCTCTCAGATCTGTTAAAAGGGCCCTCAAATACACAAGTTCATACTACAGAGAGAGCGATACTGCCCTTGGAGCTCCATATTCAGAAGCAAATTACTTCATATACGCCAATTCTCAATCTTCCAAGTACATGAGGAGAAAATTGGCAATTCTTGTCTTAAAGCAAAATTAATGCTGTATCAAATTTAGACAGGTATTCCCAATTCTACCTTACATCTGTAACAAGGTGACACACGAAGAAACAAACTAATGTATCCATACTAAATACTTAAAATTTCTACTTAGAACATTAGCTAATGAGCTGTTTTCAGACTCTGATATAAATACAGCTTGAAATAGGCAGCAGGCAAATAATAACAGGGTTTTTAATCCATTGAACTCAGAGCCCAGATGCCTGTTCCCTTATATGGGCTCCTACCCTTTGATTTTGGGGGTAACTTGTGAGCTGGCCCTTTGAGCACCATGGACTGTCTGCAGTGAATGGACAAGGATATAGGTTATGTCCAGTCAGCTGGGGCCCCCTCCTCGGATACCTTTCTTACCCCTGAGTGTTCACTTTAAAGTGCCGCCATTTTAGTCTCACAAAGAATCCCATCAAAGCTGCTCTCCACAGTTGTGGCTCAAGATTGGCCCCAACCCAACATGACCAAACTGCAGCTGCTTTCTGGCTCCCAAAAAAGCCTGGCAAGTTAGGGCTTTGATGAAGTTTCTCGCTGCGCTGGACCACTTTTTTGACAGTTAGGCAGGTTTTTTCAAAATTTTGAAAGCCCCACTGAGTAGTTGCCTGGCATTTTTTCAGGAGGGGGCAAGGCATGAAATATCACATGAAACTGTCTTTCTTACACATTTCAAAGGCTCGGTCTGCTCCATTGCTTTTAATTAGCCTATTCTGACTCAATAAACTTTATTCTTTCATTCAAAATAGCATTTATTAATTCCACTATCCATTTTCAACCAGTTGTCCAAGCTCAACGAGCAACTAATTTTCACCTCTGCCATAGTAAATAGGGAAAAGCATGAGTTTGGTTTAAATATATCTATATTTCTGTCTTTTGTGGATATTTTATAGAACTGAGCCGGAGAGCTCAACTGACTGGCGCAAGGTGCTAATGAGGCTAAGGTTGTGGATTCAATCACTGCATGAGCCAATTACGTTCCCTTAGACAAAGCCACCATTCCACAAATACAGGTTAAACTCCTGAGCCCAGCCAATCATGTAAAAAACATGCTAGTGAGCTTAAAAAAAAAAAAATTAAGAGAGAGATTATGGTTGGCTCAAGACAAGTGACTATCAACCTGCTCACCAAAAAAAAGAGGAAAATTGGTGTGTCATTCATTTAGCAATCAGTATTCCATATTTGCTGTGTACAATGTAATGTGCCAGGTAAGTAGTGGATAGGAAGAAAACTAGGGTGACTACATCAGCTTACAATCCAGCATCCAGTCTCAGGAGACATCCTGCCCAATAAAGAAAGAAAGTCTAATAATAATAATGTTTAGACATATAAAACAGACTACAATATAAGCAGGAAGAATTAGTAAATATAATAAGATGTATGATATTTATCATGAAATGTGAAGAGCTTCAGGGTCTTACAAAGGACAGAGAGTTCACGTTAAGCTAGTGTGATCAAAAGTGACTACAGAAAAAAATGGAATCTGGTTTGGAGCTTACAGGAAAACTTGAGAGAAAATTCTAGAAAGGTCAAAACTAGATGACAGAGGGCCTCGAATACTAAACAGATAATTGCAACTTTATCTTCTAAGAAACAGAATTCTTAGAATATTTTTTTAGAATACAACAACTTGATTAGAATTCTGAGGAACTAAACTATAATGGCACATGACATCGCAGAGACAGAGGATCTGGTAAAACCCGCCAAAATGAGGCTTTCTTGATAGCGTATATTCAAGATCTCAGTGAGAATGGAAACAAGTTCAGGAAACACTTGGAAAATGGAAATAACCAGGATTTGGCAGTGGATTAAATGGAAGAAATTACTGAAGGAAGAGAAATTAAAAATTATGAGGATTCAAAGTCCAATGATAGGGAAAATGGTAGTTCTATAAGTGGAAATAAAGAATAGAAAGGAAAGGATTGGAATTAGCCAGTAGGAGTCAGGAAGGCAGAAGATGATAGTGAATTTGTGTTTGTGTAAACAACTGACCCTTGAACAACACGAAGGTTAGGGACCCCACACAGTCAAAAATCCAAATATAACTCTTGACTCCCCCAAACTTAACTGCTACTACCCTACTGTTGACCAGGAGCCTTACTGAGAATATAAACAATTGATCAACATATATTTTGTATATGTATTATATATTGTATTCTTATGATAAACTAAAGAACAGAAATGTTATTCAGAAAGTCGTAAGAAAGAGAAAATACATTTACAGTGCTGTATTGTATTCATAAAAAAAAATTCCACGTGCTAGTGGACCCGTATAGTTCAAACCTGTACTGTTCAGAGATCAACTCTACTGAGTCTGAAAAATTGGCAAAACGCTTATCTGGATTCATACAGCACTCTGCTGGTTGTAAGAAGGAAGAAGTCGATAATATCAAATGCTGTGGAAGAAAAAAGGAGAATGGAGAGAAAATCTTTTGATTTGATAATAAGGAGAGCTGATAGTTCTCACACTATGTTTCCATTCTAAGCACATGGTGGGTTTATACTTTCTCAACTAACCTCTTTAGTTAGATAGGGCCATATAGTCATATCTGTCTAAGGAATTTGAGCAAAAGCAACACGTCACATTTCTGGGCCAGAAAATGTAATTTGTCAGTGAAAAACCTTGTAAATTCCACCCCACCCCCCCACTTTTCTTTTTGCCAAGGCAATCTGCAATGTTCAAGGTATGAGCTGCTTCTTCAGCCTGGATCTCAGAGCGGAGAGGACATGGAGCAGCAGCCCCAGCCCACCCACAATATTGCAAAGACCATCTGTATAGCATGAATGAGAAGCAAACCTTTGCAGTTTTAAGTGGCTGAGATTTTGGCTAAGATCGAGCCCATACTGATAGAGCAGGATTTGGGGTAACCACCAAGAAAGCAGCTTCCCTACAGTGGTAAGAGAAAAAAATTTTGTCTTTCAAGGTGCTGAGAAATGATAGGACGGGGAAAACTGAGGTATTCAGCAAGATCATTGTATTGGTAAATCTGGTCATGAAAAAGAAAGACTTCAGCAACTCTGAAGGTAATAGAAGAGAGAAATAGATGTGAGAGCTTTTGTTGTTGTGCTAGTATGGGGAATCACTCCCAAGGCAGAAAGAATATGAGAGGGAAAAAGATTAATAGAATAAGATTTCAAAAGAGTTGAAAGAGGGTCAAGGTAGAAAGAGTCATATTCCTTTCTCTGAGGCAAGAATAATGAGAAGAAAGCCCTAAGAAAATATTAAGATGGGAAAGGAAGAAACTGAAAGAGCTCATGTCAGATGGTTTCAACCAGTCAATAGTGTTCTCTTCCCATACAAAGGCTATCATGTTTTAATGCTGCCCAGAATATTATCACTACTCATGAAACACTAAATAAAAGCAAGTCTTTCATGAAATTCATGCTGTTTTTAGCATGCAATAAGTAAGTACAGTGTTCTGAACACAATGTTAAGCAAGATGTGCATGACAGGTATCTAGGGCTTATACTGTAATCACTTAAGTCAACTTAGACTCTGTATTTAAAATTAGTGAACAACAGTAAACTGTATACAACCTAGTGTTAAGGTGTAAAGTATAGAGGAGGGTATGATTATTAAGGCCTAGAAAAAAAATTAGGAAAAATCTCTTTGAAGCAGTGAAACTTGCAGATTTGCAGGATTTGAACAGAAGCATGGAAAATGGAGGAATTCCTAGTGATTAGAATAAACCTGGAGAAACTGACAGTCCAGGATGAGCTTGGCATGTTCTTGGGATAGGGAAATCGACCTGTCTCAGGTAAAGTCTGTGTGTATGTGTTCAGTCATAATCCTTAGCTGTGTGCATTAGAAAACAATTTTGGCTAATAGAAGGATGCAGATAGCTCATAAAATCTTCAGAAGAAACATAAAACAAGGTGTAGAGGCTCAGCAGCCAAAATCAACGAATTGTCATGCAAGACTTATCTAGGGAAATTTGCAATGCAAGACTGTTCTAGGAGATTCTTCTGTAGCTATCAATGGACATAGATACCTAATTTTGCACTGCTGACCCCAAATAGTCAACTGATGCCTCTGGGGACAGGGGAGTTGTTGACACTGCTGCCACACATCACTGCACATTCTGTGAGGGCACTGTCACTCTGTATCTCTACCCTGTGAACCAAAATCTGGGAGAAGTAGGTCCAAAGGAGAGAAGCTAGAAGACGCACTGTAACATATGATGGCACTGCAAAGAAACCAGGAAAAGTGATTATCTAGCATCTACAGCTCCTACATCACAGAGGCGGCTCTGCTTCAGAAGACGAGATTCCTCATAGATTAAGAAGAGAGTTCCATTGTTGGGTAGCAAAAGGGCTACTATGGTGTCTATGACAAATAGAAATATGATTGGGGTAACTAATGGAAAACAGAGGAAATTAATATAGAGGACCCCGAAATCCAGAGAGAAGTTAGCTTCCTACTGATGAAAATTGGAACTATGAAAGAATTCAGAACAGAATAGAGATATGTATCAGAAAGAGAGTAGGTGGTTTATACACATTTGTTGAATGAATGAGCAATTACAGCAGTTAGACTAGATGGTTTGGAAGTCCATCTGTACCCATAATCTAGGCACAAGAGAATGATACCTTGAACTAGGGAAGCAGAACTAGAAATGAAAAAGAAAGCACTCATATGAAAAATATTTTGAGGGAAAGATCAATAGGCCCTGGTGACTATTTGAGTATAATTAATAGAAGAGTAAACTCCCTCTAAAGTGATTCCAAAATTTCCAGCATAAGCCATTGAGGACTTATACTTAGATCAAAGCTAATTTGGGTGAATTTTCATTCTGAAGACTTTAAACTTTCTCCTGTCATTTCTAATACACTGTTAAGACTTTCCAGTGAATTTTCCATTGAAAAATTAGTCTTCAGTTCTAGAATTTCTATTTGGTTCTGTTTTATAGTTTAAAATTCTCTACTGAGAGATCCTGTCCAAGAGATCCTATCATATTTTCCTCTCATTCCTAGAACATATTCATAATAATCAATTTATAATCTTTGTTGGCTAAATTTAACACATGGGCAATCTTGGAGTTAGTTTTTTTTTTTTTAAACTTTTTTCTTGATTATAGGCCACATTTTCCTAGGGTTTTGTTTATTTGTTTGTTTGTTTGTTTGTTTTAAGATTTTATTTATTTATTTGACAGAAAGAGAGATCACAGGCAGAGAGAGAGGCAGAAGCAGGCTCCCTGCTGAACAGAGGGCCTGATGCGGGACTCAATGCCAGGACCCTGAGATCATGATCTGAGCCGAAGGCAGAGGCTTAACTCACTGAGCCACCCAGGCACCTTTTTTTTTTTAAGTTTATAATAATTTCTTTTACTGCATATTGTGGATAAATCATTGTGAAGTTTCTGAATTCTGTTATCTTCCTTTGAAGAGTTGACTTGTTTTTGTGGGCAGCTGAATTACTTGACGATTACTTTGAATTTTGTATGAAAACCTTGTTTGCTTGGTTTTATGCTTTATTAGGGAGGATCCTAACAAGGGGAAAGAATAAGGGATTTTCCAAGCACCCCTTACTTGGAAGAATCCAACTTCTTAACTCTGTCTATGCTGTGGATCTTGTCAGGGTGTGGGTTTTGACTCTTTTATACTAAAGAAAGGCCTATGGTAAAGCCTTTAGGCTTTACTCTCAGTTGTGGTCCTTAGAGGTCTTCCTGGTGTCTTAGCTGGATTTTAACAAATATTAGTGAAATATTAACTAGATTTCTCCACTATGGCTGAACTAGAATGCCAATATCCCCAACATCGTTCAAGCTATAGTACCTCTATTCCATTCTCAACTCAATAGCTACAAGCCTCAGCTCTGTAGTAAGCCCTGGGTAGTCTCACAGGGCACATATGCAGCCAGGTCCTCAGGCAACACTGGTGGGAAGTCTCCATATAGACTTCCAAGGATCCCCCTCTGTGCAGCCTTTTTCCTCTGCTTCTTCAGCAGAAGCAGTCTTGAACTCTAATCGCTATCTCTTCATCAAAGCATAAGCACTATGGATTCCAGCATCCTGTACTATGATTCCAAAATGTTTCCCAGGCAGACATCCAGGGCAATCATGGATGAGTGTCCCTTTTTTCAGGGATCAGAGTCTTGCGTTGCCTGTTATCTAAAACCTAAAGAGCCTTGCCTCATATATCTTGTCTGGTTTCATGTTTTTTTTATGGCATGAGACTAGCCTTGCACCAATAACTCCATCATAATCAGAACCAGAAGAGTGAAGACATTAACCATAAGAGGATGTTGAAAAAATAAAGTGAAAATTCAATAGAATTCTGGCATCTGCTTTGTCTCAGACCCTTATTATGAGGCAGACTGTCCCAATGCATTCTTCCGGAAGTCCGTAAGTGCTGGTTTCAGCCAAGCCCCTCTCTCTGGCATTTGTCCTGTCTGCTTACCAGTTTGACATTTAATCTCTCCTCAATTCTTCAAGTTCATTCTTGCTGTGGGTGGGGGGGTCCAGGGTGGAGGTGTGTGTTCTCTAGCTGTGAAGTTTTGCCAGCCTTAATATTATGCTCTGTTATCTTGATTGAATTTTAAGGAGAAACTTCTTCCCTCTCTTCTCACTGGCCTCTCCACATACGAAGAAAAACGAGATGACCAGTAGCTCAGACTGGGAAAAGAGTTGTTCTAGGTAGATGGTTTATCCTCCTCTGTGCTTCTTGTTCTTATAATCAACCTGTCTTTCGGCCACAGGCCTCTCCTCAGTAAGTACCAGGACTGCCCAGTTGCTCTGCCTGCCCTGGGCCAAATCAGTCTGATTCACTGGGAGAAAGAGCAGGAAGCTACTTTGGCCTTGGGCACAGGGTACATTTCAAATTCATATTTACTAATAAAACTGAACCCAGAGTAGACAGATGTATAATTTATTGACCCCTCAAACTTCAATAGTGCCTTAGCTTAAGCCCTATTCCTCATTTTGATGACTCGCTTAGACTCTTCCCTTTAACTTGGAAGCTCAGCTCTTGATTTGTGCATACTTTCCCAGTTTTATCAAACCCAACTCTGTATAAGAATCTTTCTGCTGCTCTAGCCTTCTGGGACATACAACAGCCCTGATTCTTCCTCCTGATCTCTTGCTGAAAATACGAGATTAGAATTACAAAGAAAAATGCCATTTTTATTTTTAAAATAATAAGATTGATTTGGTGTTTGTGTTTGTTGATTAAAATACAATATAAATTCATACCAAGAACAAGGAATCAATCCCCACATGGACTAATTAATTTAACTGCTCCATCTCACCTTGGCTAACATCCTAATTTCCCTAGTTCACTAATAAGTGGAACATAAAGAGAGAGCTTATACTGACTAGTGGAACTCTAGGACCTTTAGACTCATGTTGAGCTCTTCATCAGTGACAATCATTTTTGTGTACCAAGGATAGCATTATCATTACATATATTATCTTTAGAAGATTCCACAAAACCAAAGAAATTTCCTTCATTGATATTAGACACATGGATGAAAAGGTTAACTGCTGGATGAAAGCATAGTATACATTTTTTATTCTCAGAGCAATCAAGTCAGTAATTATGAATAATTTATTATTATTAGCATCATGAAAAAAATGTACTCAGCAAATATTACATGGAACACAAAATGCCAGGTACCACAATGGAGAATAGACATTGAACACCGTCAAGGAATATACAAAATAGTTGAGAAAGCAAGACACGTTCATATAGCAATATTGCCAACCATTCAAAATAGTACACAAGACGTGTCCAAATAAGTGGTACAGGAAATGTGTCAGGGAAAGATGACTGTGTCCTGGGGGCTATCCACCTCAAATCTCATATTGGACTTTAGGATCTAAGTTGGATTTTATAGTTTGGATGGGATTATTAGATTGGATCATATGACATTGTCATTTCAATGGGTCAAAATGTTGAATATCAACAATTTCTTATGGTTCAAACCAAGAAGATTGGTAAATCTCTTTTGCATGTGAGGGAAAAACTATGGAAGTGATCTTTGAGTCACGAGTCACACACGTGTTGTCTCATTTAACTTTCACAACAATCCTGTGAGATACGGATTTCCTCAGTTTTTACACACAGAAACTAGTGGTCACAAAAGAATCTTGCCAGGTCATATGGTAGTAAAGGGAATAGTTGGGACAAAACTCTACTATCTGACACCCTTACTCACTGTTTCCGGCCCCAGTGTACCACCACGGAAGAGAAAGCCAATCCTCACCTCCCAGTAAAAATAATTAAGTGATTGATATTTTAAGATAGCTGTCATCTATGTGCAAACATCTCCTAGTTTACACTCGAAATCCTGTAGATTGTATAGTAAGTATCCATGGGGAACGACACTTTTCATATCTATTCAGTAGTATTCCTTAGGGGAAAAAAAGAGATTAAGGTGAGTACTAGAGCTTTCTTACATGCTATAGAGTTCAGGAAGAAGACTACTTTTGCTTTAAATTTTTTCTTAAAGAATTCTCAGAAGTTTCCAGATAGGTTTTCTCTTCCCGTGATAGCTGCCTAGTAAAATAGTCCTCTTCTCTGCGATTCTTGACATGATCATGATGGCGGTATTAGAGACTCAAGATGAGAATTTTAAAGACACCAAAACTAGTTCACTAAAATCAAAATTCCCTATGCACAAGGTTGATATGTATTTCTATGTTTTAAATTAGTTTATATTTTTCCTAGAGCTATGTTCGGTGTCTTCTAACTAATTATGACTAATTAGATTCTTCTCATCAAGTTATATTTGCAGTGCAACTTGAAGACATGGAAGAGCAGCTAAATGCTTAGAACTTTTTTCCTTTTTTTAATTAAGTTCCTTTTACATTAGTCTTGTAATTGTTTCCAGAAATGTAAGGTATTTGGGAAAAACCTAATTTACACCAAGGTCTATTTTTTAATAAGTATGAAGACCTTGAAAACCTACTCTCTAAAATATAATAGTGGAAAACAGGTAGTTTAGTTAACTGATTTTGAATTAAGAACTAGAAATCAAAACCACCTTTTTATCCCTGTTATAAAATAATATAAAATCACTTTCCCTTAAAGGTATAACACATACCTTTGAGATCTCAGAGCAATTTAAATAAGACACATACAGGATAAAAGCACCATTGCCTCATTTTTAAAAATTTTCTGCATATATATATATATATATATTTTTTTTTAAAGATTTTGTTTATTTATTTGACAGACAGAGATCACAAGTAGGAAGACAGGCAGGCCGAGAGAGAGAGGAGGTAGCAGGCTCCCTGCAGAGCAGAGAGGCTGATGCCGGGCTCGATCCCGGGACCCTGGGACCATGACCTGAGCTGAAGGCAGAGGCTTTAACCCACTGAGCCACCCAGGCGCCCCAGTTTTCTGCATATATTGATCACGACTTGACTTTATATAGATTATTTAACCTTTCCGCACAAAAAAAAATTCTGCCACCAATGGTTTTCTGATAGTCTGATAGACACATTACTGTTTCACTGCATTTGAAAACCTTTTAATGGCTCATCTAGTTTACCATTGGTATTGAAACGTAAATAACACGAACTTGTAATTATTTTCATTCAAGCAAGGTATTTCCTCTTGCAATAGCCATTTTGAAATATGCACTCACTGCTTCTCTGTTTTCTCCATTCATCACTTCTTAATCCAACACCATTTTCCCATCCCACTCTTCCGACACCAATAGCCTCCCAGTGGTCAAGCCTAATGGAACTTCCTCAGTCCTCATTCTTTTCAACTTCTCAGCCACATTTTATACAATCGATTCCTTCCTTCTCCTCCTCTTTCTTCTTATTTGGCTTTGGTAAAGCTTTACTATCTTTGTTCTTTTATGTTTCATTTGCATCTCTTCTTCATCCCCTAACCTGCTGAATGTATGTTTCAATGTTCATCCCCTTCTCTGCTGTCTTTGTAATACCATCCACTATTTTATCCAACCCACAGATTTCCCCATAGCCAGTGACACCAAATCAATGCCTCTAGCTCAAAACACTCTTCTGATCTCCAAACCCAAACTTTTAGATGCTTAGCCTATATCTCCACCAGTCTGTGTCTTCACTCCAACTCAGCATTTCCCTAATGGAGTTCCTCTTATTCTCCCCCTAGACACCAACTCCACATGACCTATTTCTATTAACAATACTACTAATTTTCAGGTCAATCAGAAAAACTTCAGAGTTGTTTTAATTCTTCCTTTCCCTTGATCCACACTTCAAACCAGTCAGGCAGGCGCTCATCAGATCTCTGCCTTCTTTTGCAGCATTGTTCCCGAGCAGATCACAGTAGCTAACAAGGGTTATCTTCTGATTTCATTTTGTTTTTTGTGTAAAGTTGTTTTCTTCTTTTTTTTTAGATTCCACACCCAGTGTTCAGCTCAAACTCATGACCCTGAGAGCAAGAGTCACATGCTGTGCCGACTGAGCCAGCCAGGGGCCCCTAACAGCATTATCCTTTTCTGAATTGTGAGCTCCAAAAACCAAGGGACTGTGTTTTATTCATATGGTGTAATCTTTTATTGATACCATTAAGTGCTGGAAGGGCAGGAAGCAATAGGTTCCATAATTTCTTTTTTTTGTTTTTTTTTTAGATTTATTTATTTATTTATTTGACAGAGAGAGAGAGAGATCACAAACAGGCAGATAGGCAGGCAGAGACAGAGAGAGGGGGAAACAGGCTCCCCGCTGAGCAGAGAGCCTGATGTGAGGCTCAATCCCAGGACCCTGGGAGCATGACCTGAGCCGAAGGCAGAGGTTTAACCCACTGAGCCACCCAGGCACCCCAGTTCCATAATTTCTATAAAGAAAAGTTTAGAGGCACCTACATGGCTCAGTCAGTTAAACGTCCAACTCTTGATTTCAGCTCAGCTCATGATTTCAGGGTCCTAGGATCAAACTCCACGTTGAGCCCTATGTTAGGCTCTACATTCAGCGCAGAATCTGCTTTTCCCTCTCCCTCTGCTCTTCCTACTGCTCTCTATCATAGATAGATTAGATGAAAAATAGATAGATAGATAGATAGATAGATGACAGATAGATGATAGATAGATAGATAGATAGATAGAAAGAAAGAAAGAAAAAAAATAAAAAGAAAAAAGAATGAAAGGTTTAGAAATCTGGCTCTGGGGCCAGGGACCCAAGAGAGATTGTTGGAAGTAACATTTGCACAGTCAGCACACTGTGTTCACTTTGGCTGCTTATTAGGTTTAGGATTCTGATGGAGACCCCACAAGATCCCTTAGCACTAGTACATTGCCCCAAAATTAATGTAATTGGGGGAAGGGAAGGGATAAGCCCAGCTTCTAAAGATGGTGGAAAGAACCCTTTACACTTTTCCTGGAGTCACAGCCAGCCCAAGCTGAGTCCAGCTCAGAGGAATATCAAGAAGTCTCTTTCCTGTCTCCTTCTCCGTTTCTCTGTTCCTTCTGTGATTCTTCACCCACCTGCGTCTCTACTCTAATTCCACACATCCATCCCCTCAGCCTGTGTTTTGTGTGCAGAAAGAAGGAACAAAGGGGACTGCCTCTCCAACAGGAACCAGATGAAGCATCTTTATTTGATTGCAGAGCTCAGATGCATTGTTCTAAAGAATTTCTGTCTCTTTTCCCATTTTCCCCATTTTCTATTATTCTAGGTTGGAATAAGCCAGAGCCCCCAGGAGAAGAGGGTAAGCACCTTACCTATAAAAGGGTGAGGATTTTAAAAACCCATCCTGCAATTTACACAGTCCCACAAAACTCAACGCAGTGACTAGCACAAATAAATATTTCGTAAGCAAACTAATAAATGTGTTCTCTGCAAAGATTCAGAGACGAAACGGCAGGAGTCTTAAAACCAAATACACTAAATTCTGATTAATGTGCAATGCTTTATAAAACACAATAAAAGAATTTAATCTTTTTAAATTTTCCTTGAATTAATAGTGCCTCCTAATGAATCTAGGCTGTTAATGAATTTGGCTCAGCTCTAGTAAAATCAATGAAGCATTTCCATCAAATCAGTATTCAGACTATGTCTCCATTGATTTCAGCATAACACTTAATAAGTGAACTACCAAAACACAGTTAGTTATAAGCCAGTACTCCAAGATTCTCCACTTGAAAAGATTAAGAAAAATGCTGATGTTACGGAGATTCCCCAAAATATGGAGTTCTAAATGTCATCAAACAGTAGGTGAAGGGGCACCTGGGTGGCTCAGTGGGTTAAAGTCTCTGCCTTCGGTTCAGGTCATGATCCCAGGGTTCTGGGATCGAGCCCACATCGGGCTCTCTGCTTAGCAGGGAGCCTGCTTCCTCCTCTCTCTCTGCCTGCCTCTCTGCCTACTTGCGATCTCTATCTGTCAAATAAATAAATAAAATCTTTAAAAAATAAAAAAATTAAAAAAAAAACAAACAGTAGGTGAAGCCTTATATTATGCCAGACACCTTGGTAAATGATGTTGTGTATTTCCAGTAAGTAACTGGAATAAATGTCACCCAGCTGGGACTGGTATGTTTGGTTGGCAACACCCGTCCCTACCTCACCCAGCTTCACTAACCATTTGTAGGAGCCGGATGGAAAGTGAAGACAGAAAAGAGCAGTTTTATATGTGGATTCAGGGGTACAGAGAGGAACAAGGGCAAAGGACAGTTTCTAGTCCATTTTACAGCTTGACCTAAGGACTCCGTCCGGAACACCAGGGAGAAGGGCTGCCGGGCAAGCATGCGGTGGCTTTTTGCCAACGAATTTCCTGAGACTGGTGCCAGGTTAACAACGTCCAAAGCAGAGGTAGGGAAAAGGCATTTTATCATTTCTGCAACTCAAACAGCATGGCTCCATGGTGGTAGTAAAAATGGAGAGAAATCCGGTAGTATTTGACAGTTTGGAGATGTCGCAGCTTTGGGAGCCTTGTGAGAGAAAGTTGTGCTGAACACAGAAGTGGCGTTCCCACTGGGGCCGCTCCGATGTGGCTTGCGACCAGCAGCTCTCAACAAGGACCCTTAAATGGAGCAGCATGAGAGGGATGTCATGAGCACATGTGAATCACAGGGATGACTGGGGAGTTTTAGGGAGTTTTAGCAGGTGGGAAATCACCGAACTAGCAAAATAAATAAGTAAGCTAACAAGGCCTCTAAAATTTGGGGATATTTGGCATCTAGTCATAAGTAGGTAAAACAGTGTCCTTCTTAATTAAAGTTAACGATTCAAGTATGTGTGTGTAGGTGTGTGTGATTTCACTTAAGTTTCTCAGATATTTGGATCCCAGAACATGACTCTTAACTCGATCCAGCTCTCTCTTCCCTCGATTATTCATCCTACCCAAACAGAAAACAGCAATATGTGTTGACAAACTACAGTAAGCTGTGTGGAAATTTTTTTAAAAAGAAGAAAAGAAATAAATGCCTCCCACTAATGATCCTGAAATTTATTTAGGAATATGAAATGACACATAAAGGACAATTAAGTATTATTTAGTTAAGAATTCCCATTTAAGATGCCATGTTAGTTTATATATTTCTTGTGTTAACTAATCGCTTCTAGAAGAATTCATAATGACAATGGTTTCCTCCGCAGAGGAACACTGTAAGCTAGAAGTGGGTAGGACATGTTCTTTGCACTATTCGCCATTTGTACAATTTGAACTTTAATGCTATGTGTTTGTATCACCTTTTCAAAAACAAAATAAATGAGTTGTCTTTTTCTAAAGGAAGACCAGAATGGAGAATTATAATCAGAACAAAAGCAGAGGTCTTTGGAGTCAGACAAATCTGGCATCGCTAACCAACCTAAGCCAATTAAGGCCTTCAAAATTCTCTGGTTCTTTTTGGTAGATGTCTGTAATCTCTGGCAACTTACAGTTGTTGAGAATTCTATCTGCAGTTCTAGTAACTTGTAGGATGTTATAATGAAAGCAAATCTCAGACCAAATATTGTGACACATACAAATTTTTATTAGTAGACAGTCACTAAAAATGCCATCCGATCTGAGCTTGTTAAAGTCCTTTAAGTACTCAAACATGTATTTTTTTTCTTTTTTTTTTAGATTTTATTTATCCATTTGACAGAGAGTCCAAGCAGGGGGAGCAGCAAACAGAGGGAGAAGAAGACTCCCCACTGAGCAGGGAGTCTGGTATGGGGTTCCATCCCAGGACTCTGGGATCATGACCTGAGCCAAAGACAGACATTTAACTGACTGCAACACCCAGGCTCCCCTCAAACATGTACCTTCAGCCATGGTAGTTGTGAAAATATTTTAGCAACAGAATCAGCTAATCTTCTACTTGGATCAGACAACAGAATGTTCCATTACGTGATAGAATGCTGAACCACATGGAATACTTGGCCTGAGCATTTTTCAAAGAGTCTTAGGCTGATGGGTTCCCAAACTCTTATCAATATATATTATTATGATGTAATACTGTTATGCAATATTTATAGATGCATTTGCATATTATTTCTATTTAATAAACATACCTTAAATACCACTTATTTCACCAACAAACATTATTTCTAGCAGAAGAAACATAGTCGGGGTGCCTGGATGGCTCAGTCATTAATTATCTGCCTTCAGCTCAGGTCCTGATCCCAGAGGCCTGGGATCCAGCCCTGCATTGGGCTCTCTGCTTGGCGGGAAGCCTGCTTCTCCCTCACCCACCCACCCCCGTTTGTGTTCCCTCTCTCGTTGTGTCTCTGTCAAATAAATAAATAAAATCTTTAAAAAAGAAGGAGAAGGAGAAGGAGAAGAAGAAGAAGAAGAAGAAGAAGAAGAAGAAGAAGAAGAAACATAGTATAATAATAAAGAAAGTATGTTTTGAAGTCAGAATATCTGGGTTCAAATCTGGTGTGCCACTAACTAGCCGCATAAGCTTGAACAATTGTTAAAACTCTCTGCCTCTTTCTCCTCATCAGTGAAATAGGGATGCTAATGATGCCTACCTTGTAGGGCCATTATGAGAATTACATGAGTTGATGTTTACGAAGTGCTAAGATCAGTGTCTGACAAATAAATGCAATGTGAGTATTTATTAAATATATTAAAATTGCACTCTTCTAATTAGTGAACTATTTAATGAAGATTCTGATAGTGTTATCAGACTTGCTTACAGCCTTAAAAGATACAAATAATGACTGTCTCTGGAACAGAGGGCAGATATGATTACCACTCATGAAAAAATTTTGGCTTCCCAAAGCTTCGTGTTTGTCCCTGTAATACAACCCACTGCATGTACAGTTATCATTTGACCTTCTTCATATCACCCTATGAAAACTAGAGTATGAGAAAGAAGATGAAATGTTAGTACTCTAATTACCACTATTTCTGTGAGTAACAAATTATGCTTCAACTCTGACCCAAGAGTCTTGTGTCCAGCATCCATGAACATGGAGCAGGCAAACTCAACTAGTAAGTAGAGTAAAGTCTCAGTTCTTCCCAGTTCTTGGCAATATTAAGAAGCTGTTTTAGGCAAACTTACACCAATACATTAGGAAACTTAAATGAAATTAACACATTTCTCGGAAGACACAACTAACTAGATCTCTATGACATTGAGAAAGGCAAATTTTTCTTAGGCAAGACACAAAAAAAAAACACTACCTATAAGCAGATAATAAATAAATAAATTAGACTTCAACAAAATTAAAATATTTTGCTCTTTTTTATTTGGCAGAATATTTAAACAGAAACTTCTCAAAAGATACAGAAATGATCCAAAAGCACATGAAAACATTCCCAACATCATTAGACATCAGGGAAATGAAAAATAAACTATAACGATATATCACTACATACTCACTACACAGCAGCTAAAATTAAAAAGATTGACAATACCAAGTTGACAAGGATGGGAAAAATTAGAAATTTGAGATACTATTGGTGGGAATGTGAAATGGCATAACCACCTTAAAAAGTAGCTGGGTGGTTTCTTCAAGTTAAAATATACTTATCGTATGACCTATTATCTTTACTCCTAGATGTTTTCCCATTAAAGAAATGAATATAGACACAAAAACCTCCATAAAAATTTTCATAGCACCTACGTTTGAAATAGTGGGAAAAAAATGGAAGCCAATGAATATCAACAGGTGAATGGTAAAGAAATTATGGTATATTCATAAAATGGAATATTACTCAGCATTAAGAGGAAAAAATTACTAATGTACATACACAACATGAATGAATCTCAAAACCATAACATTAAGAAAAAAACAAAGTGAATATATCACTTGGTTCCATTTATACAAAGTTCTAGAACAAGCAAACCAATTTATAGTGGCAGAAATCAGATCATTGAGCCTGAGGATAGAGAAATGACTGTAAACATCATGAGAAAGCTTTTTGGGGATATGAAAATATTCTCTATCTTGTTTGGTGTGATGATTATAGAAAATACAAACACACATGCACATACCTCAAAGCTCATCAAATCATACTGTTAAAATTGGTATATTTGTGTTAAATAAATCACCTGAACTGATTTTTTAAATCATGATCATTCTCACTAGTTATAAAAATTCAATGGGCTTTAGCCTCACTGAAACTTTATCTAACAAATATGAATACTATAGAGGCAAGAGAATTATACTACATAATTCATATAGACAAGCACAATGCCTTGATCAAGGTAAGAATAATAATAGTGTAAACTAAATAAGTGCTGAGAAGATTAAGAGTAGTATGGATGGTGCAATCCATTAAGTTTTCTGGGGGTGGTGATTTCTGAGGTAATCAGAAAAGAAAGACATGAATTATTGTGGAGAACATTCCATCTAGAAAATGACAGACAAAAGCACTGAGGTAAAATTACCAAGATGAGTATAGTAATGGGCAACCATCAGGTGTATTCTGCTAGGTTAGACAGGTGACAGCTAATCATAATGAAAATTGGGAAAGAAGTTATAGAGGAAGAGAGGGTGAGAAGTAATGAGTCCAGAGATGCAAAGGCTAGAGTAGGAAACAATAGGACATGTTAAACCAAGTAGAGAGATGAAATACAGAAACTGGTGTTGAGAGTTGGGTATCCTGAAAACTACATATGATATAAATAGAAGCAGGGCATGACTTGAGACAAAGAAATGAGTTAGGAACTCATCATTCTGCTATGCAAGACACAGTGAGGGAAAGAATGAAAAACGAGCAAGCAAACAATATTACAGGGGAATATTTTCAGAAATTTGCTCTAATTAGAAGCAAAAGAGAAACAGGGGTTGCCAACGATTTCAATTCAAAGTCTTGAATTGGAAAAATAGGTTGTTCACACATAAGTGCACAGTACGCGTGGGAGAACAGAAAGGAAAGCTCAGAGGGGTGAATTAGTGTTATAAAAGGAAAACAGAAATGATGTTAGAGGTTATGTTCATCATCAATGCTTGCATTAGTTTCCTAGGGCTGCTGCAACAAAGTATCAAACACCGAGAAGCTTAGGAAAAGAAAAATATATTTTTTAACAGCTCAGGAGTCTACAGGTAGATCAAGGACTCTGCAGGATTGGTTTCCTCCCAGGGCGGTGAGGGACAATGGTTCCATGCCTTTCTCTCAGCTCTGGTGGTTTGTCAGCAATCTGGTGTTTTTTGGCTCCTGTAGCATCACCTTGATCTCTGCCTTCATCTTCACATAGTTTTCTCCCCAAGTGTGTGTCCGTGTCAAAATTGTGCCTTTTTATAAGACAACCAATCACAACAGGGCACCTGGGTGCCTCAGTCAGTTAAGCGACCCACTACTGATTTCAACTCAGATCATGATCTCAGTGTTATGAGACTGAGCCCTGCATCAGGCTCTGTCTGGGAGTGAAGCCTGCTTAAGATTCTTTCTCCCTTTCCTTCCGCCCACCACCCCCCAACAGCTCAAGCACACTCAAGCTCTCTCTATCTCTCAAAAACTAAACAAAACAATCACCAAGGATTAGGGACCCACCCTACTGTAAGTGTGACATCATCTTAAGTAATTATCTCTGCAATGACCATATTTCCAAATAAGGTCACATTCTGAGATATAAGGGGGTTAAGACTTCAACATATGAATTAGGGGGGGTACATAATTCAACCTATAATGGTGCTGTTCACCAAATATGTCTAGTTATCCCCTTTTGAGCATATGGAGGATTTTACTTTCTCACTCTTTCTGAAATTATGTATGGCCCCATGACTTGCCTTGGCCAATAAAATGTAAAAGAAAGTGACATATGCCATTTCCAGCTGAAGCTTCAAAGCTCACTGCATGATTCACCACATTCTTCCCACTCTGCTCAGGTGATTGGGAAGGTACCTGTCAAGATCAATCTTTCATCAACTCATTGGCACTGAGGAACTATAATGAGCTTTCTGACTTGCATTGGGAATGCAGCAAGAGCAAGAAATAAGCCTGTGTTGCAGTGAGTTAATTACTAGGGTTGTTACTCCTGCTAGATACCTAGTCTATCCTGACTAATACAGAGATGACTATGCTTTTACTCAGAAGAGTAGTCATTAGGAAAATGGCTCTCTGTGAGTTCCCATCACTTCACGTTTTTAGAAACAAAGACTAAAGATCTGAGACAAGACGATCTTTGTTCCTACCATTCTGCATTAAATAGAAGTGTAGTAGATTGTTTCTTTAGTGGCCCACAGTGGGCTATGCCTCCTTGTGCCATCCCTTCTGACCTTGACTTTGATATTGGCTATTTGCTGGCTTTGGCCAATCATACACTCATGGGCATGGTGAAAATAAAGGTTTGCACATGGAGCTTGTCCTCTTAGAATGCTTGCTTTTGGGACACTCCGTCTCAGAATGCAGTGACCATGTTCCAAGAAGCCCAACGTAGCCACACAGAGAGGATACATGGAGGACCTTCAAGGGCTTGGCTCACAGTTCCAACTGAGTTCCTAGCAAGTATCAACTTGCCATCAAACGAGTAAGCTTTCTTGGAATTGGATCCTTTAGCCACAGTTAAGCCACCAGTACTGATGCAATGTGGAGTAGAAAAACTATCCCATCCAATTCTATTCAAACTTCAGAATTATAAGCCAATAAATGACTTCTTATTTTAAGACATCAAGGGTTTGGGTTTTGTTGTTTGTTTGTTTGTTTGTTTGTTTGTTTTAATGCAACAACAGATAACCAAACCAACCAATAAATGTTTTTGTATTATTAGTTGAAAATTTTAAATTAACTTATTTTATGTATTAATAATTCCTTGTTCTTTGGACTGCCTGGGTGGCTCAGTCAATTAAGTGGCCGATTCTTGGTTTCGGCTCAGGTCCTGATCTCAGGGTGATGAGATTGAGCCCTGCGTCAGACTCTGAGCTCATCAGGGAATCTGCTTCAGGATCCTCTCTCTCTCCGCCCCCCTCTCTCCTTCTGCCCCTTCCCTTGCTCTCTCCCTCTCTCTCTTTCTCCCTTTCTCAAATAAATAAATCTTTGAAAAATAATAATTCCTCATTCTTCAATAAAAGGATACCTTGCATTAGAGACCCAAGATCATAAGCTCTAAAACAGGACATAGGTGAGTTAAAACTCTGGCTCTCTCATTTACAAGCTGGGCAACCATGGACAAAAGATCATGCCTCTGAACCTCACTTTCTTCATTCACATACTAAGCACAGAAAGAACCACCTCCCAGGCTTATTGTAAAGTTGAGAGACAATGATTACATGTAAAGTACCAGAAATGAAATCTACACTCAGTGAATGGTAAAAGGAACTGTTGTTATCATTTTGTTACCATTATTCATCATTCAACAAATGTTTCTGGACCAACAGCTATATGACAAGCCTATGCTGGGTGCTGAGAAAACAAAGATGAACTTGTGGCTACACTCTCTTCTCAGAGGTCTTCTAGTCTGTTAATTGTAGTAAGTGCATCAGAGGAAAGCTACAGGTTTTGGGAGAATGCCTAGCAAGGAAACCTAATTGAGATGTGTGGTCTGGGATGGTTTCTCTGATAAATATTTAAACTGAGTCCTAAGGGATAAAGTGGTATTAAGCAGATGAAGAGTGCTGGAGAGATCAGTATGGACAGGAGCAGCAAGCGGTTTGAGGCTCTGATGTAGGAGAGGTCTTGAACATTGTACAAGCTGGTAGAAAGTTGCCATGGCTCGGGAGTGGTCAGCAAGGAGAGTTGTATAATAGAGACTAAGAGATGAACCTCATGTTTTTCTTAATAGCTAGCCTAGAACACGTATCCCAAGAGGCTAGTGCTATGGCCCTGTGATACCGATTGCCAACAATGTACAAACACTATCCAGGAAGTAAAAGTTCCTGACCCAGGAAGCCATCGTTTCCAAGAGCTGCTCCACAGGTTGGTGCCACGCTGTGAATAATAAATGTTAGTGCTTGGAAGTCAGGTAAGAAAAACAAGGACAGTGTAAAGAGTTCTTAATAAAGACAGATTCATTTGATTTTGAATTCTATAATTATGTCCCTACTTTTCACAAAATAATAGGGATGATAGTTTTATGTTGAATGCCTTTACCTAGACAAATCAAAAGCTATCAACTCTATTGTGCCCCAAAGCTATTTTTCACCTGATTTGGGGATGTCTCTTTGTGGTCTGTGAAATCCATAATTGACTCAAAAAGTAACAATGTCTAGATTGATTCTTCTGTTAAATAGTTGGCTGTTTTGTAAGGGCCGATAGTATAGAGAGAGCTAGTGGAGCTCCGTGTGTTTTTTAAACTGAGACTATTGAATCTTTGTTTGAAAGTTTTGCTTTAAAAAAAAAAAAGGTAGTACATCAGAGGCTGTAAATTCATACTCACATTCACACATGTATTGTATTCTTTATGTAGAAAATGCATTGAGGAAACAGCACTGTAATTTTTCCATGAAATATAAATGCCAAACTCATGCATAATTTATACAACATAAAACCAACAGACCATGTAGTTTTGGTGTTTAATTATGATCCCTTGGTTCTTCCTGATGAGCGCCATTAATCAGACCAATCAGTGTCTGAAATATCCTATTTCTGTCTGCAAATAAACACCTAACTGGAGGTGTTAAAATAAATTTAATTGAAATGTGCTTTTGTACAAAGCATTCCCGGCCCTAACGTAACAAATGGAATTTAAAAGCAAATAATCTAATGATCGACCAAAACAATCATTTTTTTTTCTGAGATTTTTAGAGATACATGGAAAAGTAGAATTTTAAGTGTCTTGACCTTTTGCTCAAACTTTCTGTGATTCTTTTTAAAGAAAATCTCTAAAGTTGCTGCTTTCATACAGATAGACTTAGAAGGAATGTTCATGCTTTCATTGCATCGTGCATTAGAATATCTGACCGGTTGGCTATCCTCTCAATGGTTTCACATTTTCTTACTCCCTAGGATCCCCTCCATGTTTTCAAAGAGCAACAAATGAGACTGATAAAACAGGCTGTAAGCATTAGGACCTGGATTTTGTTTTCCCTTTACAAATCTACTCCACAGCTGCTCCACTGCATCACGATAACAACCTCGATCTATGGAACAGTTTCAAATGGCTTGAAAGGACATTTTCTCCACCGAGGCTACAGACATTTGTAAAGTAAACATTACCACTACTTTCCTCAAAAGTAGATTGAAAACCTGATTTTAGCTCTGCTCCTGTCACACTGAAAGCAGCCTTGGCGTTTGTGAGGGTAGCCGTGGTCTCCTGTCAGAGAGCAAAGCCAGCTCCCCCCAGGCTTCTCCGGGCCACGTCCATCACCGGCTGGGGCTCAGCCTGCTCTGCTCCCATCAACCACTGCGCACATGCTCAGTGGCCTCCTTACCCTGTGCGCCCTCTGGGCAGTAGAGTGCCCTACTGGCTGGATTCTAATCGGCTTTATGAAGAGCCCCTGGTCATTTCATCCACAAATGTGTTCAATGCCAAATAGTTTGTAAATTTGAAACGAAGTACTATTACTTTTATTGTTCCTTACTTCCCAGTAGTTTTGTTCAGTTTATATTCTTAGTAAACATTTTCAGGATAAATGGGTAGACCTCAGTATAGCATAGTGGTTAACAGCACGGACTTTAAGATTGAATTAAGTTTGAGTCTTAGCCTTGTCACCTATTAGCTACGAAACTTTGGGTGACTTATTTAAACTCTCTAAACCTTAGGTTCTTCAACTATAAACCAGGGTTTTGAATATCCATCTTGTGTGTTTCTTACAAGAATGAAATGTTAGGGGGTGCCTGAGTGGCTCAGTGGGTTAAAGCCTCTGCCTTCAGCTCAGGTCATGATCCCAGTGTCCTGGGATCGAGCCCCGCATCGGGCTCTCTGCTTAGCAGGGAGCCTGCTTCCTCTTCTCTCTGTCTCTGCCTGCCTCTCTGCCTACTTGTGATCTCTGTCTGTCAAATAAATAAATAAAATCTTAAAAAAAAAAAAATGAATGAAATTTTAGGATCGTGGTAGGCCAAGTGCCTAACACATCATAAGGGCCTAAGAGAGGTCTATTACTGTAATCACTGTTCATTCCACTCATCCAACAACTATTCTCTGAGCACTTAACTGTATTCCTGGCATGCTGGGAAAGTTGAGCAATGAGTGGCAAATAAGACAGACGTGGACTTTGTACTTACAGAGCTCACACTCAGGTGGGAGGATATACAGTAAACAAATCAGTATGGGGTGCCTGGCTGCTTGGTCAGTAGAGCACCTGACTCTTGATCTCAGGGTTGTGAGTCCAAGCTCACATTCAGCATGGAGATTACTTTAAAATAAAATCTTTAAAATAAATAAATATAAAGAAATCAATATGTAACTACAAATAGTGACAAAGGCTAAAAAGAAGACAAGATGCTGTGATAGAGAACACCAGAGAAAGAGGGACCTACTTTAGATGTGGTAAGGAGGGAAGACTTCCTGGAGGAGGTCGTGTTTAAAGTGTGACCTAAAAGATGAGGCAAATGCCTGGTGACAAGTGGAAGACGGAACAGAAACTGAGCAGAAAGCCTCGTAGCAGATTCACAGCAATGAAGAAGACCATGGATCTCTGGAGGGTGCTCAGGAAGAAGCAGTGATAAGACAGAAAGATCTTCAGAAGCCAGAACACGTAGAATTTTGTAGGGTATAGGAAGAAGTTTGGGATTTTATTCTAAGTGCAACGGGCAACTATAGAGGAGTTTTAAGAAGGAGAGTGGCATAATATAATTTCTATTTTTAGAAAGTTTCTTGGACTATCATGTGATAATTTGGAAAAATGCAAAAGAAGTGGATAAAGAAGTTCAGATGCTGTTGTAGTAAACCAGGGAGAAGGTGATGGTGCCTCAGATGTAGTGGCAAGCATGCAAGAGGGAAAGAAGAATTCGAAATATATTATAAAACTAGTAAAATCAGCTCTCACCATGGTATTGACTGGGGGAGGGAGAGGTTGCAGTTGACATGAATTTCTTCCTGTTGCTATTCATACCTGTAAGGACTACCAATTGGCCTGTAGACTCCCCAAAAGAGGATGTGGCAGAATAATAATTTTGAATATTATCATTAGATAGGTTCTTTGTAATTTTTTAGTTATTCCCTGGCAAACTTCTCAGAAACTTACAACACATTTCCCTATTTACGTCACTATTCCTCAAATCCTGCAAGAAGACTTAGGGAAAAGTAAAAAGGTTTCATCATCAGGAAAACTTTATTCTTTAGCTGAGAAGTTGGTAATATGTGAGGTTTTGTTTTAATGCAGTAAAAATTATGGATCGGCCCCTATATGAAATCCGTTTTTTCCTGACTTGGAGCTTCAAGGATTCCCTACATAACTTCTAATAAGTTTTTTCAAGGTGAATTTTTATGTCGTTGTTCCAAATTTTTATGTGCTTACTTCCTTTCCCTTGTAAATAACACCAACAGATGGTATGGAATACTTGGTTGCATAATGATGAAGGCCGAATTTGGTAAGAACTCATAGATTAAAGACTGTTCTCAAAAAAAAAAAAAAAAAAAAAAAAAAAAAAAAAAAAAAACAAGTAATCCACTGCCAGGACTTTAAAGTCTGAAGATTTATACCAAAAGAACATCTAAGGAAGCACACAGTATGACTCAAAAATCTGAATTTAAAACCACGTGTACCTGAAATAAGAACTCATGTGCATTCATCCAACAAACACCCTCGACAGTGGAAGGGTATGAGTGACTCTGGGTTTCTCTCTGCCAAGGGATAGATTCTGTAACTAATCTCAATCATCACTGGATACATATTCCATCAAAATGCAGGCTTCCAAGGTGTGTAATGTATTCTGGCTCTTTAAATATCTTTGTGGGATTTTTCTCAACAAGTGGAAGCAATGCGATTCCACTGCTCCTCCTCGGTGCAGAAAACAGGTAACAGGAGAATGCTTGAGAAGATATCACAGGGTAATTTCAGTGCCCAGTAGCTCAGCATGGTACAGTTTGAAATAACCAGAGATCCAACGCATCCTATCTGTTGTAGTCCCCGAAATACATTTTTAAAGGAAGTTTTATGTTAAAAGTCAGAAAACTAAGGCTTCAAGTAATTAAACACAGATTAGGCAATTCTATTTGTGGAGAAAAGCAAGAGCAAAGACCCTGAAGACAGAATTGTATGTTGCCTGGTGAGAGGATGTGTGGGTGTGGAACCAGACCAGCGAGAGCAACGGAATGAGGAAGCATCTGGAAGAGGAGATGTGATGGGAGCAAAGCTTTATCCAATAATTAAAATGGCATCTGCCATTTAGTGAGCATATGCCAAAGGCCGGGCCCTGTACTAGACACTTTATCTCTTATTAGTGTAATAATTCTGTAAGGTAGGTCTTAAATATTGTCATTTTTTTAATAAGGAAACAAGTCTTCATGAGGTTATATACCATGCTTATCAGTCCTCAGCTAGTAACTGGCAGAGTCAGGACTTGACATCGTCCATCTCTAAAGACCAGACTGCCTGACAGGCTATTCAACCTGTACAGTCATGTACGATGGTCCTGCAAAAGCTTATCCTTTTCCACAAAAATAACTTTTCCAAAATTGGATTAGGTTAAGTCCTGAGGTAAACTGGAGAAGCATTTTGCCCCAAGCACTTTGCCTGGAAGGAAGACCATCTTGACACATTTTAAGAAATATAGCCGAGTAGTTCAGTGAAACTCTGAGGGAAAACCAAGGTGGCACATGACAGCTAGATTCTGGGTCACCTATTTCGAGCAAGAGTTACAGATAGTCTGAGAGAAAAGGTTGTAGAACTACAAATTGTGGCTTACTTTATCAAGAGTGCAGGCCTTATTAGTAATTGTTCCTTAATATCTGTTATCCCCTTCTTCCTTTCATTAACAGAACCCCTGGGTTTTAGCGGGGTTTAGCTATTCATATAGACACTACACTTCCCCTCGCCCTTTGCAAGTAGGTTCCAACTCATGGAATTTTGGCCCACATATGTCAGACTAAAAACGAATCTGGACTTTTTTAGAAAGGATTATTGCAAATGGTTGGGGAAGGACTTCTGGAGTAGGGAGAACACTCTGACCAGGAGATTTGCAAGTGTTCAGTGAAATGGATTTCTTACAGAGAGGAGTAAAGAAGGTTAGGAAGAACTGGGTGTGGGGAAATGGGATGAAAATGTGTCAAGGTCAGACAACAGGTCAAAGAATGTTTTTATCTGTCATCCAGCCAATTCTTCGGAGAGAGACCCTTAAGGACAGGGGTACGCTGGCTCTGGCTGAGAGCAGGCCAAAGTTCAGGAGCCCAGGGACACACAGAAAATCTCCACCAAAGCTCGTCTAAGAACTATTTTGTTCCCATTGGTCAGTGGAGACAAAACTGTTCAGCTAATCATTTAGGAAGCAAAAAATGGGAATTTGAAGGGTCTGTGTCTGACCTCATCATATGTAGACAAGAAAGCTATCCTTGAGTCTTCTCTAAGTCCTTGGTATGGGTGATTGTCTGCAGTAAGCTCTTTCCAGAACACAAAGAGTTGCGGGGAGGGGAATTCCTTTAACCATTGCTGTTTTCCAGGATCACAGGGCTCAGGTGAGGTTCACCACTGTCTTAACATTAAGAGGAATCAGCAGGCCCTTACTTCTTGTTTGGCCTCCTAGTGGTTGGAGCACCAACAAGGTGGTGATAAGCCACCCTAAGGGAGGGTATAACCTGGAGCTGGGAGGAACCTGGGTCCCTGCAGGACTTTGAGAAACACAGATGTTGACTTGCTCTGGTCAGCCTGCCTGCCCCTAGATGATTAGCAAAGAGAGAAAAAAGTTTCCCGCTTTGTACCATTTTACTGTCAAGTTCCCAAGTTACAGTCACTAAGCTCGTACCCTAATAGATACAAATAGTCCCTGATAACAAGGAAGTTTCTTGTGTGTTTTTGGCGTGGCAGTCAACCTGTGAGCATCATCTTCAAATAGGAGAGGTAATATTAAATGCAGAGCTCCCTCGTAGTGGCGGGTACTCACATTCCCATTCATCTTTGAACGCCTGAGGCACTGAAAGCTCAATTGTTCTATTTTTTTTTTTTTTTAATGTGTCACATCAGAAAAAAATTCTGGTTCAGTTCCTCAAATGAATTAAAAACTTTTCTTCTCCTGGCATCGGAAACCTAAAAAAGGAAAACACACTTATTTCTGATTAAATAATGTACATTAATACAGATATTTGTTTGTGGTATTACTGGGGCTCTTAAACAGTTGCCAAAATGGCAAAATGTTCTCCCGTTTGATTTAAATGGTCTTTACATCAGTAATAGCCTTCTTTATTGGAAATGTGGAAGCTTAGCCAGGAGTGCATTTAAAAGAACTAATCACCACCAAATATGTATTACTTTATGTCCGACCCTGGAAACACCCGTGTGGTATGGTTTGCTAAACAAACAATTACATGTGTGCTTCTTGCTAGTGGCTCAGCTCTTCAAATTCTGAAGGTCTTTCCTTTCATTATTTAAATTTCTCAAGCAGTCTTAATAACTTAAATAAGAGTTATCGATTAGTTTTTGTTCCTCTAGTGAAAAAAATTGTCCAATATCAAAACTGCCTGGGAAGGCTGTTTGTTCAATTTAATCTAAACAAAGAATTAGTAAAAAGTAATCACTGCAGCCTCTTTGATTCGCTGGATCATTGAATTCACCGTCTCAGTTGAGTTCTTGATGATTTGCAAATACATTTTGGAGAAGTTATCCAGCCTAGCAAAAAATGAGCCTTTATGGTTTTAATTCCCTGCATCTTCTCTGTATTTTATGTGTGACTTTAATATGTTGTGAAATTATTCCAAATCTTGTATTGTATACTGTTCCCTTTTTAAAAACAGGTTCAAAGAAAAGACATACAACCAAATACATGGCATCATTTTTCACCTAAGTACTTGGTTTCAAAAGCATGCTTTCCTCTCCCAACCCCCTCTTCCCTTTACCCAAGGGCTTTTGAAATGTTACACCTAAAAGGATAAGCTCCCTACTGGGTACATTATCAATTTCTGCTCTAGACCTTGCACTCTGCAGTAATTCAAAAATCTTTTGCATATTAAAAACAATCTCACTTCCAGAAGATTTTGTGTTTCTTGTTAATGCATCCATCACTTAGAAAAGGTCATCTTTTTTGTATAGTGGTATCAACAAAGGAAAAAGGCACCAGTAAAACTGTAAAAAATTCATCAAAACTTTTTCCTTTCTTTTCAAGCTTAAAATCTTACTTATCACTACAAAATAAAACAAAAATTTACCCGTCATTAGATCGAATTTGCTAATAAATACCTATTTGCTTTAGAAAATTCTTCTCTACAGAGAAGATGAACAAAAGCAGTTCCTCTCAAAGCCATTCATATGCATGCCTTCCACCTTTAAAAGAAACCACTTTCCCATATTCTTACTTCATGAGCTAATAGGTAACTCCACAAGAAGATAACTTGTGGAAATGTGGACATAATCCAGTTAGATGTATTCCAATGCCTGCCTTAGCTGCTGTCATCCTTAGACGTTCTGGATTTAGCATGTAATATGAAATGCAATTGGGCAGAGGAGAATCTGAAGCTCCCTTATATGTGTTGTACAAAACATGAGCTTACAAAGTCCAAAGTCAATGCAGAGTGCACAGGGCAACAATTAGGGAGCTCTATGTACACCTCCTCAGCCCTCACTAACTGCTCTGTGTCCAGGACCTGTTTTCACAGAGCAGCCACGGGAGACACGCAATATACAGTTACTGCGTTGAAAGAAGGTTGGCCTGCAACAAGGATTTCACGTGCCCTTTAGTTTAAAACGTCTGCTCTCAAACAACCAGTTTTCAAATATAGTGAATACAAGACTGACTGCTAAATTATTGAGTTCATTATAAAGGAGCGTTTCAATCTACAGACTACGCCAAAGTGATGCGTACACTTCTAATTAGTGGCATCCCATTGGACAAGTTTCCGAATCTCACTGAGATCACTTTCTCCCTTATAGATGAAACCAGTATCGATGGTCAAGATTAAATCAGATAATGCACACAGAGTGAGCCTCACATTGTACCAATACCCCTTCGACGGTAATAACTATCTTATTTTACATGAGTGAAAGGCAACGTTTACTCTACCTGGTGACACTGGTCTGATTCTGAGGGAAAGCAGCAAAATTTTTATAAGAGGCGTGAACTTTTTGTCGCCCGTATAAACTTTTCCTTCTCTTTCTTTTTTGGAGAATGGCCAATACCTTGCCAGAAAACAGCTGCATCCTTACCTTGATCTTTGGAAACACTCCCTCCCTCTTCTTCAACACCTCCCCAGCTTTGCTGAGTTGTTTCTGCACACCGATCTCCACTGGGCTGGGTCTCTTCCCCGGGGCCACCTACAGGGCCGGTGTTGGCCCATCCCTGGAGTCTCCCTGTGAGCAGATGAAAGAAAAGATGTACAAAGCTGCGACCAAAACATTTTGTAGATCAGCAGCCAGAGTCCATAATAATAAAAGGGACAGGACACTATTTACCAATTTCGCTTACATCCAACGAAATTACCATTTACAAGGTGTTGCGCTAAGTTGATTGTTTTCTTTCTTTAAATAAGGACTTAAATTTCAGCTCACAGGAAAAACCGATACCGGGAGGAGCAGTTTGAGAAATGAAACCAGTCTGCCTGGGAATGTCTGAGACAGGGTGGGGAAGAAGACGAAACTTGAACCCAAACTTTTGCCGCATGTTGCATTTTCGGGGAATAATTAATCAAAAACATACTTCATGTGGGGTTTCTGTGGATGATTATTCTTCCAGCCATGAGGCCGCTTTTCACTGTTACTCGGGATGATACCGAATAGAGAGATTGTACAACTCAAGTCTGGGAGAGAAAGTGGCTGCTGTCAGCTCTGACCACGACATATGGAAAATAACAAGACTCCAGTATTCTTTCAGAAGTTCTGACTTTGTTTTCCTGGAAACCATAAAAAGAAATCTTTTTTGTTGTTGCTGTGTTAGGTGGCTTGCTTTGCTTCTATTCAGTCTTGTCTTAAGAGCTTTATCCTGCATACCTATTAGCAAAAAAAAAAAAAAGGTCTTAGAATCCCTACACAAAAGGCTTAATCTGTGGAGGTGTCCTGCTGTAAATTTACATTCGTTCCTGGTTCCTCAGGTGAATCTGTCGCTCCACAACAAAATTTTGAAAAGATTAAGGAGAAAGATGGTGGGATTAAAGAAGTTTGTAGCTCCTTGAATCCAACAACCCCACAAGAACTTTAAAAGAAGAAAAAAAGCATTAAAAGAGATGGACTGGTTCCCTAAAATAAACAAAAAAGATCTGCCTTAATAGAGAAGTTGATAGCTTCTCACCCCGACCCACCCGCCTTTTCAAAGCTCAGCGACTAGCAACAAAGAAAAGGCCTCATTTGCACAGCTGCTGCCCTAAGAACCGAGTAACAAAAGGCTGAAACTTTAACTTGAATATGGGGGGGGGGGGGAAGTTAACTGACAAAAATAAATCACAAATATCAGGGAAGTCAACAAAGGAGCCAGAAACTTAGTGAGGTCAGGAAGAAGATTCTTCTAAAGGGGAAACCCCACGAGCTCCAAGGAAACCCGCCTGTTCTGGAAACCAGAGGGGGATAAAATTCCCATCCCACACAGCCTCAGAGCGCTGGTCCCACAGCACGGAGACATCCAAGCCCAGCGCTGTGCTGCGCAAAGGCATCCATTTCTTCAGAGCTCAGAAGCCGGAGATCTACTCGGTTATCACTATGAAAAGTGGGGCCAAGTAAGGGATAATGTCAAGACCCTGCCTGATAGTATTTCTTCCAAGTTCCATAGTCCTAAAGATGAACCTCCGCCATGGGGAGAATTGGGCTCTGGGAAAGACAGAAGGAAGTAACAGTTCATTTACATCCCCTTGGTGTTTAATATTTTTCTTGTGCTTCATCTTCTTTAACAATATTTAAAGTCTCACAAAAGAAAAAAAACAACTAGTCAATTCCCTTGGGAATATGAGCAATATGCTGGCGTAGACTATTTATTATTTATGAACTATCAATTTCCAAATAAAGGTTAAGGTATGCATATAATAGAAACTAGGAAAATACTAAAACAGTTTAGAACATTAAGTTAGGAGTAAAAACAAGAAGGTGGGACCCTAACGAGGATAGCCCCCCACCTGGGGGCAGGAAGGGGGAAAAATTGTACCAGAAAATATAGAACAGTATTCATCTTTATTGTGTAAGCTGTGATATATGGAATTAAAATTTCAGGTCAATCGCAGTGAAATGACTTCTTATTTTTTCATTCACCTTCCAGCTGCAATAAAAAAAAATGCTGAAGGAGTCTCAGATACAATTCTAGTAATACTAATTCAATAAATGTTCATGGCATACCTCCTATTTACTAGCCCCCTCAAAGTCTTGGAATCTAATGAGAAAGAGAAACATAAACAAATAATCCCAATGCAATATGACCATTTTGGTTGCATTTCTTTCCATATATATTATGGTACAGATTTTGCAGAGCTAGAAAAAGAAGCCCTCAACTTGGTTGGGAAAGAGAGAAAAAGCCTTAGTAACACTTCATAGGGTGACACATGGGCTGGAAATCAAAAGACCAATTTTCCAAATGCAAAAGAGGGAGGACATTTCCAAAGAAACCACACACACAAAAGGACAGAGCAGGAAAGATTATATAGTGTGTTTCACCAGTGAGGGGCTGAGAATTAAAGCTGGAAAGATAGCTTGGAACCTTGAAAAAGGTTGTCTTGTAGAGAAGATACTGAAGATCTTTTAAACAGCAAAGTGAAGGTATCCTATTTGAGTTTTAAAAGATACTTGGGTATTGCTATTTGGAGAATGGATAAGAACAGGGTGAAATTAAAGTCAAGAAAGAGGCTGTATCAGGGTTTTCCAGAGAAACAGAACCAATAGGAAGTTTATTTTAAAGAATTATTTCATGCAGTTATGGAGGATGACAAGTCTAAAATCTGCAGGTTGGGCTGATAAGTTAGAGACGCAAGAGAGCTGGTTCATCAGTTCTAGTCCAAAGGCTGTCTGCTGTACACCACGAAGTCACTCAATGTTGCAGTTTAAATCCAAAGGCAGTCTTCTGAAAGTTAGTTCTCTCTTGGCTTGGTGGTGGCCAGCTTTTTGTACTAGGCAGGCCTTCAACTGATTAGATGAGGCCCACCCACATATGGAGGGCAATCTGCTTAACTCAAACTCCACTCTTTTAAATGTTAATCTCATCCAGAACACCGTCCCAGAAACACCTAGAATAATGTTTAACCAAATATTTGGGCACCCTGTAGCCCAACCAAGTTAACACATAAAATTAATCATCACAGAAGCTACTAGTGTATAGAGGCTCTCTAGTGTATGGAAGAGATGGCAAAGAGTCTGAACTAAGAGCAATGAAGACAGGGAAAAACAAATCAAATTCAGGGAAAAATTGAATATGAAGATGAAAAAGAAGGCATTTTAAGGATGAAATCAAGATTTTTAGTTTGAACAACTAGGTGGTATAGAAAAATCAACTAACCAATTAGATGACCGGTAACCTCCAAAGATATATTTTTCTTTTAATTTCTTTTCTTTCTCTCTAAGAGGCTCAAGTTTCTTCTGCTTCATGGTGCCTATATTAACCCTTTACATTTTTTTTCTTATTACATATTTCATCATTAGTTATCCTAAGAACAATGAGTTACAAAAGTATCTCATTGATCAGATTTCAAATGTAAGGATACCTATATTTCTTGATCTATTTTGAAAAAAATGCATTTACTTAACTCTGGTGCAATCTGGTAACTTAAATATACTTCTTTCCCTCCATTCCTACGTAACAACATATAAATAAACACACAAGAACAAGAATACATAAGAAATGACAACAAAGAGGAAATAACAAAATTCTGAGAACTAGAAGCAGGTGCTGAGTGATAAATCAAAAGAAAACAGAAAATCAAGTAAATAAGTTTCCCCCCTAAAGCCCCAAAAGGGCTCAGCAATTGAAGAAACAAAGCACTGCTGAAATAAGAGGGGGTGGTATCCAAATGGGGTGCAAACCAGACTATTTTTCAAAAGTCTGATATAAAAATCAATTCAATCTCTACATCAACTCCCCAACTCCCTGCAACTAGGAGTCTATCTGTCACTAACTCCAGCTGAAGATTAGAGGTTTTCTCTTTGGTGAAACTGAATCAAAAGGAATATGAACTTGACAACAGGCAGAGCTGGGGACAGAAACTGTGTGCCGTGATGAAAACCAGGATTAAGGGGAAAATCACCAGTCTGAATGGCAAAATCTTCAGTACCTTTTATCCCATTTGTTCCAAGAAACTGGCAGCCTGAACGATAAACCTCAAACAAGGGATGATACAATCCGTCTCTAGCGAAACCGATCAACCCCAGAGAAAAGAGACCTACAGGGACTGACAACCAGAGATTCCCCATAGAAAGAGCCAGGTTTGGTCCTAATCATCCAACAATGAAGCGAGCACTTACCAAGCCCCATAAGTAAACACAGAGCTTTTAGTCATCTTTCTAGTACCTTATTGTTACATATAAAAAGATAGTCAAGGATCACTGGGCATGATGAAGTCTCTTACTATGAAAGTAGAGGCCAAGATAGGAAAAGGGAAAAGTGGATGACATAGACCCCAAGAAGTAAAAGATAATGTCATAAACAAAACTCTAATATCCTCAGGTAGAGAGAAGAAACTATTACAAATCCATGAAATAAAAACAGGATGCTTTCTTAAAGTAATACTTAGAAAAGAAGCATTCCTAGAATTAAAATATGGTGGAAATAAAAATGTGAGTCAAAGTGTTGAAAAGATAAAGTTGAAGTTATCCAAAAGCAAATAAAACCACTTGTAAGTAAAAATATTAAAAGAACTTGAGAAAAAGAAAATCAGCAAGAAAGTTAAACATTCAAGTGACAAAAAAGAACAGAGAAGATGGATAAGAGGAAATCATCAATGAGAAAACACCAAGAAAGTTCCCAGAACTGAAGGAGGTAACTTTTCAGATTGAAGGAGCCCAGGGTCCAGGGATCAGTTTTATTCCTGATATCCTGGATTTTTTCTATAATATGCCTTGGGAGCGTGTTAATTGGGAGGTCCTAAAAGCTTCTGGAGAGAAAAAGCCCATCACATACAAAGTGATCAGGAATGAAAATGATATGGGTTCATTAATGGCTCTGAAAGCTACGGTGCAGTCAAAATCCAAAAGAAAATGATTTGCGACTTAGAATCCTAACCCATTCAAATTACTGACCAGGTGAGATAACAGAATAAAGAAATCGTAAGATAAGCACAATCTCAGAAGTTTTATCGCCTACATGTTCTTTCTCAGGAAGCGGCTAATGCTGCTGAAGCTTCACTGGCACACTTGTTGAGAAATGCAAATTCTGGGATCTCACCCTAAACCTACTGAAGCAGAAACCCTAAGAGTGGGGCCCTACGTCTATTTCCTAACAAGCCCTTTGGGTGCAGGCTAAAGTTTGAAAAACACTGGGACCCCTGGGGTGCTCAGTCCGTGGAGCGTCTGCCTTCAGTTCAGGTCATGATTCCAGGGTTCTGGAATGGAGTCCTGGGATCAAGTCCCACATCGGGCTCCTTCCTGGGCCAGGGAGCCTGCTTCTCCCTCTGCCTCTCCCCCCACTCATGCTCTCACTTACCCTTTCTGAAAAATACATACATACATACATACATACATACATAAAGTAAGTAAGTAAGTAATTTTGAAAAACACTTTACTAGTGGATATGCTCCCCCAGAACAAGGAGTGAACCAAGAAAGAGAAGACATGTGCTCTAAGACACATAACACGAAATAGTCCAGAACAGAAGCACGAGGCTACAGGAGGGATATTACAGATGATCACTTACATGTGTCTGTCATTGTTCTGAATGTTTTCTATTTATTACTGCTTAAATCATTGCCTTTTTAAAAAAGATTTTTATTATTTTTTTAAAGATTTTATTTATTTATTTGACAGAGAGAGAGACAGCGAGAGCAGGAACACATGCAGGGGGAGTGGGAGAGGGAGAGCAAGCTCCACCTCCCCACCCTCACCCCCAAGCAGGGAGCCTGATATGGGGCTTGATCCCAAGACCCCAGGATTATGACCAGAACTGAAGGCAGACGCTCAATGACTGAGCCACCCAGATACCCTAAGATTTTTATTTTTAAGTAATCTCCCACCCAACGTGAGGTTTGAACTCACAACCATGAGGTCAAGAGTTGCATACACCACTGGCTGAGCCAGCCAGGCACCCTGCTTAAATCATTGTCTTAACAACCTTGTGAGATAAGCCTTACTATTTCTCCATTTTTATAGATGAGGAATCTGAGGCGAGATCTCAGCTAGTGAGTAGCGCACTCAGGATTCACACCCAGGACCCAGGATTCATACCCTTATTTACAACATACCCCATGTGCACCAAGAAGAAATGAAGCCAAGTAAACGCCTGCTGCCTTTAAATATATTGAGAGATCTGTACCTTTGTGGAAGATAGAGGATGAATATATAGAAAGCCAAACAACCAAACGAGCAAAACTGAGGCAAATATTCCATGGAGGGAAAAAAAAAAGTTGCATCGGAAAGGAAATGTAATCACATTACATGATGGAGCTAATATTTGCGTAGTCCTATGAGAATAAATACTGAATAATGATTTAATGAAAAATTACATCATTATATTTGAAGGATGGGTAGCAAAATGAAGAGAAGCAGAATAGGCCACCCAAAATATGCCATTTTCATATATTAACCGTTTTGAGTTGTGAACATTTGAGAAAACAGCTAGTACAGGGAAAGGTTTTCTCTGAACTCTCCTTATTTGCTGAAAGACAGATTCTTTTTTTTAATATTGATTTATTTATTTAGGAGAGAAAGAGAAAGAGCAGGGGGAGGGGAAGAGGGAGAGTGAAACAAGTAGATTCCCTATTGAGTAGGGAGCCTGAGAAGGGGCTCAGGGCTCAACGTGGGGCTTGATCCCAGGACCCTGAGATCATGACCTGAGCAGAAATCAAGAGTCAGATGCTTAACCGACTGAGCCACCCAGGTGCCCAGAAAGACTCTTTAAAAGAAGCTCAGTTGTCAGGGCACCTGAGTGGCTCAGTCTGTTAAGTGTCTGCCTGCAACTCAGGTCGTGATCCAGGGTCCTGGGGTCAAGACCTGAGTGAGGCTCCCTGCTCAGTGAGGAGTCTGCTTCTCCCTCTACCCCTCCCCTCACCCCCCACCCCACTCACTTATTCTCCCTCTTTCTCAAATAAATAAAATCTTTAAAAAAAAAAATGGAACTCAGTTGTCATAAATCCCTTCCCTGGGAAGTTTCTTCAGCAAGGAAAGATTGAATCTCATCACAGTAATGGAGGATAGTCGGAAGAAAGGCAAGCAGGGACAAGGAACCCTGTCCTAAGAGGAAAACTACCCTTAAAAGGAAAAAAAACCCATCCTGTTATTCTAGGCTTTACTCAGTGCTCTAGCTTTAAGTGTTCCTACTAGGAGGACTTACAATGTATATGTGACAGAAAAGAAGGGAATGGTCTCAGCATCCCAACCCAGGCCCCCCCAACAGCCAGTGGGATATTTAAACAAAGAGCATGATCTGCAGCCTATAACTGGTTGGCCTTAGGGCAGGACAGCCACCTGCCTTCTTAATCCCCAAGGCTCCGAAACACTACCCTGGAAGGAGCCCTCTACCCTGAGCCAAATGAGCAACTACCTGGTAGATGAGTGTGTTGACAAAAACCTGATTGGGTGACAGGCACATGGAGGGTTAATCAGATTAAAAGAGCCCATAAAACCAAATGGGCAATCTTCTCTTGTCCCCTCCCTCTTTGGGAGCTTTGTGCTACTGCTCAATAAACTTTGCTCTGGTGCCCACCACTCTTTGTCTGGTCTACCTCTTCATTCTTAGAAGCAGCAGGACCAAGAACCAGGGGCACTAAAGGAAAAGAAATCCTGCAACAACAGGAGAGAAGATGAAAAGTGGTCACTACCCCCACCCAGACAAATGTTGTTACACACTATCATACCTATTATCTATTCTTCTAAGGGCTCATTCATCTTTCCTAAAAGTCACTTTATTCTCCCCTTTCAATATAGGGGTCCTACTCCCTACTCAAGAATTCACAAAGGTAAAGGGAAAATTATGCTTCTCCCCTACAAAGACAAACTGCGAGAGAGATGGGGTAAGAAAGCTAAATTCTCACCCTCCATATAAAAAAGTTAATAGATAATACCTAAAATTGAACAATTAGGAACTAACAATGTAAGCATTACTAAAAGAGTTAAAATTGATTGCCTCTGGCCTGGCTGGTTCAGTCAGTAGAAGATGCAACTTTTAACCTTGGGGTTGTGAGTTCGAGCCCCATGTTGGGTGTAGAGATTACTTTAAAAGATAAAAATTAAAAATCTTTGGGGCACCTGGTTGGCTTACTTGGTGGAGCATGTGACTCTTGACCTCAGGTTTGTAAGTTCAAAACCCATGCTGGGTGTAGAGATAATTTAAAAATAAAATCTTAAAAAAAAATCAGTTGCCCGTTTGAAGAGGGGTAAAGAGAGGTAAGGGAGGAAATTTTTGGTATTGTTATAAACCTTATAAAAGCATTTGACCTTTTAAATTATTCTGGTATTAGTTTGATTAGAAAATAGAATAAAACCAAGTTAAAAAAATAAATTACTCACTAAGTTTAGTAAGTGTTTCTAAATTTCTTCTGACAGATCATTTCTGCCTTACTCTGTGTTCTGGCACTTAAAGCAGGAGAAAAGGCTTCTTGAGGCTTCCCATCTTGTCTTGATAGCAGTTCTCTGTCCCCCTCAAAAGCCTCAAACCCTGAGACTCTGGGCTTTGAGTTCAAAGGGACACATGGGAAGGAGTCACTGGAGAGGCTTTATCTTAATTTTTCCATCAGATTTTGGCAGAGTGTTGTTTTCTCTATGATAATTTCCACAGAAACAAATTCTCTCAATCATCTACAAGTTTCTAGTGTGCAAAAGGTTGTCATGCCTTTCTCTCCTATGTTTCAATATCCTCAGACATGAGCTCTTTGGGTATCAGGCTTTCTTTATTCAATCATTCATTCAAAAACAAATGTATAGTGAGGCCCTACTATGTGCCAGATACTTACTATTGAGTTTCTTAAGATTATTTTTTTCTCTGTGCGTGGTTTCCATATGTAGGAATTAAGATGTTTCAAAGTTCTTTATAATCACTGCCTCTTTATGTGTTAATTAGAAAAGGCAACCTGCTGTGGTGTAATGATTAATTAAAATGAGGATAAACTATATTATGTTAAGAAAAGAAAAGTTCCAAGATTTATTTTCTAAATTAGATCAGGTCAGTTTAAATTTTTCTCTTACCCAACTTGTCAGTAGGCTTTTCTTGTCACAGAGAAAAATGTTAACATTTATCTAAAAGGGCTATCTATCTCCTGCTGATGCTTTATGAGAAAACAGACTTCATTTCCTCTCAAGAGAGAAAAGAATACTTACAAGGTAAAATAGTATTTGAAGTACTAATCAACATATCCTTTGTCCATCCCTCTCTACCCTCCACTCAAACCCAGGCAATTTAACATAGGTCCACCACTGCCCAAAAGGATAGTGATTATGGCAGAGTATGAAGGAAAAAATTTTAAAATCCTTTAGCATAACTAGTGTAATATTATAGACTTGTTAGTTTAAGGTACAAATCAAGGTTCAATTAGTTTCCAGGTATGGACTGAAATTTTGTCTTCTCAAAATTCATATGTCGAAGCCCTAATGTGGTATTTGGAGGTGGGAGCTCTGGGAGGCAATTAGATGAGGTAAGTAGAACTTCTATGATGTAATTAGTGTCCATATAAGAAGACAAAAGAGCTCTAGCCCTTTCTCTCTGCTCTCTCTGCTCTCCATCACAGGAGAATGCAACAAGAAGACATCAATCTACAAGCCAGGAAGAGATCTCTCACCAGACACGGAATCTGCTAGTGCCTTGATCTCGGACTTCCCAGCCCCCAGAACTGTGTAAAATAAATATTTGTTGTTTAAGACACCTGGTCTGGCATTTTTTTTTTAAAGATTTGTTTATTTATTTGAGAGAGAAAGAGAGAGAGAGAAAGAGAGCGCCTAAGTGGGAGGAGCAGAGGGGGAGGGAGAAAGAATCCCAAGCAGACTCCATGTGGAGCATGGAGTCCAACCCAAGGCTCAAAATCCCACCACCCTGAGATCATGACCTGAGCTAAAACCAAGAGTTAGGTGCTCAACCTACTGTACCACCCAGGTGCCCCACAGTATTTTTATTATAGCAGCCAAACTGACTAAGAAATTACCCAAATCAAGAATTAAAATCCCAGGAGCAATCCATTATTAGCACGCAAATCAAGGAGCTGATACTCCAGAAACAGAGATGAATATATGCCTTCTACTATCTATATCTTCATAAATTCCAGAAGCTTTTCTTTTCTTAGACTTATTTACTTATTCAAGAGAGAGAAAGAAAGCCTGTAAGCATGGGCGGTGGGGGCAGGCAGAGGGAGAGAATCTCAAGTACACTCCCCCGCTGAGCATGGTGTCCGATAGCACTACCCTGAGATCGAAATCAAGAGTTGGACCCTCCACAGACTGAGCAATCCAGGAGCACCCAGTAGCTTTTCTAATTAGCATAATGAATTTTAGAATTAGGGTCTCCTTGTGGAAATGAATAAACTCAAGATACGTTGTAAAACAGAATATGAAAATCTAACCAGGCCTGCTACCTCTACCCATAAGGAGACCGTCTGAGGCTTGCCCCACAGATGAACCTGTGTGTAGTCCTTGAGCCAGAGGACTTCTTGTGGCCTGATGCTCACTCTAAGAGCACAGGATTCTGCCTCTGGATATTTTTCCATCTGCTTCAAGTAAACATTTCATGTGAAGAGGTTGTCGGAGCACTCCAAAAGAACAGAGAGCTGGGACTTCATCAATCTTAGAGTTTGTATAAATGTTTTCAAGCTTGCTTGTTAATAAATGTTCTTTTAATCAGGTCTGTACTTGTGGCATAATTTATGAAGAGCAAAGCAATCTTGCAGTGGTTACTATTATTTACTAAAATAATCTAAAGCTGTATAAACCCGAACAAGCTTACATTTACAACCCCCACAAAAGGTACGAGGTTTGTTGACAGAGAGTGAAGATGCCTGAAAGAATTTCAATTTCATGACAAGGGAAGAGTGCAGCATGAGGAGGTGTGGGCCACACAACTGGGGATTAATAGGAACATGGACATTTCAACAGAAGCCACCGCTAAATGATGACTATATATGGAAACCATACATGATGATTACAGCAAATAACAGCATGGACAACTACTGACTAAGACCCAGATACTGCTTCATTCCCTGGAGCCATGAGTCTACTTACATGCATGCAATCAGGGAATTGTCTGAGTTAAAACTTGCAGTGACTAAGTTGGCCAGGAATTGACTAAAGTTGTGGTTATGGCCACCAGGAAGAATAGGGTCTCTAAATAAATATTAAATTGGAATTTAGGGGGAAAAAATCTAAAAAACTTTTCTTTCTTGCACGTCTGAGTTTGGGATTTTGAGAAAGTCATATTCACCGTGTGCCACATGAGGAAGAACAATTCTGAGTCCCTCTCAATTTTTCTCTCCCAAATTTTTTCTTTTAAGTCTTGACGCCTTCTGTTACATTTTCTCTTCCAGTACACTCAAGAGTGAGCCCATTGTGTCCCTAGACTCTCCTTAGTGATCCAAAGTCTGGTTTAAAGTCCAAGGGGGGGATGTTCATGTCTTGCTGAAATGTCTATGCAAATCAGAGAGAAAAGAAAGACACCATCTTAAGTATGTAGGTATGTATCTTAGCTTGGGCTTCTATAACAAATACTAAAGATTGGATGGGTAAATGACATTTATTTCTCAAAGAAAACTGGGAAGTCCACGTTCAAGGGGTAAGCGGATCTGGCAAGGCCCAGCTTCCTGGCCTATAGGCAGCCACCTTCTCCTATATCCTCACATGGTAGAGAGAGATCATCTCCCTCACATCTCTTCTTCTAAGGGCACAAATCCCATGGTGGGGGAGGGCCTCAACCCTCATGACCTAATTGCCTCCCATTTCTAAATACCATCACATGGGGAATTAAGAATTCAACATATGAATTTGGGGAGACACAAACATTCAATCTAGAATGGTACATACTGCAGAGGCTGGGAAGCAGCATGAGGAAAAATTACTTCCTGAGAGAAGTGGACAGAATCATCTTACACTCAGTGAACACCTAACCATAAGCCAGACATTGTGTTAGAAAAGCACTGGTTTCACCAAGATGAATAAAATATTTTCTGATATCAAATAAGGAGACAGACAACACAATTGCTAAGTGCCGTGATGGGGTTACTAAGTACAGAGTCAGTGCTGGGGAAGGCAATATCCCAGCTCTGACTGGGGAAGTCCGAAAAGCCTTCAGAAGAGATAGCCTTCCAACTGGGTCTTAAATTTCCCCAGTAGAGAGTGACCTTTCCAGTCAGCATTAACAGCATAGGCCAAGGCAAAAATGAATGAAAAAGCATGGAGGGTTGGAGAATGATAAGTCCAGAGCCTAGAAAGTATATGAGTGGACTAGCAAGCCATTATGCTAGAAGGATCAAATGTGGCCAGATGGAATCTCATGAATGCGTTTCTGAAGAGATTGGCCTTTTTGAGACCAACCAGGGCAGCCAACGGGCCTACACGTTCCAAAGAGGTATCCTAATGGCAGCACGGGGTGGGCCAAAAGGCTAAAACTCCATCCTGCTCCACTCCGCCTTGTATCTTTTATATCTCTTTTATATTTTTGATTTGAAAGTAGGACCCAGCTGTTATTTTTAAGTTTTAAAATTGCTCATATAACCCACTTAAAGTCATCAAAGATCTTTGGTTAGAGAAGTTGAATGACCATATTTACACTTCAGAACACTGATTCTGGCTCCAGGACAAGAGAAAAGATTAGAGAATGGAGACATGAAAGGCAGGAAGGCAATTAGTTGGATTTTCACATCCTATAGCGGAGATGACCAAGGGTCCAAACCAACATAGTGATAGCAGGAGTGTGAATGGAAACAGGAAGAGGGAATGGATTCTAGCGACATTTTGAAAACTGGATGAACAGTCATTTACCATTCGTACTACACACATAGTAGTTTTTGACAGTGTTTGACTGGGCAGAGCAGGCAGGAAACTGCACTCCACCCTCCCTCCCTTATTGGATCCATATACTTTCAGTTGCTCTACTTCAGCTCCAAGGTATTAGTACGACAAGGAGGTAAGATAAGAGCTCTTGCTGCATTCCAAAGCTTCTAGGCTTTTGAGGGCGTTATGGCTTGTTGGTTAATGTGACTTTGTGCAAAACCGCACTGGATGTAATGGCTTATGGATCATGGGAAAAGTCACCAACACAGAGTATTCATTTGATTTATCAATTCCAGAAAACTGACGTGGTAGTCTGTCATCTCTTTTCTCTTTTCATTTTCCACAAATAACATCTCTCCCAACTCTAAAAACCGAAATTTGGAAAAATGGATTTCATAATATATAAAGCAATGCATATATCGGGTTCATTTTATTATCGTTGTTATGCTACACTCATTGATGTAACATCCTGTGATCCGATGCTTTGCTAAGACTGATCCTTGCAGGGATGGCTGGGTGGTTCAGTGGTTAAGTATCTGCCTTCAGCTCAGGTCATGATCCTAGGGTCCTGGGATCGAGTCCCGCATCAGGCTCCTTGCTCGGCAGGAAGCCTGCTTCTCCCTCTCTCACTTCCCTTGCTTGTGTTCCCTCTCTTGCTGTGTCTCTTTCTGTCAAATAAATAAATAAAATCCTTTAAAAAAAAAAAAAAAGACTGATCCTTGCAATGGGCTGGCCTTGAAAACAGGCAGAATAGACTACTGGCTCTATTGTGATTTAAGACATGATGATAAGATGGTCAGTCCTTATGTATCCAAGCATTCAGTAACTATTCACTAAAACCTACTTTGCCAAAGGCCTTATGATAGGTAGGCACAGCAGAATGCAACATGGATGTGGTCTTCGTCTAGGAGAGCTTTCAGCCAGTGGGGAAGACAAACAGTAAACCATAAATTGCAGACTTAATTATTTGATCACGATTTTTGGTAACTGCTTTGAAGAGGAAAGAAAAGCTACAAGAGAATCTAGGACAGGGGACCTCGTATGGTCCCCACCTCCATTTCCTCCACAAGGAAGAGACTTTTGGCTTGTGAGCCAAAGAGCAGGAGGCTCCTTCTGCAGTTAAATAGGGAAGAGAAATTCAGACAGAGTAGACAGTATAAAGCAGGAGCATGTGTGTGGAACAGCTGGGAAAACCCACCGTGGCTGGAGGGCAGAACTCAACAGGGAGAATGGCTAGATATACAGATTTGTAGGCCGTGTTGAGGTTTGGTTTTAGCCTAAAGGCCAAAGGAGCCCCTTCCCTGGAATTTAAACAGAGGGTGAAATTATCAGATAAATTTTTAAAGACTCCTCCAACTATCTGGCTAAAAACAGATTGCAGTGGGGCAGAAGTGGATTTAGGGAAACCATGTAAGTAGCTCTGGTGGGAAACTTCCCGAAGTGGGACGCCTGTGTGGCTCAGTTGGTTGAGCGGCTGCCTTCAGCTCAGGTCATGATCCCAGCAACCTGGGATCGAGTCCCACATCTGGCTCCTTGCTCGGCAGGGAGCCTGCTTCACCCTCTGCCTCTGCCTGCTACTCTGTCTGCCTGTGCTCGCTCTCTCTCTCTCTCTCTCTCTCTGACTAATAAATAAATAAAATCTTAAAAAAAAATAAAATAAAGGAAACTTCCCGAAGTTTCTCAGTTGCAGACCCTGATGCCAACAAGCTGAGTTCTGGTGAACACTGTATCCAGAGCAGATTGCATAGATACTCTCGTCGAGGCGCAGACACGCTCGTCAGCAGGGTCTAGAATCTATGGTGCTATTAGCTTTGATGACCTGTGCCTGGCGTTGTCTCCCACCACGAGGCCACGGCCTCCCCGATCACATCTGTGTTGGCCTGGACCACGCGCCTGCTACCTGTTCAGGGTTTTCTTTTTTTCCTCCTTTGCTACACAAGACTGAAGCCTGTTCCCGAAACCTGCCTCTGACCTCTGCTGAGCTTCACCATTCCTTGAATTCTGCAGGTGTTTGCCGACAGCACCATCTTCCCAAACAGGGCCCTTTTCTTCTAGCTGCTTCCAGCTCAGCTGTGGATTCCCTCGCGGGTTTCAGCTCTGCCCTCCATTGAGGTCTTCAGCCAGCCCCTCCCTCCCCTCTCCAAAAGTGCCACTCTGGTGAGGCTGCCAGGCTATGAAAATAGACTGCAAGAAGTAGCTTCCCGGGGTGAGGTATCTATCAAGATCTTCCCTTTGGCAGAAGAGAGCTTAGTTCTTATTCTTACGAGATAGCAAGGTAAGATTTTTTTTTTTTTTTTTAACAATTCCACTCAAAGTACTGTGCTGGTGTTGCACAGGCTTTCCTGCATATCGTTATCAAAAAGATCAGGATTGTGTTTTAGGGCAATGAGTATGGTCCACTGTGCAAGCTCAGATATTTCTTCAAAAATGTTTAAGTGCTAAGCTTTGTTTGCTTTTAACTGGCCTGCGTGTCTAACTCCCATGTTTCCCTGGATTCCTGCAGTAAAAAATGATACACCTCAGTGAAAAAAGATATTGGGATGTGGAAAGAAATGTTATGAGTCAAGGAGCTACTGGCATTTAATCTCTAGCAGGTGTGCTGTTAGATTTAATAAGCATTTCTGGGTATTCGGGGTTTTTTTTTCCTTTCTTTATGACAAGGCCTCTAAGCACATGAGCAAAATTTTAATGAAAATATGAAACATAATCCTAGCAGAAGACAACAAATAATTCTCCATCCTTAGGCTTTCTATACCCCTCAAAGGAAAGAGAGAGAAAAGTTTTCTCTGATTTGCTAGGATACATTTCTTGTTCTTTTGTTTTCTTTTCTCCTTTTTCAATCCAGGCAGGAGAGGCCCTTCCATAGAAATTAACTAGCATCTCCTTTCCTAAGACTGAAATCTGAAACACATACATAGGTTTCAAGATAACATTTTTTTAATCTGTGTCTGTGGTTCCTTTTTTAAACACCTTTTCCTAAAAATAAAATTCTCAGTGTGACCAGAACAAACACAGACTGTGTGAAAGATGTTTCTGCCAAGTTGTGAGATTGATGTGAATTAAAGTAGCTGAAATGTAAGCCCATGTTATTGTAATCTGAAGTGTTAACGCGTGCCCTTCATCTAAGAAATGCAAAATATTTTCAAAACAAGCATCTGGTGACACTCAGCAGGGTCATATCCGTACAGCTCTCTAGAGGAGCTAATTTGTCCTGCAGAGACTTTGGGATGTTTTGCTAAAATACTGACCTTTACTTCTCAGTGCAGCCCAGAATTTGTAATTCTCTGATGAACTTGTTTCATGTTTTATTCTGGTAATCTGCTTGCTCCCCAAAATTCTAAAGAATCTTATTATCTTTAAAGCTGGAGGGGATAATGAATTCAGGGCCTGAATGAATGGTGGGCTTCAGGTGTTTTGACTGAATAGCCTTTCAGGCTGGTTTGGAGTCTCCATTGGTACTGCTAACCGTGGGCTTTAGCACCTTGTACCCTCTCCTCAAATCTGGGCTCTTCTGTATCCTTTCCCCCATGTACTCTTAGAGCACATATTTCATAACCTGTAGATTAGTTTAATTTTTCTGCAATGATGAAAACATCAAAGAGCTTCAGACACTTGAGCTCCCAGCTCTACTGAAGCAGAATAAGTAAGCCCCAAAAGGAAAGGTGAGTAGGAGCCTCCAAGAGATCCAATGACAAAGTCTCTGTGGGAACTATGGAAGAACAATGTCATTTCTGCTCACCAGATATGTGAGCACAGGAGAAGGGAGACCAAAATCTGAGGCTGGTCAAAAACAAGTAGCAGACGCTTTGACTTCTCCTATCGAAATTGGTCAGAAGGTGAACCAACTGTTCTTTTCAAATTATTTCCAAGAGAGCCTCCCACTTAACAGTAGACCCTTCGTTCAGTTGGTCTTTTGTCTTCTATTCCTTTTATTTCCTTTGGGGTTTTCCTGTTTGTTTCATCTTTTTACATAGATGCTTAGCTTCTGGGTCTCATTATTTCTCAAACTTCAACTCAGTGACTTGTTCGGTTTCTTAGCTACATCTTTAACACCAATATCAATAGTAGGATTTAGTTACATTCCTTTTTTTTTTTTAATATTGTTCTCCATCCAACTATATTTCCCTCTATTATTCTGAGCTAGCACAAATCTCTGACTCATCTTTCACTGCATGCTGCCTACCTTCACCAAGGGTAAAAAGAAGACCCATCTTGGGACGCCTGGGTGGCTCAGTCGGTTAAGTCGCTGCCTTAGACTCAAGTCATGATCCCGGGGTCCTGGGATCGAGTCCTGTATCAGGCTCCTTACTTGGCAGGGAGCCTGCTTCTCTCTCTGCCTCTGCCTGCCACTCTGCCTGCTTGTGCGCTCGTTCTCTCTCTCTCTCTCTCTCTCTCTCTGACAAATAAATAAAACTCTTAAAAAAAAAAAAAAAAAAGAAGAAGACCCATCTCTGAAAGTGGGGGGGATGTTTAAAAGTTCTCTGTTGGGGGGCGCTTGGGGGCTCAGTCAGTTGAATGTCTGACTTCAGTTCAAGTTATGATCTCCGGGTCCTGGGATCCACTGGCTTCCCGCTCCAGGCTCAGCAGGACTCTGCTCCCCCATCTCCCTCCACCTCTGCCCCATACCCCCACTCATTTTCTCTCTCTCTCTCTCTCTCTCTGTCTCTCTCTTTCTCAAATAAATAAATAAAATCTTTAAAAAAAAAAAAAAGCTCCCCCTTAGCCCAATTTCTGTGGATTCATAGTCCAAACATAGACACATAAATGAAAGCTGAATCTCATAAATATTGGAGAACATAGCTGATGAAGGGCAATATGTTCTTGTGTGCTTAATTATCTTTATGATTAACAGAAAAACGTCTGACTTTCACAGGACAGAAACAATTTTAGTTCATCAAAACAAAGGAAGATTAAGTTTTTGTGCAACCAAATGTTTTCTGGCCTAAAGGGAGACCCGTTAAAGAAAAGAACACAAAATCACACATATGAAATTAGAAACCCAAGGGAGTATATGTGTGGAAAGAGAAAATACAAAATACAGAAAATACACCATACAGAGAAATAGCATGATATTTTATTAATTGCCTGACAAATCTCTCTGATAAACTTTTTCCTTTTTCGCTTCTATTCTGAAAAAAATGTACAAAATTAATTGTAACACAAGAGGAATTAAAATATGGTTTTAAGTTGTTGCTACTTTGTACGGAGCTGCATGAAGCATAATCAAATTACTCTTACACAACATCGACTAAGTTGATGAATATGTGTAGGTATTTTGCCAACCAAGCACTTTTTCTTCAGTCTGTATGTCTGCATTGTGGGCCAATTTGTGTACAATTTCATCTGGAACTGCACAACGATCTAAGGACAAGATAGGTCAGATACTCTATGAGGTGATCTGATGTATTGGAAGACAGTAAGCAGGATGTCAAGGGGCCCATTCTCCGTTTGTAGTGTTTCTAAAGTCAGTGACTTATAAGCACAGGAATTCTTGGACCAAGTTTTATCTTGCGTGATACTCAACCAAAAAAGGAAAAAATATGATGCATTTATAATTGTACACTCTGCATTAATAAATGTATTCCTGACAGGAGGGAGCAACCATTTTAATTAGGTAATAATGTGAAATAGGTGCTCTGGTTACAATTCTACACTTTCTACAATTCTACACTACAATTCTACTACATTGTAGAATTCTACAATTCTACACCGACTAGCTTCCGGCTTCCTGTTTTTAAAACCCTTTCCTCTTCCATTACCCACCTACTTCAGCGCCTGGCATTATAGGGCACATTCGTATCACAATATGACTTCTGATCTTGTGTCTTCATGTCCTAATGCCAGGTGGGCAGGAGAAGCTTCCTGAAAGCAATTCCTTCAAAGGGATGACCAATTATAAAGGGAAGTGACTGTCATTACTGCATTCCCAAATGCCTGACACCCCAGGAAATGGGAGGGAATGTCTGCATGGAGACAGGAGACTTAACCAATTATAGATAAAAGTTTGCGAATTTTACAAACCATCTGACTATGTGAACACGTTACTGGGATCACGCCCAGGGCCTTGAAAGGGGTGTGCAAGGAAGAGCCTCCTTTGGCTTCACAGTTAAGTCACTGCAATCTCTAACTTCATTGATCTTTTAAAGCAGAGCAGTTAGACTTCTGGTCTCTGGCGCAACGTGGCTTAGAAGGTGCCACTCCATCCCAACGACAAGTAAAAAGCTAAACAAGCTGAAAAAATTAGCAAGTCTTCTTACATTTATCAGAGAAATGAGATCACAAGGAAACTGCTATCCCCTGGAAAAACAACCTGACAGAGAATCGCAACTTAATAGAGCAGAAACCTGTAAGCACAAACCCTCACAGGAACTAGAAGAAAACCTGAATGGCAATTGACAAATTCGTGGAGTCTCAGTGTGGACAAGTCTGAGAGTTAAAATCTCAGGGCAGGGAGGCACACATTTGTGAGTTTTCTCTCCAGAAGCACTACCTGGTCCTCACAGTGAATATCTGAGAAAAGTCCCCTCATGCTTCTTGCAGGGATAAAGGGTAAAGGAGCTATCTGAAATATGATGGGGGGTTCTGTTCTTAACAAAGTCTGCCCCTAAGAGAAACGATTTTACTAGAACCTAACCTGCTGGGGTTTTTATCAGAGCCTACCTTACCTGAGGGCAGGGAAACACACAACCCCAGACCCCTTGCCATCCTGTCCTGCTACTGAGAGGTCGTGGTGAAGTTCAGTGGAGGAGACTGAGACCTAATCATAGGACCAGCCAGTGCTTCCCCTCTCCCTACACCTTGTCACTACATTACTAAAGGTCTAATTACCACGGTTCCTTTGACTAAATACATGATGTCCACTTTTCAACAAAAACTTTCAAATCATACTAAAAAGCAAAAAGTTTGAAGAGCCTGAACAGTATCAGAACCAGAGTCAGATATGGCAAGAGTGTTAGAAATATTACAGCAAGAATCTTAATAACTAAGATTAATGTCCTAAAAGCTTTAACAGAAAAAGTAGACAACATATAAGAACAGATAGATAATGTTAGCAGAAAGATGGAAATTCTAAAACACAATAAAAAATGCTTGAGATCAAAAGACGCTATAATGGCTATGAAGAATGATTTGGTAGACTGGACATGGATGAAGAAAGAATCTCTGAGCTTGAAGATATGACAGTAGAAGTTTCCAAAACTGAAATGCAAAGAGAAAAAGACTGAAGAAAAAAAGAAAAGAAGAACAAAATATCAGTTTTAAAAGGTATAATGTATGCATTATGGGAATATAGGAAGGAAGGAAGGAAAAAGAAGGAAAGAAAGAAAGAAAGAAAGCAATTGTATGCAATAATGAGTGAGAATTTCCCTAAATTAATGTCTGACAGACTCACCAAGATAGACAACTTCTGAGCCATAAAATGCATCTTAACATATTTTTAACGATATAAATCATGGAATGCCTGGGTTGCTCAGCTGGTTAAGCGTCAGATTCTATATTTCAGTTCAGGTCATGATCTCAGGGTCATGAGATCAAGCCCCATGCTGGGCTCTGCACTCAACATGGAATCTGCTTGTCTCTCTGCCACTGCTCCAACCCCCACTCACACTGGTGCTGTCTCTCACTCTCTCCAATAAATAAATAAAACCTAAAAATTTAAAAATTTAAAAATATATATACATATATATCACAAAATGTTTGCTCTCAGACCCAGTGGACTTAAACTCAGAAGTAATAACACGAAGGTGAAAAAAATCTCGAAAAACAAGAGGATTAAACACTGCAATTCTAAATACACACGGGTCAAACTAGATATCTCAGGAAAAATTAAGAAGCATTTTGAACTAAATGAAAATGAGAATAGGGGTGCCTGCGTGGCTCAGTTGGTTGTGCATCCAACTCTTGGTTTTGGCTCAGGTCATGATCTCAGGGTCATGAGATTAAGCCTCACATCAGGCTCTATGCTCAGCACCGAGTATGCTTAAGAGATTCTCTCCCTCCCTTCTGCTCCTCCCCCGCTCATGCTTTCTTTCATAAATAAATAAATAAATAAATATTAAAAGTCTTTTAAAAATAATAAAAGAAAATGAAAATAAAACATTAAAATTTGTGGATGCAATAAAAGCAATGCAAAAAAGAATTAATAGCATTGACGCATGTGTTAGGAAAGAAAAAATATCTAAAATCAACTGTCAAAGTTTCATTAGGAAACTAGAGAAAGAAGAGAAAATCAAATCCAAAGTAAGCAGAAAAAAAGAAATAGGAATCAGCAGAAATCAATGAAATTGAAAAACAAGAAATCAATACAGAAAATCAATGAAACCAAAAGCTGATTTAAAAAAGAAAAATCTATAAGCCTCTCACAAGGCTAAGAAAAAGTGCGAGGAGACTCAGATTACTCTTACCAGAAATGAAAGAGGGGATATAAGCACAAATCATATAATTTAAGATGAGCTTGAATTTGGTGATGACTTTTTAGATACAGCTCCAAAAGCATGATCCATAAAAGAAATAATTTATAAGCTAAAGTTCGTCAAAATTAAAATCTCTGGGGGCACCTGGGTGGCTCAGTCAGTTAAGTGTCTGTCTGTCTGTGACTCAGGTCATGATCTCAAGGTCCTAGGATCGAGCCCCATGTCGGTCTCCCTGCTCAGTGGGAACCTGCCTCTCCCTTTCCCCTCTACTCCTGCTCTCTCTCTTGCTATCTCTCTCTCTCAAATAAATAAATAAAATCTTTTAAAAAAATGAAAAACTCTGCTCTGTGAAAGACACTGTCAAGAGGACAAGAAAACAAGCCACAGACTGGGAGAAAATATTTGCAAAAGACGTATCTGATAAAGGACTGAAATCCAAAATATACAAAGAACTCTTAAAACTCACCAGTAAGAAAACAAACAACCAGATTAAAAAATGGGCGAAATGCCTGAACAGAGACCTCACCAAAAAGATATACAGATGGCAAATAAGCATATGAAAAGATTCTCCACATAATATGTCATCAAGAAGTTACAAATTAAAACAACAATGAAATACCACTACATACCTATTAGGAAGGCCAAAATCCAAAAAACTGACACCACTAAATGCTAGTGAGAACATAGAGCATCAGGAAACCTCACTCATTGCTGGTGGGAATGCAAAATGGTACAGCCACTTTGGAAAACAGTTTTGTGGTTTTTTACAAAATTAAACATACTCTCACCATACAATCCAGCAATTGTACTTCTTGGTATTTCCCCCCAAAAAGTTGAAAACTTATGTCCACACAAAACCTGCACATGGATATTTATAGCAACTTTATTCAGAATTGGCAAAACTTGGATGCAATCAAGATGTCCTTCGGTAGGTGAATGGATAAATAAATATACCATGGTACAACCAGACAATGGAATATTATTCAGGGCTAAAAACCAAGTATCTACTAGGCCATGAAAAGACAGACTTAAATGCGTATTACTAAGTGAAAGAAGCCAATCTGAAAAACTATATGGCATTCTGGAAAAGGTAGAACTATGGGGACAATAAAAAGATCAGTGGTTCCCAGGGGTTGGAGAAAGGAAGCAGTAAGGAGGCAGGGCACAGAGGATTTTTAAGGCAATGCAACCACTCTATATGATACTGTAATGGTATATGTTTCATTATGAAATTGTCCAAACCCATAGAATGTACAACACCAAGAGCGAGCCCTAATATACTCAATGATCTTCCAACGATAATGATATGTCAACATAGGTTCATCAGTTGTAACAAAAAAATCCCCTCTGGTAGAGGATGTTGATAATGAGGAAGTCTATACATGTGTGGGGCAGGGGATATAGGGGAATTTCTATACCATCCTCTCAATTTTGCCATTAACCTAAAACTTCTCTAAAATACAAAGTCTATTTAAAAATAAATATATAAAATAAATTAGTTTTTTTTTAAAAGAATGGTTGCTTATGTACAACACCCAGTCCTCCATGTAATAGGCATACCTAAACAATGAATCTTGGACCCCTCCATCAAAAACTAATGATGTATTTTATGGTGACTAACATAGCACAATAAAAAAGGAATGGTTGCTTGGAATTATTATAGATAAAATTATACTCATTGGCCATGGAAATTAAAGTCACTTGCTCTGCATTAGGGTCTTAAGCATATTTGCAATAATACTGGAAATCATGGCAAAAATAATGAAAAGGATTTTCAGTCATACGCTAAAAGAGCTATCTTTTGTTTTGTCAAATAATGGCTCTTTTTATCTCCTACTTCATTCCATTGGCTTCCTCCACTTAGCAACAAGAATACAGCAATTATTTTATTTATCCACATGCCTTTCCTTAAAAATCTTCCTTTTCTGTAATTCTGTTATTTAAAACATAGGATGGTATTTGCCAATACAATGACTTTCAATTATCCAAGGCCAGACTGATATTTATGTTAAATTTTTACAGTTGGGCAAAAAACAAAACAAAAACAAAAACAAAAAAACAAAGAAAATGAATTTGTGAACAAAACTAAAATAACTATGAATTAGCTAAAATAGCTACCCATTTAATTATATTTTATTGTAATACTACATAGTAATTAAACTTTTTTCCTGTTGTACATTCATTATATATTTGCTATGCATGGAACCTGAAGTTTGGTGTGCTGTGATTCAAATAAATAAATATTTGTTATACCAGCAAACTATGATTGGTGCCATGAAGAAAATGTCTGGAGGATTTAATAACAGGAAGATCTGACCCAGTTCTTTTTTGGGGAGTTGGAGGGCTGAGGGATGGTTGTGGGGAGAAAGAAGGTTTGGCTGAGAAAGTGGCATTTGACTTAAGCCTGGAGTTTGAAGAATTATAAACAAGGCTAAAAGGCAGAAATGAACAGATAGAGGACATAGTCTGTGAGAAGGTCTTAAGAAAGTTAAGGATATTGGGGCATCTGGATGGCTCAGTTGGCTAAGCTACCACTCCTGATTTCCACTCAGGTCATGATCTCAGGGTCATGGGATCAAGCCCCATGCCCACGAAGCTCCAGCTCTGTGCTGAGTGCAGAGTCTGCTTGTCCATCTCCCTCCCCCACACTTGCAAGCTTGCTCTCTCTCAGATAAATAAATGAACTCTCGAAAGAAAAAAAGAAAGTTAGGAGCATTATCACTTAAAGAACTAGAGTGATACTTCTCTAAGTACATCATTTTCATCACTTTGACTTTTGAACCATGTTACTTTTTAATAATCATAAAATATATTTTATTCCTAAAAAGGAATACAAACTAAAGCAAATAAACCTTATTATATTTCAAAAGAATAACATAACCACATTTGAAGTGGAAGAGTGTGGGAGACAGTCAGGAAGGACTATTCAAGTCACTCTTGAGTACAGCATTTTAACATAACTTCATTCTAAAAGGAAACAACTGTATGAACACATGATTTTTAATATAATAAGAACGTGTGTGTGTGTTTTTTAGCACTGTCTGCTGAGAAGGCCTAGAAATAATCAGTCCCCAATAGCAGTTAGAAGAGTTAATGCCCAAATTTTGGCTTCTAAACATATATTCTATTAAAAGAATCAAGGCTCCTTGGAGAAATGGCTGATACAGCCTGAAGCAGAGAAAATGTAAGAGGAACCTCAAACATCTTGTCACACCACCATAAGAAAGCAATTCAAAAATAGTGGGGATGCCAAAAATGCACGGGAACCTATTTGGAAAGATTCTTACCCAGCCAAATCTGGGACACTTTCAGCAAGAAAATGACTATATTAATAGATTAAAACCCATTAAAAAAATAAGAATACATGAATTCATACTAATATAGAAAGCATAGGAATGAGTAAGTGAAGGAGTGAATGGATGAATGAATGAGGGATAGAAAAAGCTTTTATTTTATTTTTATTATTATACATATATATTTTTAGATACTGCTTGCTGGGGGGTGGGTGGGGGTAGGGGAAGAGAGAGAGAGAATCTTAATCTTAAGCATGTTCCACGCCTAGTAAGGAGCCCAACATGGGGCTCAATCTCACAACCCTGAGATTATGACCTGAGCTGAAATCAAGACTCAGATGCTTAACCAACTGAGTCACCCAGGCATCCCAGAAAAAACTTTCATATGACAAATATCATAATAATTGATTTAGGCAAAAATTATCAGTGGATACTTTAGTAGGTGAAAGTTTGACAATGAATCAGAGATCTACATACTCTTACAAAATACTATCCCCTAATAAAATATTTGTTAATTAAAAATAGAAAAATAGAAACTTTACAATAGAGAAACCTTTAAACAGGGATCAAAGTTAACATCACTGGTATTAAGACAGATCACTCTCACGTACCGTATGATACAGCGCCCTGAGTAGTACAGAATATCACATTTGTAGTATCCCTGTCAAAAAACTTCAAGCTAATCATGAGGAAACATCAAACAGACCCAAACTGAGGAACCTTCTACAAAAATAACAGGACTCTATTCCTCAAATATGTCAAGGATGTGAAAAACAAAAGCAGACTGAAGATCTTCTCCAGATTAAATGAGACTGAAGAGATATAAAAACTAAGGGCAACCTGTGATCCCAGACTGGTTAATAGACTGAAAATTTCTTTTCTTTTTCTAAAACTTGTTCTTTTAAAATTAAGAACTTCAGCTCCTCAAAAGATATTCTTAAGAGAATAAAAGGACAAGCTATACCCTGTGAGAAAATATTTAGAAATCATGTAGTTGATAAAGGATTGCATCCAGATTATATAAGAACTCTCAAAACTCAACAATAAGAAAACAAAGCAATACAATTTCTGAAAGTGGACAAAGGATTGGAACTAACACTTTACCAAAGAAGAACTGGGGATGGCAAAAGACCACATTAAAAACCCTCAACATCACTAACTGCTAGAGAAATGTCAATTAAAATGGCAAACAGATACCCCTACCCATCTATTAGAATGGCTAATATTAAAGAGTGTAAAAATTATTAGCAACAGTGTGGGGCAATTGGAGGTCTCATACAGTACTGGTGGGAATAGAAAAGAGACCAACCACTTCAGAAGACAGTTTGGCAATTTCTTAAAACGTAAAATGGAGTGCCATTCCACTCCAAGGTAGTTACCCAAGAGAAATGTAAACATATGGCCATACAAAGACTTGCACATAAATGTTCACAGACATTTTATTTGTAGCAGCCAACCACTTCCCAACACTGCAAATGAAACAAAATCCAGTCTAAGTCACATCATCTCTAGATTTGCTATAATACCTCCTGAAACACATTAAATGTTTGTGTCCCCCAAAATTCCTATGTTGAAACCCTAACCTTCCATGGGATGGTACCTGCAGGTGGGGCTTTGGGAGGTAATTAGGTCAGGAAGGTGGAGCCCTCACGTATGAGATTAGCACTCTCATAAAAGGAGTTCTCTCTCCTTCTTTCTGCCGTTTAAGGATACACTGAGACATCAGTAGTCTAGAGCCCAGCAGAAGGCCCTCACCAGAACCTGACCATGACAGCACCCTGATCTCAGATTTCTAGCCTCCCAAACTATGAGGTAAATTTCTGTTGTTTATAAACCATTTAGTCCAAGGTATTCTGTTATAGCAGCCTGAACTAAGACACCCCCTAACTGGTCTCCCTGTTTCTGTTCTGTCTCCAGGCGCAACGGTAATATTCTCAAAAGAGCAGCCAGGTGATCTCCCATAGCTCTGTGTCCTACGTGAATGCTTACGTGAGCTGACTTTCCCACCTCTACCCATCTTTCGGTCTGTCTGACTTCATCTCCTACAAGTCTTGGGACTCAGGTCCAGCCCCCTGACCTCCTTGCTGTTCCTCACACACCAGGCACGCTCCTTCCTTAGAGATTTTGTACCTGCTGTTTCCTCTCCCTGGACGTTCTTTGCCCAAACATCCTCATTGATGGTTCCCTTCCTTCCCATCTCTGCTCAAGTGCCATCTTCTCACTGAGAATTCTCCCCTCCATCCCCACCCCTCACTGGGGATTCTTTTGGACAAACCTATGTAAAACAGCTAGCTCCTTACCAGAGTCACCATTCTATTTCTCCTTCCCTGAGGTATTTTTCTCTGTAGTACTCCTCACCAGCCAACAGTTGTATATTTACCATTTAGTGACGGTCTCTATGTTCTCACAACAACTAGAATATAAGTTCCATAAGAACAAAAATATTGTTTTGTCCACTGCTGTGTTTTCCCAGGCAACTAGAACAGAACATGGCATGTAGGCATTCATTAAATTCTTGTTGGTTGGGTACATTAATATCTGTAAACTTTTGTTTGACATCTATAACTTGATAAAGTTTCCTAACATATTAGAAGCAATTTTTAAATGAAAATATTTACATTAAATTTATATTGTTTCATATTTTTATGTGTTTTTTTTTTAAGATAGAGAACAGATGCACATGTGAGTGGGGCGGGGGGAGGTTGAGGGGATGGAGGAGGAGTGAGAGGGTCAGAGTGAGAGGAAGAGAGAGAATCTTAAGCAGGTTCCACACCCTGAGCTCACGACCTGAGCCAAAATCGAGAGTCAAACGCTTAACCAGGTGCCCCTTATGTGCTTTGTTTTAAAGTGACTTGTCACTGTTCATTCTTTCCTTCCCTCATCCTTACCCCACTAGTTACTGAATTTTAAATGTGACAACACTCTAAGTGTCATGCTATTTTCTCTACTTCATTATCTCAAGGTTTGTACAACCTGAAGAGGGGAAGAAGGATCAGATCTGGTGCTAAAATGTACAGTAAGCATTTTCCTAGTGGGTTGGGAAGGAGACAGTAATTTTAAAGGCAGAGGATAGGAGGAAAGAAAAAGAAAAATGGGTCTTCCTGGAAGCACTGTTTTCTAACCCTGGTCCTTGGGTTGCTCAGAGCCTACATGGCATTTTATAGCTGCTGCTCTTACGTTGTCCTACTCCATTCTCGTGATGATTGAGAAGCATAATTTGATTACCTGCAGTTCATCGGTAAGGACGCATAGTCGTTATCACAATGTATAACTAAATTAATAGAGCAGGAATTTGTCCAAAATAGCTGCCAGTATTGTTCAGTCTCTAGCCTCTGATTGTATACTACTGGTCACTCCTGGTTCCTAACTGGCATAATAGAAACGTCTTGCAGTGATTCCATCTCCTCACACCATCCTGCTGGGCTAGCCTCGTTGTTTTTACAGAAAGGAAGTTGCTTTGCCATTTGTACAGATTCTTTGCTGCTTAAAAAAAAATTACAACGTGACCAGTGTGAGGCTATGCGATCACTTAAAGAGAACCAAAGAATCAGAAGTAAGAGTAAATCCTGAGAGGGGGTATTTGACAAGATTTTAAGAACATACAAGAAGCAAGTCTGAGAAATTATAGAGAGAAGACTATTTTAATATTTTTAATCTTCCAACTGGGAGTGGAAGAAGGGAAATGAAGAATAGTAGATGGCAAAGGGATTCACATTTGGGTGGTTAGTTCGTTCACTCGGAATGGACAAGGTTGAGATTAAATAGATACAGTGAGGCAGGAATGTTACTCGGGTTCATTTTAGTCTTCCCCATCTTTGATTAACCTCACCAAATTGCCGCATACCCCTCTGCTATGCTTCATGACCTAAATACTTAAAATTAAAATGTTTCAGTTGTTGTGCTTCCTGAAGGGGGTCATAATATTGCATATCCCAAGACTACCAAATGCGGTGTCAGGACCCAAAAAATGTTTGCCATAGGTATTTTTAATACTAAAAAAAATAAATAAATAAATAACCATTTCATCACAAACACTATAATCTACTCTTGTATTCATAGATCATCCTGCAAGATATATGACCTCTTTCCAGAGTACCGGAAGGAAAGCGCTCTACTTTTTCCCCTTTGATGCTCTTCCCTCTTCCTTCACAGCCTTAATGAAGACATCTGCCTGACAATATTCAGCTTGTCAAATTAGACAATGAACAGCCCAATCTTCCTTGTCATCTGCAAAAAAAAAGGAAACCCCAAAGAATGTCAGAAATCCATACACTTTATCTTGCCCTCAGCCTAATTATAAGAAGAATGATGGATGCTGAATGGTTTTACAGGCCTCTTAATTTTGATGCTCCCTCCTGAAAAATGAATCTTTATTACTACTAAAACCCATGAGCAGCATACATAAAACAGAGAGAGAAATTGCTTAAAAGTGGATGGTAAAATATGTGGCTTTTTCACCTATTCAAATGCTTGATCCAATATGCCAAAAAGTCTACCTATCAAAGTACAGAAAGAAAGTTGAATAAAAAGGAACGTTCCCTAAAGGCTTTAAAAATCATTTCCAAGTTTCCACAAAGAACTAGACTTGCAGATGACATGCACAGGACTTACACACTCACATCTGTTGTTCATGTAGCTCTCTTGTCTATCCCCATTCGAATTTATTCCCTCTCTTCTCTCCTCTTTTTCCACAACATTTCAACAGCAGCTCTACTGTCTAATGTAAAAAACAGACACCATCTCTTATGTCCACTTGGGAATCACTTTTTGTGTTTACTATTATAAATTCTTATTAAGCAGACATATTTGGAATGTGTTATTTAGACTTATTTCCTATGACAAATAAGTATGAAATGGGTATTATTTGAGATGTCCCTATGACATTTCAAAAGAGGAGCAACTTAATCCAAAATACTACTTCCTTTATGGACATTAGTCTTCAATGGCTACCTAATCCATGCACTCTCCCCTGCTTTGCCTGCTTGCTTGCTTTCTCTCTTTCTAAAATTATATTTATTTAAGTAAACTCTACACCCGACGTGGAGTTCAAACTCACTGAGTTCGAGTCACATGCTCTACCAACTGAGCAAAGCAGGTTCTCCCCGGATTTTCTTTTAGAAAAGTACCTCACCGGGGTGCCTGGGTGGCTCAGTGGGTTAAGCCTCTGCCTTTGGCTCAGGTCATGATCTCAGGGTCCTGGGATCAAGCCCCGCATCGGGCTCTCTTCTCAGCAGGGAGCCTGCTTCCCCACCTCTCTCTGCCTGCCTCTCTGCCTACTTGTGATCTCTGTCAAATAAATAAATAAAATCTTAAAAAAAAAAAAAAAGCACCTCATCCCTATTGTCTGTGGTCATGGTAGAAGGGCAATTGCTTGTCTTCTGAGGCAGGAAGACCCAGGTCCTTTTTCTGGTAGACCCAAAGGTTGGACATGTGACAACCTCGGCCTACCAAGTTATCTCTCTTGGAATGATGAATCTTGAGTGAGTGACGGAAGAATGAAGAAAATACTGTAGAGATGACTTTGTTTCAGTTGCTTCAGAAGAGAAGAGGTGTGCTGACCAGGCATCTTTCACCATGCGGTGATTGCTGTCCTTCTTACTTCCTGGACCTCTCAAGCTCCCTTTGCTCCTCTCTGTTCCTAAGCCTGGCCTTACAGCTTCATAGCCTATTATCCCTACATACATAAACACTATATCCATTTCCATCCCTGACACCATAGTCTTCAACTCTCTTCTTTTTTTTTTTAAGATTTTTAAAAATTTATTTATTTGAGACAGAGAGAGAGTACAAGCGGGGGTTGGGAAGGGACAGAGAGAGAAGCAGGCTCCCCACTGAGCAGTTGAGCAGGGAGCCTAAATCAGGACTCAATCCCAGGACCCTGGGATTATGACCTGAGCCAAAGGCAGATGCTCACTCAACGGAGCCACCCAGGTGCCCAAACTCTCTTTTGTTTAAGATAACAGCAGTCAGTTTCTTTCGACCACAGTTAAGGAAATTGGTAGAATATGTGGGAGATAGAAGTGAATACTCAAAAGATAATTTATAAACTATTTCTGATCTCAATGGAAATATGTGTGAGAGGAAAATTGGATAGGGTGTTTCTCTACTATATAAAGAAATAGACCTCTTACTTGCAAAGAAATATTTTTAGGCTTTTCCCTTTTAAATACTTTCAGCAAGTTTTGGAAAAATGGTAGCCAGACTTTAAAAGAAAAAGATGCAGTTATTGATGTGAGATACTGTCCCTCCATTTTAGGTCAGAGTTAGAAGGATATTAATAGATAAGACCAGGGGTTTTTAACTTGACATATTGTGAAACCTGAAGCATTTAGAAATTTTGCTAGGTTAGGGGCACCTGGGTGGCTGTCAGTTAAGCATCCTACTCTTTCTTCTGCTTAGGTCATGATCCCAGGGTTATGAGATTGAATCCCACCTCAGACTCCACGCTCAGTGGAAAGCCACCTTGAGATTCTTTCTGTCCCCCTTCTTCTGCCCCTCCCCGATCGCATGCACATGCATGTGCTCTCTCTATCTCTCTCTCTCAAATAAGTAAATAAATAACTTTAAAAAAAATTTTTTTTGCTAGGTTAGGGAGAGTTCTGGATAAAAGACCAAATGATCACAGTAATGACAGTGAATGGAGTGCTTATGACAAGAGATCATGTCATCAGTGGTCCCAATTAATACTTTTGTTGGCAAGCAGCTGAGTCATGACACGGCAGTGAGTGAAGAACTGTGAATGAGTAGAGAGAAGCCCATGGATGAGAGAAGATCACATAGGAAATCAAAATGCTACACTCATAGACAAAGTTGGGTAATGACTCTACTTGGTTAATAACAGTCATTAATATTCCCAATACACTTCACTGTGTATCACTAATTTTATTGGGAATTTACTTTTGATACATGTTTTTATCACTTTAAGTTTTCTTAATATTATAGAAAAAACCCTCAAAGATTGTGAATTCTGCAATATGGTAATTTACCATACTATGGGCAACACAGAGCTTGGACTGAATGGATCCATGTGTGATGTGTGTGTGAGAGAGATAAGCATAAGTATACAGAAAACCAAGGGGGTGGGGGGAATGGATGGAAATTCAAGCCTGAATTGTCTGAACCAAGCTTCATGCTGGAAAGAAATGAGAGCCAACATAAAGATTGCAAACACTTAAGGAGTATTGGGAAAGAAAACATAACAGAATTTTTATAAGAGCTCAGGGAGACATACATGTTAAAGAGAAAGAAGAGCCAGCAAAATATAAAAATATAAAATACCCTTCTTCACTGAAGAAGGAGCAAGAGAACTAAAAGAATACATTATAATTGCAGTAAAGAGAGATTCAGGAAAAGGCTGCACACATGTCAAGGAAATTGCTGAGAAAGAAAAGGCCCTCAAATTGAGGCAGACATAAACATATGATGACATTATTAACTTTTTCCTGATTTTTAATGAAAAGACATTCGTCGTTCAATTTGACGAAATTCTGAAAAGCATTTGGAAGATACCAAAGATCTATTGACGACCGTTTACCGCAACAGAACTATTTCTGGAGAACAGGCTGAATAGACGCATGTGGATTTTCGTGGTAAGCATTACAGAGCCAGGGACAGGGAGACCACTTAGCGTCCAAAGGTTGGTGTGTGACCAGCACGCAAGAAAGGTAAAGAGCTGAGGCCAAAGTTAATTCTCGGGGCAGTTCTATGTGACTGTGATTTGTTTCATTATCATACATGGCAAGAAGAGCACTTTGGAGGGACGCCTGGGTGGCTCAGTGGGTTAAAGCCTCTGCCTTCGGCTCAGGTCATGATCCCAGGGTCCTGGGATCCAGCCCGGAATCGGGCTCTCTGCTCCGTGGAGAGCCTGCTTTCTCCTCTCTCTCTGCCTGCCTCTCTGCCGCTTGTGATCTCTGTCTGTCAAATAAATAAAATCTTAAAAAAAAAAAAAAAAAAGAGCACTTTGGAGTAAAAGAAGCTTGGGTTCAGGGCACTTGGGTGGCTCAGGTGATTAAGCGTCTGCCTTGGGCTCAAACCATGACCCCAGGGTGCTAGGATGCAGCCCCGCATCAGGCTCCCTGCTCGGTGGGGAGTCTGCTTCTCCCTCTGCCCCTCCCCCCCTGCTCGTGCTTTCTCTCGCTATCTCCCTATCTCCCAAATCAATAAATAAAACCTTAAAAAAAAAAAAAAAGGAGGAGCAGCTTGGGTTCAAATCTGAGCTCTTTTCAGGTCTTTCCTAGGTGTGTGACTGCAGACAGCTTTAGTACTCTCATCTGTAAAAGCTGTGTTTGATAGCGTATATATAGGGCTGATAAAGTGTTTAATACTGGAATTATTTTTTAATACCTGCACTGATGCAGGAAGAATTTAGAAGCTCCAGCTTGCTGTTTCTCTCCTTTCCTTGTCCCTGCCACCACCAGAAAACAAACAAATAAGGCAGAGCCTCCCCATGGATACTTAAATTGAAATCTGAAAATCCTGTTTTAGATGGATCCATCTGGCTAAAGACTATGTACTATTTAAAAAATTTAAAAATACTGTAAGATAACACATGCGGTCTGTCAGTTGCTTCTGCCTCAGTGGACATACTTCTGAAATCCTTGGCCGAGAGCATTTTTTCATGGAGAAGGCCCATAAAAGCCCTGAACCCATTTGCTGTGGTGGCCGAGAGGCCTGTGAGGAAAAGGGGAACCTAGGGGCACAGAGAGATTTTAATCTCCTTTATGGTTATTTCCTAGGGACTAACTTAGAGAGTTTGGGAGGTATTATTTGGGGTGGGGGGAAAGATCTGTTTGATATTCAATAGTTAGGACTTTCTAGAGTGCCGTGAAGGTAAAATATAAAAGTCTTTATTAATATTCAAACATTTGTAATACTTTTTTTATGCATAGACTTTATTCCCAGAGCTCTGGGGACTTTGCAGACACATTACAATTCAGACTCAATTTATCTTCACGAGTGTGTCACTAACGTGTGTAAGGAGATGGTATAATTCTATTATCTTCAGATTAAAGATACAGGGGGGAAAAAAAGCAGAGACAGATAAAATAATTTATCTATGGCCTCACTATACGTAAGTAGTTGAGCAGGGAATAGAACCGGTCATGTAATAGATACCTCTCCTGTCAGATAAGGACACCAGCATCCCATCCCAGCTGGGACCTGACTTTTTCTGAACCCTTAGTACCAGCGGATGAAAGGATGAGAAGATAGGATCCTACTCAGGGAAATAAAAATAAATAGTTCAGTCTCCAACGCATCCCTGCAGAAATAACGGCTATGGATTTGGTCACTGTAAGTAAGGCCAGAGTTGAGGCTGAAGTTCAGAGTAGCTTCCTGTCCATTAGCTGAGCATTTGTGTATTAGATAAAGCCCAGGAGACCCCCACTTTGCTGACCTTCCCACCAAACCCTTCTCTTCTTTTAAATTTAAAAAAAATTTTTTTTTAATTTTAATATAAGGGCACCTGAGTGGCTCAGTCATTGGGCGTCTGCCTTGATCCCAGGATCCCGGGATCATGCCCCACGCTGGGCTCCCTGCTCGGCAGGAAACCTGCTTCTCCCGCTCCCACTCCCCCTGCTTGTGTTCCCTCTCTTGCTGTCTCTCTCCCCCCCCACCCCCGCTCTCTCTGTTGAATAGATAAATAAAATCTTTTAAAAATAAATAAATAATAAAAATTCTAACATCGTTAACATACAGTGTTCTATTAGTTTCAGGGACAGTATAGTGATTCAGTAATTCTGTGCATTACTCAGTGTTCGTCAGGAGAAGTGTCCTCTTGAATCCCATCACCTAATTCACCCACTCTCCCTCAACGTCCTTTCTCTATAGTTGAAAGAATGTTTCTCAGTTTGTGCCACCAAACCCTTCTTTAGCCATGTCTTGTTAAGCAAGTCTCTTTGCAGCTCCGGCACAGTTGAACAGATCCTTAATCTTCACCTAACATTTCCACCCACCAAACCAGAATCACACTGCAGCCGCTCTTTACGGTAAAATTTAGAACATCCATACTACCTCTGGCACTGAGCCAGTTCTGTGGCAAGACTTTTCTTTCGTTTTTCCAGCAGTTGTTTTCATTTCAGAGGTCACTGTTCATAAGAAAACAAAGGAAAACCTAGCATGAATATTCTCATGGAAGGATAATAAACAAGCACTCATTCATTATTTTTGTTTATAAAAATCTACTTCCTTTATTTCTTGAGAAAAATGAAATAAGATGGTAGAAAAATTACTCAAATAGAATGGTTAAGCTTAAATGGGTAAGATAATTTATTTGGCTTAAAGGTATCGAAAGATGTTGTAAAGCCTCAAATCAAAGTCTTTCTTAATTGCTTGCGATTATGACCAGCTTGAATTGAGGTAAGAAAAGCTGCATTCAAAAATCTGTGAATGGCTTAGGGACAATCTCTTCTGTCTGACACTTGAAGCAAACCAAAATAAAGTCCCCATCAATTTTTTTTCCAGTTTCATGGAGAAATAATTGACATATATCACTGTATGAGTTCAAGGTATACCGTATGATGGTTTGATTTACGTCTATTGTGAAATGATTACTGCTGTAAGTTTGGTTAACATTCAGCATCTTGAGTAGATACAATAAAGAGAAAAGAAATATCCTCTGTACTCAGCCTATTTGTTCTGCCCCATCTGCCCAACCCCAGCAACCACTGATGTTTTTATTCTTGTATAGTTTTGCCTTTTCCAGAATATCATATAGTTGGAATCATACGCTATGTAGGCTTTTCAGATTGGCTTCTTTCCCTTAGTAATGTGTATTTAAGATTCTTCCGTGTCTTTTCATGGCTTGTTAGCTATTTTCTTTTTAGCACCAAAGAGTATTCCATTGTCTGGATGTACCACAGTTTATTTACCCATTTATCTACAGAAAGACATCTTAGTTGCTTCCAAGTTTTGCCAATTCTGAATAAAGCTGCTATAAACATTTGTGTGCAGGTCTTTGTGGGGACATAAATTTCCCACTTCTTCAGGTAATACTAAGGAACATGACTGCTAGATCGTGGTAAGAGCATGTTCAGTTTTGTAAGAAACCACCAAAGTGTATTTTCCATTCCCACCACCAATGAGTGAGAGCTCCTTAGTTCCACATCCTCTCAAGTATTTGGTGTTGTGTGTTTATTTTGGTCAGTCTAATAGGTGTGTCATGAAATCTCATTGATTTAATTTGCATTTCCCTAATGATGTGAGATGTAGAGCATCTTTTCATATGTTCATTTGCCATTTGTATATCTTCTTTTTTTTTTTTTTAAAGATTTTATTTATTTGACAGATAGAGATCACAAGTAGGCAGAGAGGCAGGCAGAGAGAGGAGGAAGCAGGCTCCCTGTTGAGCAGAGAGCCCGATGCGGGGCTCGATCCCAGTGTATATCTTCTTTAATGAGATCTTTTTTCAGGCATTTTGCCAATTTTTTTAATCGGGTTGTTTTCTTCTTGTTGAGTTTCAAGAGTTCTTTCTATATTTTGGATAACAGTCCTTTATCAGATGTGTCTTTTGTAAGTATTTTCTCCCAGTTTGTAGTTTATCTTCTCATTTTCTGAACAGAATCTTTTACAGAGCCTAAGTTTTTAATATTAATAAAATCTAGCTTACCAATTATTTTTTTAATGGATCATGCCTCTGGTATTGCATCTAAAATGTCACGACCTATGCAAGATCAGCCAGGTTTTCTTCTATGTTTTCTTGTAGGAGTCTTACAGTTTTGTGTTTTACATTTAAGTCTACAATCCATTTTGAGTTAATTTTGTGAAAACTAAAAGATCTATGTCTAGGGGCGCCTGGGTGGCTCAGTTGGTTAAGCAACTGACTCTTGATTTTGGCTCAGGTCATGATCTCAGGGTTGTGACATTAAGCCCTGTCTTGGGCTCCGCTCCAGCCACTGAGCCTGATCAAAAGTCTCTCTCGTGCTCCCCCTGCCACCTCCTTAAAAAAAAAAAAAAAAAGTACCTGACATGTTTTGGGATTTTTTCTAATTCTTTGTTATTGGTTTTAAGTTTAATTTTATTGTGGTCCAAGAGTAGCATTGTGTGACTTTTCTTCTTTAAAATTTGTTGAGGTGTGTTTTGCAGCTCAGAATGCCGTCTGTCTTGGAGAATATTACACGTGAGCTTGAGAGGAATGTGTATTCTGCTGTTGTTAGCTGAAGTAGTTTATAGATCTTAATTAATCCAGTTGATTGATGGTCCTTATGTTTCTACAGCCTCCTTTTTCTCTCTTTCCCTAAATGGACTTCACAATATAACTGAGTGATATAATTTTGTCTCCCAAAATATACTTCACATTTTTTTCTATCTACGCTTTTTTCGCTGCTCCTATTGCTTAGAATGCATTTACCCTCCATCCCATTTAATAATAACCAAAGAGTCAATGCACTAGGAAGGTATAACAATTCTAAATTTAGATATATCTAATAGCCTTGTTTCAATATATGTAGAGCAAAACTTTACCAGAGCTACAAGGATAAATATTCAAATCCACAATAAAAGAGAGAGATTTTTAACACAGTTCTCATTAGCTGGTAGAATAAGAAGATAAGAAATCTGTAGGGATTTAGAAGATTTGAATAACAAGATAACAAATCTGACTTTCCCAGTACACACAGAATAGGTACAAAGATTGGCATCTCAAGAAGATAGTTGAGAATAGAAAATTACATCAAAAAACAAAACAGAGGAAATATTTAAGAGCAGAAATTCAGGTCTCCATCACATATTTTTGTATGTATGTTGTTATTTTGTTTTATTTTTAACAACAATTTAAAAAAATATAAAAATCATTCTTAGATCACTGGCCCAAACAAAAACAGGCCATGGGCCAGATTTGACCTGAGAGCTGTTGTTTCCTGACTTCTGTTTCAGATCATACAGATATTAAAATGATCATAAGGGGAAATAATGGAAAACTTTATACCAATAAACTTAAAGTTTTAAATGACCTAGATAAAAACCCAAATTACCAAAACTAACACAAGAATACAAAATCTAGATTGTTTTGTAACTATTAAAGTAACTGGATTCTTAATTCTTTCCCACAGAGGAAAACGACAGGCACAGATGGCTTTCCTGGTGACTTCTACCAAACATTTAAACAGACTTTTCTAGAGAACAGTAAACAAGGGATTATTTATTTTCCATCATTTTTGAGGGAGCTTCAGAGTCTTGATATCAAAATATGACCAAAATATTATGAGAAAGAAAAGTTTCAAGGCAATATCACCTAGAGCACAGATTGAAAAATCGTAAATAAAATATTACCAGGTCAAATTTACCAAAATATAAAAATTTGAGTTTATTCCAAGAATGCAAGATTGATTGAACATTCAATCAATGTAATTTATTACATTATAGAATAAAAGAGAAAAATCATATGACCATCTTAATAAACAAAGAAAATATTGTGATAAAATTCGCCATCTATTCATAATAAAAATTCTCTACAAACTACGAAAAAAAGAAATTCCTTTATTTCAAAAGAAGTAACACCAGGAAATATAAGGAAAGCATTAAGCTTAGTGGTGAAATGGCGAAAGCTTTCCTACTGAGACCTAAAACAAGGCAAGTAGGTCTGCGAGCACCGCTCTCATTCAACATTGAATGGAAGTTCCCAGCCAGTATAGAAAGGTAACACAGCTAATACAGAAAAAAGAAAAACAAAAGAGAGAGAGTGACAGAGAGACAGAGAGACAGAGAGGAAAAGACTGAGGAGATGGGAAAAGGAAGAAATAAGAAATAAAACTTTCAGTAGTCACAGACGATACATGTATGTGTTTGTAGAAATTCCAAAAAAGGAATATAAATCAGTATAGTTACTGAGGAAAACAGTATGGGGGTTTCTCAAAAAATTAAAAATAGGACTATCATATGATCTAGCAAAGTCCACTTCTGGGTATGTATCTGAAGGAAATGAAATCACTGTCTCAAGGAGATATATACACTCCTACATTCATTGCAGCATTATTTATAATAGCCAAGACATGGGTGTAACCTAAGTATCCATCAAAGGATAAATGAATAAAGTAAATGTGATATATATGTATATTGTGATATATATGTATATTACATATATATAAACTTTTATTCAGCCATAAAAAGAAAGGGAATCTTGACATTTAGAACAACGTGTATGAACCTGAAGGCATTATACTAAGTGAAGTAAGTCAGGCAGAAAAAGACAAATACTGTATGATTTCACTTATGTATGGAACCTAAAAAACCAAACTCAAGGTGTCTGGGTGACTCAGTTGGTTAAGCGTCTGCCTTTGGCTCAGGTCATGATCCCAGGGTCCTGGTTTGGAACCCTAGGTTGGGTTGGGCTCCCTGCTCACTGGGGAGCCTGCTTCTCCCTCTCCCTCTTAGCTCCTCCTCCTTGTGCTCTCTCTCTCTCTCTCTCTCTGTCAGATAAAGAAATAAAATCTTAACAACAAAAAAAAGTAAATTGGATAGGGGCGCCTGGGTGGCTTAGTCTGTTAAGTGTCCGACTCTTGATTTTGGCTCAGGTCGTGATCTCAGGGTCACAAGATCGAGCTCCATTTTGGGCTCCACACTGGGTGTGGAACCTGTTTAAGTCTCTCTCTCTCCCTCTCCTTCTACCCTTCCCCCCAGCACACGTGCTCTCTTTCTCTCCAAATTTCTCCCATTTTCTCTTCTAGTTTCTCCAAGAGTAAATTGGGCAAATAATTGTAGGTATATTCATACAATGGAAGACCATAAAAGAGGATGGGGCGCCTGGGTGGCTCAGTGGGTTAAAGCCTCTGCCTTCGGCTCAGGTCATGATCCCAGGGTCCTGGGATCGAGCCCCGCATCGGGCTCTCTGCTCAGCAGGGAGCCTGCGTCCTCCTCTCTCTGTCTCTGCCTGCCTCTCTGCCTACTTGTGATCCCTGTCTGTCAAATAAATAAATAAAAAATCTTAATTTAAAAAAAAAAAAAAAAGGAAGACCATAAAAGAGGAAAATGAACAAACTATAGCTACAATCAAATCCTGGATAAATTTCACAAATATGTTAAGCAAAAGAAAGCCAGTCATGAAACTATTCAAACTGTATGACCCCATTTACTATAAAATTCAAAACAGTGAACTATGGAGTTTGGAGATACATTGAAACTATAAAGTAAGCAAGGAAGTAATTATATAATAGCCAGGGGGAGATGGAGGAGATATGACAGGGGCTTTGGAAGTACTGCTGAGATTTTATTTCTTGATATGTGTGGTGGTTACATTAGGATTTGCTTTAGGATAAATTCTTGGGCCCACATTTTTATTTTATACATTTTTGTATATGTTCTATTATTTTTTAAAGTTGCATCTCTTGAAATGTAATTAATTTAGTAATAATAGGGATTTTAATGGTTCTTTCTGTTTTTAATTGGGATGTAATTTACATATAACATTGTATTAATTTTAGGCACATACAACACAATATTTTGATATATGTATATGTTTTGGGACAAACACCACAGTAAGATCAGTTAACAGCCATTACCTGTGGTGTGTCATAGTTACAAATTTTTTTCTTGTGATGAAAACCTTTAAGATCTATTCTCTTAGAAACTTTTTTTTTTCGAGTAATCTCTACACTCAATGTGGGGCTTCAACTCAACCCCAAAATCAAGAGTTACCTATTCTACCAACTAACCCAGCAACTTTTAAATATACAATACAGTATTATTAATTATAGCCATCATACTGTACATTACATTCCATGACCTGTTTATCTTATCACTAGAAGTCTGTATCGTTTGACCCTCATCACCCATTTTTGCCTGCCCCCTCCACATACACACCACGTCCAACTTTGGCAATCACCATCTTGTTTTCTGAATCTGTGAGTTGAGTTTTTGTGGTTGTTGTTGTGTTTTCAGGTTGCACATACAAGTGAGATTATAGGGATTTGTCTCTCTGTGTCTGACTTATTTCATTTATCACAATGCCTTCAGGATCCATCCATACTGTTGCAAAGGGCAAGATTTCCTTGTATATGCTTTAAATTCCAAAACTGAAAAGCTTAAAGAAACCTTCCACATGAACCAGTTGGTGGTGTCCAATGACACTGACACTTGCGGCAGCCAATGGGCTATTAAATTTAGCCATGGTCTTTGTAGTGTGCCTGGAATAATCTTATATTAAAGCCCACACAGCAATCCTCACTGAAGCTATCATCTCGCTGATTTAAATGAAGGACTTAAGAGTTTCCCTTTTATGAAATGTACCTGGTAACGATTGCCAGAAGAGAAGGAACAGCAGGTAGTTTTAATTAAACTCTCCTAGTAGAAAAAAAAATTCTCTTCTGCTGCGTCATCTATGGACTTGTAGGACCTCTGCCTTGTGTAGGAGAACTGTCAGTATGGACACACACACTTAAAACCCATGAGAGGGCCAGGAGCACAGATCCTCGGCCCTGTGGCTTCCATCACAGGAGGGAGTGATGGAGCTAAGTGAATTATCTCGATGGAGCAGCCTACTGTCCTCTATAGGCATTGAATGTATCGGCATTGACAAGCCTTGCCTCCCTTGTCATTCCAATTGAGTTATTAAAATTAAAGCAGACATGTTTAAAGCTCAAGTGTTTTTGTAGGATTTCTTAAAAGGGTCAGAAATCTGTGCCCTAAATTCTTAACAAGCTGCTTTCCCAGTTGTTTTTCCCTTGAGGAGAAAAAACTCTAAAGGGTCACACCTATATTCTTGTAGATTCACTGCTTTCCTCAATTTCCATTCCACCGGCTTAAGGTTTAAACTTTTAATATTAAAAAAAAAGATCTCTACTTGATATGAGAAAATAAAAATTATATTTAAAAATCCTTGCCGGTGGCCTTCACCCACCTCAAGCTTTTTGTGACAAAAGTCTCAAAACTAGTCTCTGTAGACATATCTGGAGCAGAAGAAATCAAATGAGAATTTTCATGTGCTCAATGCCATTGACTTAAAAGTCACTTAGGAAGAAAAGTGCTGGAGCATGCTAGAGCATACTGGCTCCTTGAGAAAAGTTGAGTGGTCAAGGCTGGGGTGAAAAGGACATATTTCTGGCGGCAGAGAACACAGAATTTTTTAAAAATCTCTTAATGAAGATATTTTTCAGACTAGAGCAACCTCCGGGAGGGAGTGATTTGAAGTGACATCGTTTGAGACATTTAAATTATAGTGGATAAAATACTCAAACCCACCACAAAGAAACACTCTTTGTAGAACTCATGGGAAAATTAGTGGGATTTATAATAGGCCTTTTCTGTGCAGAAGTAAGCCTAGGAGGCAGACCTACTATTGAATACATGTTATTTTAAATGGAGTGTGACTATATTGTAAGTCAGTCCCTTCTTCAGAGGAGAGCATGAATGGGTAGGTTAGCCAAAAATTAAAAAGGTTTTCTTTTTTAAAGTAGTAGATTTCTTCACAAAGCCTACCTAATTATGTGTGTTTCTCCTCAAGAACCACATGCTTCAATACTCACCTCCTTTTAAGTACTTTTTAAAATGTTCTCTGCTCCCAGGATTTCCGACTTCTTCCTCTAACAAATCGCATGTAACAGAGAAGAAAAGTTGTAAACTCACACAGTTTTCAATTTCAAATGCTTAAATTTAATTCCACTTTTTCCAAGGACAATGAATGTCATGGTGACCCTCCATGCCAAGGCTTTCCCACTGCAGGGTTGACCCAGCACCGCCCTTTTTGAGCAGAAAAAGTTCCACAATCAGGAACTCACTTGTTTGGAATCAAGCCCTTATGAGTTAAGGGGGAAAAAATTTTACAATTTTTTTTTTTAAAAACCACAACAACCTACCTTCTAGAGAGCCTTCATTTAAAAGTACAATTGCCATATTCTGTCAGCCTATTGATTTTTCTTCATTGTTGAGATGAAGAATGTAAACAGAATTGCATATTTACTCATTCTGTTTTCTGATACATTTGCTTCAAGAGCTCCATGCTTCTGTCCCATGCGAATGAGAGGCTGCTATTTCCAGAGCTGGTCCATGGAGATGACCGATGAATGACAAAATTCTGATTAATGCTTCATAATTACGAGTCACTTCTACTTCAGGAGCTTTTTATAAGTCCACAGTGTTGACCCCCCTACCTTCTTTTTCCCTTGGTAATTGCTGAAGTTTGGCAGGCATTATGTTTGTTGCCTATAACATATGGCTAATTGAATCTGAGTCGGGGAAAGAAGGACCAGATTCCTAATTATGAGCCATGCCACAGATCTGAAATCTGAATAAATAGGAAACAAGGAAAATGCTGCTGACCCAGAAAGCATACTGGTATACAGTGGTTGTAGCAGAATGCAACTATTTCCAGAAATGCTCGAATATCCCTTCTTTACGTTTTGCTCTTTCTTTCAATCACAGGAGGCATAGAAAGATTAGACAGAGATTTGCTTTTATCTCTGTGATGTCTGCAAGTCTGGACACTGGATGCCTGATACTTAGTCTCTTGAAATTCACACAGTCTGACACTAGGGCACTTTGCATTTCTAAAAAGGCAAATGCCAGATTTTCATGTTGTAGATTTTTCTCCGTCCTCACCACTTCAGTAATGAAGATACATGTATATATTTTAAAATGTGTGCTTTGATTTTGGATGAATTTTTCTACAGCAGTTAATTTAATACTACCATCCCTCCTTTGAACTGCCTCTCCTGGGGGAAGAGGGAAGGCAGTAAATGAAATGCACCAAGAATATCCACTCACCAATTTTTGCTAAACATTTTAGTAACAGTGCCAGGCACAATGCAAGGTGTCAAAATGTGTATACAGATGTTAAGACACTGTTTCTCAATTATTTTTTTCAGTGCTTGTGAGGGTAAATAAGATGAACAATAGAAGTATAAGGTGAAATATGTTGTGGCATATATGTAAGAAAATATTGTCTGATTAATGCCTCTCACTAGACTATAAATGCTATGAATGAAACCTAGCACAGTGATACAAGTGGGTGTTCAGTAAATATTAATTATAAATCAATCAAGGGAAGAATGAATACGATATGCACTTATATGGGATTTAGAGAGAAGTCGTGTCTGATTGTGGGATTTTAAAGAGGCTTTTTAAGGAAACACACTTTCGTTTTAAGTCTTGAATGAATGGATAAGGGTATACAGGTAATAGGCCAAAAAAAAAAAAAAAAGCAAGATACAGACTATATTTGGGTGGCACAATTGATCTAGTTTGTTTGAGAAAGTCATATGTAATACTTGACATTTTGCAACATGTCATAAATTTTATTAAGATACATGAAAAAGAGTCATGTGAGATACACCTCAAAAGGTATATTGGGAACAGATCTTAGATAACCTGGATTACAGGCTAATGATTATGACAAAAAGCAGTGATCTATCAATGTCCATGAGCTAATTCAAATCTCAACCATTTATTCATGACAGGAAATGCTCTCTTCTCTGAAATCTCTCAAGAACTCAGGCAACAGTATTAACACACTACAGTGGAAAACAAAAAGTACGATTTTCCCTTGAATTCGTTTTCAGGAACAACCTGGAAGGTTACTGAGAATACACACACATGTTAAAATCTTCAATCCCTCTACCTTTTTCTTTTGGGCAGCTTGCCAGCTATAACAAAAAATAATGCGGAAATTTAATTTAAGTACTGCTATCAGTGGTGTCTTTATCTGTTAACAATCATTTTTATCAGAAGACATTAAACATCTCACATACAGGCGTGGTGGTGCTGAGAATGCAAACAATATCTTCGGAATGGGGTGGCAAAGACTACCGGTCGTTTGTACCAACAGCTGTTCTTCAGTATATTAACATCTTAAAACCCTATATTTTTGCGCAGGAAACAGGGCCAACTGCAGACTTCCAAGGATAAAGTACACATTTTCATCTCTCTTTGCTAGTATAATTATGTGATTTAAAATTTGAGGAGTAATAAAAAATAATACACAAAGCGTCTTAGATTAGGCTGTTGCTAAGGAAACATTCATCTCTCTCCTTTGCGCCCAGAGGAAGATACTTCCACACCCTTTGATGTTGGATTTGGCCATGTGACTTACTTTGACCAATGAGATGTCAGCATACATGACACACGCAAAGGCTTGAAGTGTGCCTCTGAGGTTGGGCTTACCTCTTGCCCTCCTCCCAGTTGCCATGAGAAGAACTTCCAGTGTGTAGTTTTTACCCCTTTGACCCAGGCTGGAAAATGAATACCTCTGGAAGAGCCCCGAGTCCAGCCCTCAGCCAGCGTGTGGAGCCACTGAACTCCAGCTATCACACAAACGTGTGAATGAGAAATAAATGCTTGTTGTTTTATGTTACTAGAGTTTGTGACTGTTTGTCATCCAGCATTAGTTGACTAATGCCATCTTCTGCAGACTCTGTTCAAATTTGTCAAGCTTTTATACATCGAGAACCACAGACTGTCGTTTTTAACCACCCCCAAATCAACCTGTTAGTACCAGTAAAGGGACTTAAAGATATGAACACTTAATTCGTATTTTCCCTATAACATGCTCATGTAATTAAGATTAAGAATTGAGTTATGTGGCTGGGCAATCCTTTCTACATCTATCAGCTTTTACAACAGAACTCACAGACCCAGTTTGTCTGGAAATGTGGCGATAAAGTAACCAACTGCCTTTGCTGTGACGACCAGAGCTTTTGAAGATTTCTTCTCTATTTATGAACTTGGAAACAGGAGTCTGTCTCCTCACACCATTTGTTCCTGATTTCCCTCATCCTTAGCAACTGACATGACAATCATTCTTGTTGAGAACATTAATAGCTACTTTACCACAGGTAATGGCAATAAAAGAGGTACAGATTATTGCAAAATAGGCAATCCTTCTCAAGAGAGCTCTCTTTGTTTTATTATTCTGTCCGTAAAACTTTCCAGCCCCTGGAATCTGATGTGGTCTTTCTTCTCCTTGGAGGCTATTGGCTCAGATATACATGTGCTCTCCTCATCTTCCCAAATAAAGCTCTTCTTTATTTCTTCGGCTCTCCTAGTTCTCCCCTCTTCCGTCACTGCTCACATGTGAATGTATTTTTCCTCTCAGGTCCTGATTTACCAACAGTGGCTCCAGACACGTGGCAGTGGTCCCACAGGGCTAACAGTTTTCTGTTGGTCCCTCTGTGAGCTCACACCTTGTGACCTGTGTACTCAGCTCCTCACGGTCCGTGCAACAGAATTAGTGACTCTCCATCTACTCTTCTCATTTCCTCCTTCTGAATCTAGCTCCTTCTCTTTCCTGTAATAAGTCTCTTGCTTGAATACTACATATAATGACTGTGATTTCCTGACTGAACTTACTTGTTTTTATGGCATTTTCTCCCCGCGTCCTGTCCCGTTCCCCTGCCACAACCCCACTGCTCGCTCCCGCCAATCAAACTGGAAGGCCTTCCGGAGCTCCTGTGCACGTAAAGATATTTAACAGCAAAGAGGGGTCTTCTGGGATTTTGTGTTTGGGCAGCCTGGGCCCATGGTTCCTTAAGTGCCATGATGAATTTACAGGACCGTTGTGGCAGATATCATTTCTGAGCTGTCGGAGTATGAGCTGCTGCTGTAAGCTTCTTGTTTGAAACTAATTATTTAAAAAATGGAACAATTAGGTTTTTCGTGTTTTACCTGTTTTCTTGTTATTTGTTTATTTAGACCTAATGATGTCATGAAAAGAATTGACACACTGAGAACATTATGAACCTAGAAAGGGTAAGAACTTCTGCAGACTAGTAAGGACTCGTGATGTAGGAACAGTTTAGAACGAACACAGAGTAAGAGCAAGGGTCCCCCCCACACACCCCCATAAAGCCCCTGACTGTCACATGGAGAGATGGGCTAATCAGGACACAGAACTTTTTCCTAGAACCAAGCTCCTTTGAGACAGCCAAACTCCCTGATAAGTCTTTGGGATCTTAGAGCAAAGGAGACTGGAGCCCAATTCTATGAACAAGCCCCTAAGAATCAGCAAGAGGAGGTCTTAGCCTCACAGAGCTTTACAAATTCCAGCATCACACAGGAGCAGCAGTATGATTCTCAAGAGTGCTAGAACCGAGAGGGAGCAGAGAGTTCCTGACAGATCTAAAGACTTCATTCAGGCAGAAATGAAGGATGCATGCTTGACGAGCTATATGGACAGGATGGGGCAATGGTGGTCTTGAAAATGTATGTGCGATCAAATGTCAAATTTAGCCCTGATGACTTAGACCCCAGTAAGCCCTCTAGGGCTTAAATGTAACCCAAGGAGAACAGAAGTACAGATAGAGGGAAACCAACTACATTAACCACAGTTAAGTTTCTACCATGCTGGAGGAATGGGTGTGCAAACAGAAATTAAATCGAGTTCTTGAAAAGTAAAGGTCCATTTCTTACATACTTTGATCTATGGACTGAGATTTATAACACCTATATAAGCATATAAAATGGAAATCATTTCACCACTTTTTAAGAAGGTGCTGCTTTTAAGAGACTCTGCTTTCTTTTTTGAGAAAAACCTCCTGTCCAAATACCCAGGAGAATTTTTTTTTTTTTTATGTCTCTGATGAAGAGAGATTGTGGTCCAAATGAAAACCTACTCAAAACCTACTCAAAAAAAATATCATGCCCACTGTGACATAGTTTATAAATATTAGAACTAAAAAGAGACACTAAGACTTTTTGTCTAGTGGTTTTCAAACACTTTAAATTCAGAAACTATTTACCAGATCGAATATTCTTAGTAGAATATTATTAGGTACCCCAAGAGATAACTAGCAAAAAGTTTATTGACTCAAATTTATAATACTTATTTTAAAAATAACATAAAAATAATAAGACTATTTTGCAAATGCAAAGATATTAACAATTGGAGGTTATTTCTTTTAATTATGGTCTTATATCAAACACATGATCTTAAATCGGACACGATGCTCAATTTTTTTCTCTATTTTGTAGTCTACATTTCCATTGTTTGATTCACAAGGTAAATGACTGAACTGGTAACAATTTTCTAATAGCTTATCTTGCTATCTCGGATTATTACTCAATGTTCTAAGTATCTATTGCAATACAACAAACTATCTTAAAACTTAGTGACTTAAGAAAAATCACAATTCCTGGGGCACCAGGGCGGCTCAGTCATTTAAGTGTCTAACTCTTGATTTTGGCTCAGATCATGATCTCAGGGTCATGAGATCAAGCCCCATGTTGGGCTCCGAGCTGAGCATAGAACCTGCTTAAGATTCATTCTCCCTCTCTCCCTGCCTCTCCCCAAACCAAAAAAAAAAAAAAAAAAAAATCAGAACGACTCCTTTAAGTCCAGAATTCAGACAGAGCACGGATGGTTGATTCTGCTCAATGTGGCATTAACTGGAATCATTTTTCAGTGGCCCTCAGCTGATAGAGGACCTTGTATGGAGTAACCAAAATTACTTCACTCACATGTTTGATTCTTTGCTGGGTACAGCTGGTAGGTAGGCTTAGCTGGGTCCTTCCCCCTCTCCATGCAGACTCAGGGTCTCTCCGTGTGTTTACTCCAGCAGGGTAGTCCACTTTCTTGCATCGTAGCTCAGGAATCCAAGAGTGAGTATTCCAAGAAGCCTGGGAAGAACCTGCAATTCTTCTTGTGACCTGGTTTCAGAATTTCAGAAATCCTTTCCAATATATTCTGGTGATCAAATAAGTCTCTATGACTTGCCCAAGTTCAGAGGTGAGGAGGAATGCACTCTACTTCTCACTGGGAAAATGGCATGTCCATACAAAGAGCTGAAAGAATTGATGGTGGACCCTTTAGAAATAGCTGCCACATTCAGGAAAACAAATCAAGATGTTGAAAGAAAAGTGGAGTTTCAATATTTAGTAAGTAATAATAGTTCCAAACATTTCTTAATGGGTAAATGTTCAATTTGGAGAGAATCAATGAACGGGTTTTTCAGGCTGTCATTGCCTGGTGGAAAAACAGTCTTTGAACATACATTGTTACATTAGGACACATTTCAATGGTGTCTTTTTTTAAAACCCTGGGCTTAAGGAACAATTTCGTCCAATATTTCTTAAAATTCACAAAATAATCAGATTTGTGTTATTTTGTATATTGAGTCTAAATTTTGTTTCCATTTCTTTATGGACACTTTAATCTATAGCTATACTTCATCTAGAGCTTGAATTGCCAAACTAACATGGGCTAGTTCATGTTCTATAACTCACTGTCCATATCATTACAAATAATCATGAAAAGCCAGCAATTGAAAATGTAAGCTTTAATAAGATTGAGATTGGTGTGGCACTATCTAACACTGTGTGCAAAGATGACAGAATCTTTTTAGAAGCTAGCGCTTGCCTTATACAACATATGATAACCAAGTACATTTTGACGACTTTTCTATGAGTCACCAGTCCTTTGGTGCTCTTTTGCCCCATCACAGCTCTTACACAGCCACTGAAGATACTCTGACATTAGTGGTATTTGAAAACTGATTTTAACTCTTATTATTTTCTTCTGGTTCCTACGAATCATGTGTTTGACAGCATTGTATCTTCTTCCTATACACACGTCAGAACAAACCATAAATTAAGCAAAACTGAGATCCACAGTATTGGCAATATCATCCATGGGTCTGTAAAGAATTCATATCATTTCAGCTTCCTTGCTAATACGTCAAGTTCAGCTGATATATTCTTAAATCCTCTCTAGACTGTGTTATCAGAGAATGTTACCAATCAACACCAGATTTGTTATTGTGTTGTATGTTATTTGTTGCTGTATAGCAAACCACTCCAAAGATTCGTGGCTTAAAATGACAATTTTTTTACAATTTTTTTTATAATTATCTTTTTCACAGGCCTATGAATTAACTGGTCCAGTCTTCTGCCAGTGGTGCCTGGTTCACTCCTGTGGCTGAGTTGATCAGGTGGTCTCCCCCGGGCCAGACGGTCTAAGATGGTCTTACTCATGTCTTGGGTTTTGGTGCTAACTGTCAGTTAAGCTGTTCTTTCTGTGTTTTCCCACCATTTGGTAGCTAACTAGGTTTCTTTACATGGTGGCCAGAGCATTCCAAGAGGGAAAGACAAGAGATCCATGGCTTTGGAGGCCTCACCTCTGTACAGTGTAACTTCAAGCAACCTTGGATTAGTCTAACCAAGCCATACGGCAAAGTTCAGGTTCAAGGGATGGGAAAATAGACTGCATCTCTTGATGGGAGGAGCTATCCAGTCGTGAAAGAATCTGGAATCCTTCTGTCTACATTCACAAAATTTCATTTCCAAATGGTGTTGCAACTTGTCATAGGACAGAGAAATATCTTGCAAAACCTCATTACATATATCACATTGAAGATTTAAGCATTCTTATTACCACAAAGGTAAGTCCCAGTGATAAATAATGGTAAGGGAAAAAAATAGTGCTTCTAAGTTTTCATCTCTTTACTGATACCTTAACCTGTAACTATAATTTATTAGCACCCTGAGCTGCCAAACAAATACAGACTTGTATCATAGTGACTTTGAAGAGGATTTTCTGCATATTGCTTTCATTTTGCCTACTGCTGTCAGTTTGGTCGATAAAATCTGAAAATACATTTAGTACTTTACAGTTTGATTCGTTTTATTCTGAGTCTAATCAATACAGCAAGTCTATCCTAAAATGTGGGCCTGATCAATATTATCATTTCCATCTGCACATTTGCTTTTCAGAAGTCCTGCTTTTAATCAACAACCCATTTTTAGTTGCAGGATGAATTATCCCAGATCACCTAAAATGTGTATGTATGTGTGTGTAAAAGTTAAACACAAAGCACCTCAAACATGGAACAGTTTTATCAAAAAGATCAAGTAACAAGCCTTCAAAGTGAAAAAGGAAGCATTTAAACACACTGCCAAGTGCATTATTGAAAAGAGATGTAGAAGGGCACCTGGGTGACTCAGTCGGTTAAGCATCTATCTTTGGCTCGGGTCATGATCTCAGTGTCCTGGGATCGAGCCCCATGTTGGGTTCCCTGCTCAGCAGAGGGTCTGCTTCTTCCTCTGCCCCTCCCCCTGCTTGTGTTCTCTCTCGCTCTCAAAGAAATAAAATCTTTTGGAAAGGAAAGAAAAGACTTGTAGAAAGTAGTCAGTCTGGACACTGCCACTGGTGATTTCATGGTGACTGGAAACCAGCCAGGCACATGTGTATACCACTGGTTTGTCATTTCTTTGATGGCAGCCTCTGTATTTAGTTCTATCATCTCCTGAGAGAGAACCTGGGCCAAAATTTGCAGAATTTTCAAGAACTATATTCTTCTTAGTGCATGACACATTTATAAGGCAGTGAAACTTAAGAACAGGATGTTTTATTACGGGGTTAAACACACAAAAAATAAGTTAATGTGATCATGTCTGGGTGGTCTCAAATATGTTAAAATCTGGGATTTAACAACCTGAGTTTGTACCAATTGAATTTTTAATAGTCCAAAATTTCCTTTTGGAATTTGAATCAAATGTTATTAGAATGTCTAGAGTATGAAAATCACTATTTTGGTCAAAACGTATGTTATAAGTAGACAACATAACAAAAGAAGCTAAGAATGCTGCTCAAGGATTAAGTAGCTGGGGCAAAACTCCAAGTCATGGAACTCCCAGGTCATCATCTTACTAGACTTGACTATCCCCTAGTTCTGATTTCTATCTAACATTGATTCTCCTGTCCTTTGACCTCAAATATCTAAAGAAGTTTGGAAAGAGAAGTTTTGTTAAGATCAAACATAACACTATAATTCACATCTCCCAGAACTAAAAATGACACTGAAAAATTACTCTTCCTATCAAGTTGTGTAGATGTATATAACGTAATATATCACAAGGAAGGTTCATTACCATTACTATTCCCCTCAGGCCAAGACAAAGTAAATCCTCCTTTTAGTTTCCATTTGCTTTACGTTCTTAAATTAAATGAATCGGGGTGAAGAGCTCTTGCTAACATAAATTTTCGAAGTATATTCTGATTTTAGGGTTCTAATTCCCACCAAACCGTTTATTGATTTAATTCCTCCAATACAATCCAGGTGGATGTAATAAAGGTTTACTCTGCCAAATTTTCAAAAAGGACAATCTTCTACTCCCTCAAAAATATAGAATTATTACCTTCCTGAGCACACCTCAAAAACCTTATGCCAAAAGCTGAAGAAAAGAAATATCTAGTGTTGAGGGGATTTTAGGAAACCAGGTACTGAAAATTTGTTTAATATTTCTAGTGAGCTAGTAAGCAATAAATATTTTAAAAAGTCTTTAAAATTGTGCAGTTCCTTTGAGCTATTTTATTGTGAGAAATTTAACTTAATGAAATAATCTCCCTGTGTATATAAATTTCCTATAAATATGTTATTCACAGTATGTTTCTTCATATCATCAAATTAGCAATTACCTAAATGTCCAAGAGTACAAAACTAGTTAAATAAACTATATTATGTCCACAAACGAGCCAGTAGTCAATAGTGACTAGGATCTTAGTAGTCAAAGTGATCCAAATCTGGGTTCAAGTCACAGACTATCTGTGTGACAATGAGGAAGTTATTTAAAGTTTCTAAGCCTCAGCTTCCTCATGTTAAAATAAGCTTGCTGAGTTACTGTGAGGATTAAATGAGTATTTAAAGGAGAGCTAGCTCTGGTACACAGCAAGTGCTCGGTAGATCTTAGCAACAGATACTGTTGATTTAGTTGAAGTGTTTGGGAACCATTAAACATCATTTTATAAAAGAATCTTTAGGCATACTGAGGCAAAGGGTTACAAAATAGCATATATATTAGGATGTCACATTTGTGCATGCCTCCATTCTTGCACTGAGAAAAAAAAACGCAACAGGAAGATCATCATTAAAACGTTAAAAATTACTACCCTCAGATATTTAAATTCTGGGAGATTTTAATTTTATTCTTTAATATACAATTCAACCTTCCTACATAAGTAATGTTTAATTTACATTTGGAAAAGGCCCCACTATTGTCAAACCCTTTCTAACAGCTTGCTACTCAAACAGAAGACAGGGTTTTCTCATTTCCGTTTCTGCGTGAGGGGAAAGCAGACCCTGGGCCGTGTAAGTCCCTTGTTGAATGGACCTGCTTTTTACCACCCCAGAGAGATCTTCCAACCTTAGCAAAACAAGTTGCAGTTCTTCTATATGTTTCATTACCTATAGACAGATTCTATAGATAGGCAAGAAGTTTTGATAGTCAGAAACCTGAAATTGCAATAATTTAATGGAAGTGGAATAGTCAAATAATCTCCAGAGGCATGAGACAGGATTTGTTCTGCCCTCCCTAGCCTTTTTTCTATTTTACTAACAAACATATGTTCCTTGTCTACCACCATGGTTAGAAGATGGGATGTTGGAGCTAGAAAAGAAACAAGATATATACTCTTACCATCAAAGGCTCCTAATTTCAAAGAAATAATATTTGTATTGCAATTTACAACTTATAAGTATTTCATTCAATTACTGGTGAGCCAGGGACAGAGTCTAGATCTCCTTATTCCAAGTCTGCTATTCTTTCCTCTAAACTACTACTGAATGTGTTAGGTATATATGTTACAGGCAAATCGATATCTGATCTGTTTAGAACCTTCTCAAAGAACCCCTCTATTTGGTTCACATATCAGAACATACAAATTTACTACTCTAAGTTGTTGAAGACATTGTCTTTTGACTCATAGTCTACTATGTCTAATACGTGTAAGTTTTTCCTTTTAGAATTTAGTACTAGACAAAGCTTTACTTTCCTAGAGGAAACATACATCTCCTCCTATTTAATAATAAGAATTATGGAATTAATCATACCTCCCTGTTGACTAGGCTTCCCAAGAAACTCAAAGCCAAATTTGGACCAGTGTATGGCTAGTAATAGTAAGTGTCCCCTAAATAACTGGCAGATAAAAGAAAGAACGAGTCATGAAATGAATGAGTGAGTGAAACAACTGTATTGGCCCTTGTGATTTGCATATTGGTATTATTTTCTTTAGTCCTTCTATTTCTGTTTATATGTTACCATTCTTTTATTATATGTATTCTTATTATAATTAACACTAGATCCTCTGTAGAATGAACCAGGAAATAAATCAATAAACAAATATCTACTGTACATACTGAATATTAAGATCTTTATTCAAAACTTCTTTTTTTATAAAGAGTTATTTATTTATTTTACAGAGAGAGGGAGAAGGAATGTCGAGGGTAGGGGCAGTGGGAGAGGGAGAGAGAATCTCAAGCAGACATCCCTGCTGAGAACAGACCCTGAGGCAGGGCTTGATCCCTGACCCCAAGATCATGACCTGAGCCAAAACCAAGAGTCCAGTGCTCAACCAACAGATCCAGTCAGGCACCTCTTTATTCAAAACTTCTAATGCAGAATTCAGCTCTTCTTAAAAATAGGATAGTCCCTGACAGCACCTAGACCTCTACTCACAGTGCTCCCACGAGGCAATAAATCAAGATATAACCTGATGGGAAGAAAAAGGTGGCCTTGTCATCAGATGCAAAAGACACTGAAAGCGAATATACATTTTAAAGGTCCATTTACTCCAGCTCTTAGTCTCCCAAAGCAAAAATGTGGATTTGCCCTTCAACCCATCATAACCACATGCCTTAAGATGTCCTTGATGTCTTTCTCCCTTTTCTCTGTTTTCCTATATATAAACATTTTGACCTGATTTCACTGATTTCACCAATGTAAAAATTGTAATTGGAAGTATACAAGTGAAAATAAAAAATTATCCATCTAGGTCCCATATCCTCCCAGGCACCAACCACCCCCTTCACAATAACCTTCGCTATGCAAGTATATATTAGATTCTGTGTGCCATGGCTTTGTGACATGGTCACTGTCTACAAGGAGTCTTGGTGTTTATAATACTGATGTGGAAAATACAAAGATAAATATTTCCATCTATTTAGGAAGTATAGAGACAAGGTATTTAGGGGAGGTGATAGAAAGGCATCCTGGAGGAACAGACATCAGAGCTAATTTTGAAGAATGATAGAAGTTAGCCAGGTGGGGTTGAGGGACAGGGCAGAAGAAAAGGTGCAGACAGGAAATAGGACACTGTGAAATGGGCACATACCAGTATAGCTGTACAGATTTCTACACTATTGAAATTGAGGGACAACCTGGGTGGCTCAGTCAGTTCAGCATCTGCCTTCAGCTCAGGTCATGATCCCAGGGTCCTGGGATCAAGTCGCATGTCAGGCTCCCTGCTCAGCATGGAGCCTGCTCGCTTCTCCCTCTGCCTGCTCCTCTCCCCGCTTTCTCCCTCTCTCTCTCTCTCTGACAAATAAATAAATAAAATCTTTAAAAATAATAATAAACTATTGAAATTGCTAGCGGCTATTCCTTCAGCTCACAAGTCTACCCTAGATACTCCGGTTGCCCAAGGCTCAGTGATCCCCAGGTGGGCATCAAGTCACCACTGGGCAGGCACTAATAGGTAATGACATTATTAGACTTGTGCTTTATTCAGATAACTAGCCGCTCTGTGGAGGACTATTTGAGAAAATAAAACTAGAAACAGGGAGAGGGATTGGAAGTCTTCAGACTTTCAGATCAGAGAGAATGAGGCCTAAACTAAGTCAGAGACGGTAGACAGAGAGAGGTGCAAACAAATTCAAAAAAAACCTTAGAAATTAAACTCAGTAGAATTTGGTGAATGATTCCCCAGCCTTTGGCATGGAGTTACTGTAAGACTGTCAGTGTCACCACCCAAAGGGAAATCACACGAGGATATGAAGGTTAGTTTTACACACAGGTTGAGTCTGATGTGTCTCTAGGACCATCAGGTGGATGGCCATCAGGAATTACAGCTCTGAGGCTTGGAGGAGTCGTGAGCTAGGATGTCAGCAGAAATCTGTGTTCATATAACACAAAAGGGGAGATTCTCTCCCAGTGAGAGAGAGAAGACTACGGGGTTTGGGGAAGCCAGCAACATTCAGTGGATGGGTAGAAAGACAGGAGTCCGTGATGGAAGTGAGACTGGTAGAGAAATAGAAGGAAAGGTGAGAAACAAAAAGAGAGAAAAGAAAGAAAAGTTTCATCATCGGGGTGAGATGCAACAGAAGATCTGGTAAGATAAGGACAGAAAAGCGACGAGGTTTTTCCAGTTAAAAGGTAAGTGGTGATCAAGACAAATAAGTTTCAGAAAGTAGAATGGTGGTTGCCAGGGCCTAAGGGGAGGGAGAAACGAGCAGCTGCTGTTCAGTGAATATAGTTTCAGTCATGGAAGATGAAAAAGTTCTAGAAAGCTGCTGAACAACAGTTAACAGTACTGTACACTTTAAAATGTAAGAGCGTAGTTTTCACATTTTGTGGGGGGTTTTTCCATGTTATGTGTTTTTTACAATAAAAAGGAAAAAAATTAATAAAATGGCTAACTAGTAAAACATAATGATAAATATTTTTTAAAAATTGAAAAGAATAGGGGTGCCTAGGTGGTTTAGTTGGTTGAGCATTGGACTCTTGGTTTTGGCTCAGGTCATAATCTCCTGGGTTGTGGGATCAAACCCTACGCTGGGCTCTATGCTCATCAGGGAGTCTACTTGAGATTCTCTCCCTCTGCCCCTCCCCCTGCTCATGCCTGTGTGTGTGTGTGTGTGTGTGTGTAAATCTTTAAAAAAAAATTAAAAAGAAGAAAAATAGCTTCACTTGACTGATGATGGCAACCTGATTAAAATGGACTAAAGGAATGTGAACGGGAATTGAAGAAGGAAGGCACCTGGGTGGCTCAGTTGGTTAAGTGTCTACCTTCATTTTAGGTCATGATCCTAGGGTCCTGGGATTGAGCCCCACATTGGGTTCCCTGTTCAGCAGGGAGCCTGCTTCTCTCTCTCCCACTCCCCCTGCTTGTGTTCCCTCTATCACTGTCTCTCTCCTTCTCTGTCAAATAAATAATAAAATAAAATCTTTTTAAAAAAATTGAAGATGGAGACAACAAATAGAGAGGACTTTTTGGAGAAGAGTGCATGAGAAGTGATGATATGAGACTGGGTGGCAGATGGAAGGTGGGAGGCTTGGCCATTCCTGGACATGGTTATCAGCATTTTTTTTTCTAGGGGAGATACTTCACTTTTTTATTCAGTCCAAACCCAAGATATGCTAGCAACAATCGTTTCCCACTTGTCCCTAATGCTGATGTTGTGGAGCTTTGCAAATTGCTTTCAGCACATCCTTGAATTGCTCCACTCACTGTCCTGGTCCACTCTGCCAACTTGATTGTCATCTACCACATTTCACGTGCCCTACCCAGAGAGTTGATGCCTGGCCATCATGGCCTAAATTGTTAAGGAGTGGTACATTCCAAGGCCTTCTTTTAGAGATGAAGTTTTCTGATTTGTCAAGTGGTGCTAATGGAATTTCTAGATCGTTATACTAATAATGGATATAGTATTCTTTTAGCTACCAGTCTTTATTTGAAAGAAGATTTGGAGGCCCTACAGTTTTGGGCTTTTTTTAAAGATTTTATTCATTTATTTGACAGACAGAGGTCACAAGTAGGCAGAGAGGCAGGCACGGGGTGGGGGGGGGGGAAGCAGGCTCCCTGCTGAGCAGAGAGCCCGATGCGGGGCTCGATCCCAGGACCCTGAGATCATGACCTGAGCTGAAGGCAGAGGTTTAACCCACTGAGCTACCCAGGTGCCCCGGCCCTACAGTTTTGTTTGTTTTTTATTTTGAAAAAAGTTGTAGGTGGTATAGTGAGCTATGTTATTTGTGAATTGCATTCTTTGAAATTTATGGGTAGTTTTTTGGAATTAAAGGTGGTATGGGATATGTCAATTATATCTCAATTTTATATTTTTAAAAAATAATGTAAGTATGAGAAGACTAATTCTAAAGTATGACCCATTTAATTCAGCAGCACAAAAAGAAATAGAAAAATCTTCCCTGAAATTTTCAGAATAAAAATTACTATAGGGTTTGCCTTATGAATCATTCATTTAATTGATTCAAATTCTCATTCAAACCTTTTTTGAGTATCCCATGCATGCCATAGGAATGTACAATGTTATATGGGAGTACAGAGGAATTAGCTACTTAACTTTGCCCAGGAATGTCACAGAAGGCACTGGAGATGGTAGTGTTTGATCTGAGATTTGAAGGGAAAATGGGAGTTTGGTGGATGGCATCTTTAATGAGGGGACAGCTTTATGCAAGATCAATCAGAATGGATAAACCAAGAGTGGGGAAGCAGGTACCACTGTAAGGCTATTGTAGTCCCTAGTTCAGGGGAAATAGGACTACTCTACTCTGTGGTAGGTCCTATGCCAGAAGCTGGACAGGTTGAAATAGTGTAGTCTCTGACCTTAAGAAGCTCATGTTCTGGAACATTTTTTTTTTTCTTTAAAGATTTTATTTATTTACTTGACAGAGAGAGACACAGCAGGAGAAGGAACACAAGCAGGGGAAGTGGGAGAGGGAGAAACAGGCTTCCAGCTGAGCAGGGAGCCTGATAAGGGGCTCAATCCCAGGACCCTAGGATCATGACCTGAACCAAAGCAGACGCTTAACTACTGAGCCACCCGGGTGCCCCTAGAACATTTTTTAAAAAGGTATCTAAATGTTTCAGTAAGAGGCCACATGAAAGAGAAAAAATGGGGACAAGTAGGTATTGAGGGAAAAACAAACTTCTCCTTTGATGTGTGCTGTTATGAGTTGAATTATGCCCTCCCCAATCATATGTTGAAGTCCCAGCTCTCAGAACATCAGCATGTGACCTTATCTGGAAATAGGGCCATTGCAGACATTATTAGTTAAGTTAAAATAAGGTCATACTGGAGTAGGGTGGGCTCCTAATTCCATGCGATTGGTGTCCTTATAAAGAAAAGGAAAATTTGGAAGCAGACACACATACATGAGAACATCATGTGAAGACAAAAGCAGAGATTGGGGTGATGTTTCTACAAGCCAGGGAACATCAAAGATGGCCAATAAACCACTAGAAGGAGAGAGGCATGAAACAGATTCTTCCTCACAGACCTCAGAAGGAACAAATCCTGTAACGCCTTGATTTCAAATCCCTACTCTGCCCCCACCAAAGTAAGACAATACATTTTTGAGCTTAAGCTACCTTGTTTGTAGGAGCTTGTTATGACAGCCCTAGCAAACTGACACACGTGCCGTAGATGGCCTCATTATGTCAAGTCAGCTCAAGAACCTATAAAATGTTCTACAAGTGCAACCAGACGTCCATGAAAGGATCACGAGGTAGAATATTCTACCAAATACCCTAAAGTTTCAGAAAGACCCCATACCACGTCATCACCAGATATTTTCCATCTTTGAGCATTAACAGGTGACAAATCAATAGAAACTTGTTTTTCTAATACCTGTTTTTTAAAAAAAAAGAAAGAGAGAAAACTATTCTTCCATTTCCTAGAGCCATCCACAAAATCTTTCATTTGAGTAACTCACTTGGCCTCTTTCTACTATTCTTCTACTAATTATAAGCCTTTTAATTTTCATCTGTACATTCAGCCCCACTCCAAGCTCCAAAATTAAAGATATCTCCAGTTGGACAATATTTAATAATAAATTAATCATCTAATCATCTTGGACAATGGTCAAGCATTGTTCTAATAATATTCTCTCCTTTTTTTTTCTTTATGACCAACCCTAGTTTGGGGCCTGCCCTTGAAGTCCAGCTCACATTGAACCTTCTTGGCAGCCCATAGATCTCCCTGACTAAGACTCTGTTTCACAACTTTCCTGAGGCTCTTTCTGTAGCTAACACCTCCCCGATGGCCCCTGCCTGCTTGGTGGACCTAGCCCTTCTCTGGATCCTTGCTTTCTCTGCTATGGCCTAACCACTGAGTAAGCTCTGACCTAATTTACTTTCTACTAAAAAGTGAAGATTTTTTTTTAAAGATTTTATTTATTATTTGACAGAGACACAGTGAGATAGGACATACGAGGGAAGGAACACAAGCAGGGGGTAGTGGGAGAGAAAGAAGCAGGCTTCCTTCTGAGTGGAGAGCCTAATGCGGGGCTCGATCCCAGAACCCTGGGCTCATGACCTGAGCAGAAGGCAGATGTTTAATGACTGAGCCACCCAGGCACCCCAAGATTTTTTTTTTCTAGGTTTAAAAATACAATTTATTCTTCATCAGTTGGCATAGTTGTCAGTATAAATTAAGTTATGTTATGATAACAACCACAAATCTTGGCAATTTAAAACAACGATTTTTTTGTCTTGCTTTTGCTATGTGTCCATTAAGAGTCAGCTGAGGGGTGTGCCTTTCAGTCTTCTGCTCCACTTTCTGCTTTCCTGATTCTGGGACCCATGCTGACAAGTAACTACCCTTGGGTATAGCCAAGAGTTGTTTGTGGTCAAGGGAAAGAGCCATATGGAGTTGACTTTGATATATAAATTCTCCAGCCTAGAAGTGATTCACAACACTTTCGCAAAATTTGTTGCCTAGGAAGTTCAGTATTCGATATGCCAGGAAGAGAACTGGATATTGATAAGTGGCCCCAAGGACTACTAAACTTGAGATTGGTTATCTAGCTTGCATGTTATCTAGGTCCCTTTGTTCTTGTTCACAGACATCTAAATTAAAATAATAACAGCTACATACTGTGTGCATGGTGCTAGCCTTGAGGGATATCCTGAGAATAAATATTCTGTAATCAAATAAGACCCATTAGGAAATATGTTTACTTCTTGGATATTCTTGGATACGTATTTTAGCATATTAAAGTCTCTGCAATACTTTAAAGAGAGAGACTTGTTTAATTTTTACCTAATCTAGAGTTTCCTGATTTATTTAACTACAATTTTCAAAACATGATCAGTCTTCGGAAAACACTGATGTCAATGGTATATTATCTCTTTTCACTTTATTACAGCCCTATGTGGGAGAAATAGGTGTTATAATTGAGGGGTTTTCTTCTAATTATTAGTTTTTTTAAAAAAATATCAGGGAAGAAGACTAAAAATGTTAGTTTTGGTCATCTATAAGGAATTTCACTAACATATCATTTATTTCCCACAGATAATTCAGACTTTGTAGTGACCATGTTTTTTGAAAAGTCAAAATGTTAAATTGTATAGTGAATGAATTCCCACACTCAATCATTAATTTAAATTGCCTGTAATTTTCTCAAAGTAGTTCTTTGGAAAAGCATTATTAATGGAGATGAAAGTTTTTGATGAGTTTCAACTTGGAAAATTTATTTCTTCCTTGCCTTTCCTTTATAGTCCTGTTTTAATTCCAAAATCAACTTCAAAGGATAGCTTTTTAGAAGAACATATTCTAAATTAACTGCATGTATTTTTACCATATGTTTTTCTATTATTATTATTATTGATTGTGTATTACTGTGACTTCTTTTTAGATAAAGGCTTACATCTGGATAGAAAAGTCTCCATTCAAATCAAATAAATGAAAATAAATAATCATCCAAATAATAATGAGCTTTAAAACCACTACCATAATTTTTTTGCAAGCAAGAAAGAAAAAAAAAAGTTGTCTTTTTAAATTACACAGTTGTGCAAAATCCCTTAGGCCATTCACTGTGGGAAAAAAAATCTAATCCAGTACTCATGTAAGATGAACACTGCTTTTATTGCCCTATTGTTTGCAGACTTTTTTCCTAAATATGATACCATACTTCTGAGTCTCTGCTCTTTCTTAGCTTCTTTTCCATCTATTTAGATAAGGTTAGGTCACATTTTCTTAGCAAATTACAAATTCTCAGTGTTACATATTTGTTTTTCCATATCCATTGTCCTATTTCAGAGTATTATTTTCCTCCTATATTTTATTCTTGTTTTCCCAGTAAACCTTCAGCCAGGGTGTTTAATTTTACCTCCCATGTTTGCTAGCCAAAAGCACATTTCTATGACGGTAGCCTTTTCTCACGATTTTTTTTTAATATATTTCCCATAAAATTTTTCCCTCTTCGCTGTCCTACCTACTCATATACACACCAACAACCACCACCACCACTACAACAAAAACAGCAACAATAAAAACCAGTTCTTCCAGGCTGAAATGTCACTCGCCTGCTTCCAGAAGCCAAAGCAGGTATGGAGCAGAACGTAACCGGGTGTTTACGAAAAGGAGCTGAGCTGATTGGCTGCTGATTTAGAACAGACCTAACCAGTGTTTCTGGAAAAATGAAACAGCTTTCTGTAATTAGCAGAAGGCAGTTGTTACACTCTAAACTTCACAAGAAAGGCGAAGGACAGATCCCATTGATTTATTTCTTACTCTCGACAGGGCTCTGTGGAATTCCTGCTGAATTCCAGCTTACTGGACAAAATGAGATTTCTTTGAAAGAGGAAATAGCGCAACATGATCGGGCTAATCTGATACTTCTGAGGAGAGCTAGAACCACTGCCTTCTCTTCATTTGCATTGAACGTAGCAAATTAAAACACTCCATGCGGGGCCAAGCATTGCTGTGACTTTCCTCCTGGGATTTAATATGACGAAGTCCATTCGGTTCTCGAATTAAGGCTTTATGGTAATAATGGGTGATGTTTGGACATTCCACCTGTCGTATTCTTTTACTTCCTGATTTGTTCAGAATCCAGATGGGGAAGGAAGGCTCTATTTGGTGGCTCTATTTGGTGGAAGACCCCCAAATCTGATGAATTAGCTGCTAACATTGAGAAATAAAACGAAAGAAGTGAAATTAGAGGAGTATCTTTTGATGGGTCTACACAGGTGGCTTAAGGGCTTTAGACGTTAGCATTTGGGCAGGGCATTTTGACCTCAGTGGTTTGTAGAGCTTATATTAGCCAAACTGATTTAAGAGATGGGCAGATGGTTTTGCTTGCTCCAGGCTGACGTGAAGTTTTGAGGTTTTAGTCATATGGAACGGGCGACTGAAATTTTCGGCAGCTTTGCCCAGAACGAGCGACTGTTTCAATAAGTGTCAGGGGTTGGGGCGGGAGCTCTGCTTAAGTGCAGCTTCTAGTGAACACCTCTCAGACCACTTGCACCACAGAGCAAATGTGCAAGTACCAATGAGCCTTCCACAGGAGTACGGTCTCACCAGTGCTGGGCTTATAAACACATGCGCCTGCTAGGTAGGCTTTCCCAAGGCTATAGGGACCATCACTGGATGCAGACTGCTACAGTTTGCTTCATAGACACAGCTTTCCTAATTCAGGCCAGGAAAACCTCCAGCCAAGGAGGAAGAGCCCACAGGGCTTTGAGACATTAAGGGGTGTAACAATTAAGATTCTAGAGATAAGTTTTCAGACAGTTGGAATGTTTTCAGATGAAAGAGTGTCTTATTAACTACAGCAGGAATCAAGAGTCAGGAGTTCTGGTTTTCTTTCCTGTAATGATTGATTTGTCTTAATTCTTGGTTTATATTACCCATCTATAAAACTAAGGATAGGGCGCTTGGGTGGCTCAGTCAGTTAAGCGTCTGCCTTGGGCTCAGGTCCTGATCCAGCCCTGCATTGGCTCCCTGCTCAGCAGGGAGTCTGCTCCTCCCTCTACCCCTTTCCCCTACTTGTGATTCTCTCTCTCTCTCTCCCTCTCTCAAATAAATAAATAAATAAAATCATTTTTAAAATTTTAAAGAAAAAAACCCTAGGGATAGTTAGTGTTTTCTTCAAGAAAATTTGAAAAATGGCAGGTTGAACATTTGTATAGTACCTAAAACTCTAACATGAGATATTCCAAGTGTAAGAACTATACTTTTACAAAAGTGGTTGCAATATTCTATTAATATGCCTTTTTTATATATAGAGAGAGATTTTACTTATTTATTTGAGAGAGAGAGAGAGAGAACAAGTAGGGGGAGGAGTAGAGGGAGATAGAGAAGGAGACTCCCTGCTGAGCAGAGATCCAGAGATCCAGATGTGGGTCCATCCCAGGGTCCTGGGATCATGACCTGAGCTGAAGGCAATGCTTATCTAACTGAGCCACCCCAGTACCCTACATATGCCATTTCTGTAAGTAGCTCCTTCCTCTGTAGAATGGTTTGTTTGTTTGTTCCTGATTATAGTATTGTTCCTTTTTGTCCTAGCTTTTTCCTTTCCTGGACTTTAGGTCATTTTTCAGCGTCAGCTCAGAGAAATATTGTACATACAGAAAAAAACATTGTTAGACAAAGTAACTATAGCACATAATTATTTTTACCACCACAGCATGCGTTCTTTTTAAAAGAAGGAAATTAAATGTAATGTAAATGCTATGACTTTTAATAAGACATCACTTTTTTTTAAAAAAGGTAGTTTAGAATCTCAAGGGAATCCATTTAGTTTTGCAGTATACGGCCGTTGGGGGTGTTCTTACACCATTATTTATCTATAGAGCTTCTCAATTAACAAGACAACACAGTTTATGTATTACACTGGTCAGCAAAGAAATAGCTGTTGGCTCTCTTTAAACACGGTTTCCTTCACTCTGTGAGACTGCCAAGTCACCAGGTGGTAGGCTGCTTCAGAAAATCCATGGTGACTCCAGAAACTCTTCTAATTGCTGCCGATAGCCTGTAACTAACATATTTGCAGCTAATCATCCTGGAGATTCTCCCTGAGCCCATCGGGTCCTAAGTCTAGAGTGTCAGAGACCTAACCTCCCTTGCGGGGGGAAGGAATCCACCTTGACGTAACGCCATTGCTTTGAGCCAAGATTAATTTTTAGGTCCCAGATAAATCCAGAATAGGCAGAAACCAATCATCATCCAGCATCACCATGCAAGACCTCAACTGAGCCTAGGTGGAAATAGTCAGACCAAGCCTGCAAATATCACCCCTCTAGTGATTCATCCAAAGTGATTATTGTAATCAAAAAATAAGGTGACTTACTAAGAAAAAGAAGTGAACTGGTGAAGTAAGGTGCCTGAGTTAGAAGTCCGGTGGTGTAGCTCTTGAGCCACACACCCCCACCCCCGGACTTCTGGAGCACACAGCCCCTCTCTCCATTTCTGCTCCACCCCCCACCCCTGCTCCCTGCTCTGTGGTCAGCAGCAGAGGGCCTGATAACCAGACATTTCTTCTGCAGAACTGCCACTGCTGTCTCTGCTTCCTGACCCCAAATCTGGACTGGGCCAGATTCTAAGACTTGGGCCATTGTTGTCCAGACAGGTGTGTCCTATCTGGGAAGAAAGTTATGGATTTTTGCACATACTTCTTCTGATCTCCTGTATGTGTCCTTCTGTTTATGACACAAATGAGACTGTATAATGGTGAACTTCTCCAAGGCAGGGTTATGTTTTCTAACTTTTTTCTATTTCCCACCATGATGAGTGAACAATCAGCCTTTCATAATTTTTTATTGATTTGGATTTAAAATTTATCCCCTTGTGTGCTTATATATTTTTTGTATATGCCCTTATACAATAGTAAAGGTGTCATATTTAGTGGAAAAGTAATGGACTTTTATATTTAAAGCTTCCTATCTTTACCTTCCAAATTGTTCTGGAATCAGCTGATACGATCTTAGTACTTTACTGCCAGATGCTAGCACATCAGTGTGACATTGGATTTCATTGCTTATATTCTTATGACATGAATTATATAACCCAATGTCTCTAGCCTTTCAAAGTCACTCTTCTCTTTAATATCTAAATAAGAAGGATAAGAGCCTCCATCCAGGGGAATACTGGGAGTCTGGTCCCTCCCCCAGACTTCATGAAGATACAGTGAGAGCTCACATGTTTCCCAAATCCAGCCTGGGTGTTTTATGTCAACGCCTTCCAGGCTGCCATGTCAGAGCTCTCCACTGATCGCTCCTGAGCTGGAGCTCTCTGGGCTCCTTTGCTTCCCGAAGTACAGACACAGATTTCCCGCAAGGTATAGAAATGCGTTTTCCACCCCTGCCACTTTGAGTTTAGCAAACACAGCCACTATATTTTAGGATAATTTACTAAGGCTTGAAGAGGCTATAGGGGATTATAATAAAAGAAAAATACGAACATTGATGTGAAATGTTCATCCTAGAAGCTAGAGTTTATTGACACGCCTTTTCACAGGGGATTACCTAGTGAACCCTTTTTGGAGCCCCAGTCAGATTGTGTGTTTACAGAATCCACTAAATCTCCTCTTGCCAAAATTTCCCTTTTTCATCTCTTTTCTTTCCCAAGTACCATGTCCCCAACCCCTCTCTCAGGCTCAGCTGGAGGAAGCAGAACCAGGTCACACATCAAAGTATCTTCAAAGAGGCACGTCCCCCTCCCCAAAGAATTCAGTGGCCTTAGTGGTCTACTTTTGGGTGACTTCCCCATAGATAATGGTAGAGACTTCCTTAACAAATAATCAACTAAAAGAAATGTTATTCGCTCAATCTGCAAATATCTAATTCAAGAAATAGAAATCCTTCAGAAACAAAGGAAGATGATACCCTAAAACAAATTCACCTCCCATTTGCGAAGGAGCTGCAGGTAAGAATGCTTGCTGGTTTAGAACACTTTGTTTCCTCTTCCAACCACCAGCAGTTTATAACTATTAGGATCAACAGTCTGAGATAATTACCCGGAATCAAGAACTCTCTTAAAAAAAAAAAAAAAAAAAAAAAAAGCTCTCTTTTTCTTAAGCGTGGCTGTTTCTCTACATTGCTTTTCCTTTTCTATGCAGTTTTAAGATGTGTATTTCCCCATTCTTACATGTAAGCACTATCCTATCAACGTGAAACTTACTGGACAATTCCTGAGAGCCATCATCATTGTATTCTTGGAGTACTAAACTGTTGGTAGCTTCAGGAGGTATTCAGCTAGTCAGGGACTGGTTAATGAACCACTTAAGAAGTAAACTTCAGCTTATTATTCAGCACTTATTACGGAGAAGGGACTGGAGTGTGTGGCATGTTGTTGGCAAAAGAGCCACTTTGGGAAAAAACTCGTGAGCCTTACTCGAAGATTGAACTTTGTCCTCTTCTGATGGGTGTGGTGGGTTTAGTCAGAAAGAAGGCTCCCAGAAGTTTCTCTACCCTTATTTTTAATTCTGGTTATTTCTGCAATATAGAGGTAGTGTTATTATCTCATTTTCTTTCTCTGTGTACTGTAAGTACACCAATATTAGAAAACTGTTTTAGTAAAAGTCGAAGGACAAAAATGAGGGCAAAAAGTTTGGATACTGTCTCAAGTTTATCCTATTTTAAATTCTGCCAAATAGTTTATGTGCAACCCATAAATCAAGTGACAGTTGACATACTTACCTTTCTGATAAAACTTGATAACTTAATATATTTGAAATTTCAGCAATAGTGGGGAAAAGTTGAATTTTACTGACAAAGTTAGCCTCTTTTTTTAAACTGAAAATTAACACTTGAAGCATAATCTTAAGAAATGCCATTTGTTTTGTACTAGTGTCTCTAACTCCAAAACAAACCTGTTGCTCTATTTTTACCAAAAAGAAGTAATTATCCAAATGCTTTCTATGTACATTTCCAAGTACTTAAAATCTTAATTGTAATTATACCTGAACTTCTGATGAATACCCAGGGACAGCAAAGACATGTCTGAACAGGTACATCATACATAATTAAATGACATCTGTGTCCCATGTATTGTAATTTTATAAAGTCCTATGACTACTTTCTATTGCACAATTTTTAGAGAAGTATGTTTTTTTTTAACGTTGCCCAAACACGATAAGAACATGAACTTTTTGGTGTGCCTGGGTGGCTCAATGGGTTAAGCCTCTGCCTTCGGCTCAGGTCATGATCTCAGGGTCCTGGAATCAAGTCCTGCAATGGGGCTCTCTGCTCAGCAGGGAGCCTGCTTCTCCCCGACCTCCCCACCCCACCTGCCTCTCTGCCTACTTGTGATCTCTGTCAAATAAATAAATAAATGGTCTTTAAAAAAGAAAAAGAAAAAAAAAAGAACATGAACTTTTTCCCCTCTCTGGTCACTGAGCTTTCATGAGAATGTAAACCTCATTCCTTACGACATCTACCCCCACCCTTGAGTAGGATTTCCCAATAAAGACCAGATTTTCCAAATATTATGTTCTCGCTGGGTTTGCAACAATCATAAAGTCAGTCATTAGGAATCCAGTGCATATGGCAGGGTTTATCTTAATAGTATTTTGGACTGAATATAGGCAAGCAGATATAAAATTGTAATATCCAAAGAATTATACTTAAACAGTTTGGTTTTATTTTCGAGCTCCACAGTAACTTTAAGTAATTAAGCTTTATTGTCCCCCAAATCCTTTCGGAATAAGCAAGTCATTCTTTAACAAAACAGTTTGTGGAAAAAGAGGGAATCTTTAATTACCCTCTATGGGGACATTTTTTGCTGCGTCAAATTGGACAGAAGTGGCTCTTAGATGTAATTTTACATAACCTCAGTGGCATATTGAAGCATGGGAGGCAAAAGACATTTATGCAATTACTAAGTCTATTGCATATGTGGGCAAACATGAAGATAGAGCTATTATGTTACTGTACCATTATTCTAATGTTGTGTCTGTATTTTTAATACCCAGAGTCTACTTGGAGAATGTCAAAATGTTTCCTTCGTTATAATCTAAGATTGGTTGCTAGTTCTTTTAAAGATTGTATCTATTTCTAGAGGCGCCTGGGTGGCTCAGTCAGTTCAGTGTCTGCCTTCAGCTCAGGTCACAATCCCAGGACCCTGGGATCGAGCCCCACATTGGGCTCCCTGCTCAGCAGGAAGTCTGCTTGTCCCTCTGCCCCTCCCCCAATCATGTTCTCTCTCTCTCTCTCTCTCTCTCTCTCTCTGTCTCTCAAATAAAGTCTTTTTAAAAATTTGTTAAAGATTTTTTTAACAAAAAGTTGAGAAGTATTTATTTCTCAGCTAGAAATATTGTTTTGGGGGCACCTGAGTGGCTCAGTGGGTTAAGCCTCTGCCTTCAACTCAGGTTATGATCTCAGGGTCCTGGGATCGAGCCCCACATCAGGTGCTCTGCTCAACAGGGTGTCTGCTTCTCCCTTTCTCTCTGCCTGCCTCTCTGCCTACTTGTGATCTCTCTCTGTCTGTCAAATAAATAAATAAAATCTTTTAAAAAAAGAAAGAAAGAAATATTGTTTTGATAAGTGAATTAATAATGATAGTCCAAAGCTCACTTTAGTAAAATTTTACAGAAAAAGTTTTGGTGACATCAAAAAGCAAAGGTTTAACCAGTAAATAAATGTAATTACTTATAAAGAAGCAAAAAAATATCTTATGTTCATTTTAACTAAGGCAAGACAATTGAGCCAAGGTATAGGACAACTGCATTTGCCATTCAAGCACAACAGATATTTTACTCCAGTCTAGCTACTAGTCTCCTATTTTCAGGTTAATTTCCAGATTTTTTTCCCAGAATGATTTCTCAAGGCTACATGTCCCCTGCTCTGAGACAGGATGCTGTGGCTCCCATAGTGTTGAGTCTATTCTCTGGGGTGGCCAGACCTCAGCTGAGGGCAAATCATTCTCAGAATCATTGCTCTGTTCCCATGACCTGGACCTGATTAAACAAATTACAGTGGCAAGCCCAGCAGTATTCCTCCAACCAGTTAGGCAGAAACTTGGGACCTGAGCAAGAGACAAGTCGCAAAAGAAAGCAACAAAGTGAAGACCATTTTTTCGGGCACAAGTGCAGAAAACTAACACTACAAACGAGGGGCAGAATTCTATAAGCCTGGATGGTAATGGTGAACAACAGTGTGCAACGAATAAAACGTCATGTAATTACAAGCAATTACAGGCTCTGCAATGAATATAAGAGCAAACCTAATATACTAACTAGCTGAAATGTTTCAACTACAGAACCTGTGAAACTAACAAAAGAAATAGAATAATAACCAGGGCTTAAATTCCATATTAAAAACTGCTTCTCGATGCAACTCTATCCTGCCTATGTTTTATTTTCATAACTCATTTTCTATCTCTAGTCCATCTTTTTTTAAACGTTCATGACCCCAGATCAATCTCACTGGTTAAAATAAGCAATCTTTCTGCAACTTGTAAACATAAAACTTGCATGGAATAGCCTGTTTGTGTTTCCTTTGTTAATGCTGATCATTTTCAAGTTAACAGCATAGACTTGAAATTCAATTCAGTTTGGTTAGACATGAATTCAACTGACTTAAAAATTTTAAATGACAAAAAATAATAAAATCATTAATACAAAAGAGGGTATGTAAACAATGCTTTATCAATATTCAAAATGGATATTTACAAGTGTTCCCAAATAAGGCAAGTTACAAGTATTTTATTTAATGCTATTTGGTTCCACAACTAGTTTATTTTGGGGGATTGCATTTATAGACAATTTCAAGGTCAAGGTATTTGCTAGGTGTTTTTTTTTTAAGATTTTATTTATTTATTTGCCAGTGAGATAGAGAGAAAGCACAAGTAGGCAGAGCAGCAGGCAGCGGGAGAAGGAGAAGCAGGCTCTCCACTGAGCAGAGATCCCGATGCGGGGCTCGATCAGAGGACTCTGGGATCATGACCTGAGCCGAAGGCAGCCACTTAACTGACTGAGTCACCAGGCATCCTCAAGGTCAAAGTATTTTTAATATCATTTTTATATAGTAAATGGATTAATTAGTAAAAAGATATTTATCTCTCTTCTTGAGACTATAATAATTTAACCAAGCTACATTAGTCCACATATCCATTCATTTAGTCATTTATTGGACATCTATGTATACTGGACCCCAGTTAGGGGCTGAAAATCACCATAGGCAAGATAAATAGGTTCTGAATTCATTACAGAAAGAAATGAGACTTCTACAGCACAGAAAACTTTGATTCCACACAAAGTTCCCACCATTTTGTGACAAGATGCTAGTTCTCATTTTCACCAAATGGTGGGGCTTAAGACCATAGAGGAAAATGAAATGAGAAGAGAATAGATACTGATACTAAAGTCTCTATGTAGGGTTAGGTATGGTCTTCCTTCTCTGTGGGAATTCCAGCAGGATAAGGATAAGGAGTGAGGGATGCCGGGGTGGCTCAATTGGTTAAGCATCTGCCTTTTTGGCTCAGGTCATGATCCTGGCGTTCTGAAATGGACTTCCATGTCCAGCTCCCTGCTCAGCCAGGAGTCTGCTTCTCCCTCTCCCTGGTTCCTGCGTTCTCTCTCTCTCTCTCTCAAATAAATAAATAAAATCTTTATTTAAAAAAAAAAAAAGGAAGAAAAAGAAGAAGGTATGAGACAGTGTGGGAATCCAAAAGGGAATCTTCAAACAATGCCATTAACAATGTGGCACCCATGAGGGCTTTTTTTACTCAGATACTCTTGGGTATGGCTCATGTTTCCCAAGCCAAGTGTGTTTTCTGTTCATTTTAAATTATATATTAAAAATAATAATAAGCAATAAGAATAGTTTTGTCTTAAAAATGGCATGTAAAGTAATATTCCTTTCAGGAGGATTACTCTTCTTTGAAAAATTCTCTTTTTAGAGCTTATACCTCTAGTTCATAGTAAGCATCAATATAGCAATGACCTTTTTGCTTAGATATTAACATGATTTATAAACATCTTTTATCAGACAACAACAAGAAGAAGAATCTTACGTCTGTGAAGTATTTTATAGTTTACAAACACTTTTACATACATTATCTCATTTGATTAACAACCCTGGCAGGCAGCCAGGGCAAGCATATTTATTCCTGCCTTAAAAATTTTTTTTGAGACAAAAAGAGGCTATGAAACTGGCCCAAGGCATCACAGTAAATAGTAAGGAGAACTAGGAGTTAACCCTAAGCCGGGTGTCTTCAAGCCCGGGTCATGTGACCCAGGTTCAGTTTCCAACCCTCCAAGTTCTGCCTCCTATAGCACTATGACCCCAAGTGGGTTGACGGTACCATGACTTTTATCCATCAGTGCTGTAGATGTTGATGATATAGATGACATATTCCATATGTGGTTAGCATCAAATAAGCTGTTACAGAGTAAAGGTCTCCAACTACCATTTGCATAAAGTATTGTGGGAAATAGAGTAAATCATCATGGAAAGAGTATTATGATGGCCAAAGGAAATAAATGAGCATGTCCTTTGTAAGAAGGGTGTTATTTTATTGCTTACGAAGAGAAAAATCATTCAGTCTGAAATTTTAATAATTAATTCCTTCTTAGTGATTGACTAATATATGAACATTTTGGAATAATTCATGTACTGTTAAAAGATATTTGGTAAAAAAAAAAAAAAAGATATTTGGTAACTTTTCAGTGCTCTGGAGCTTTTCAGTGCCTCTCTTCTACAGAATGAGGTTGACATCATTCTCCATTAGATCCCCTGTTACACACACCATCACTTTAAAGCAATACATTAGTAACTTAAAACATCACTTCTGGGAAGTTGCTCTGTCCTTATCTATATTTATAGATATTCAAATTAATAGAGAAATAGAATAATTTTTTGAAATTTTTCCTGTTTAACATAGTTCACCAATATGTATGCAGTACCAGATGCCAGGCATCAGGAAATACAAAAACCAATAGAACTTGGTCTATGAATTTAAGAAATTTGCAAGAGCAACTTCTATGTGTATAGCAAGATTTACTTATAGCCTAAATTTATATCTAGTAGATAACATCTGGGGCTGACGCATCAGCACTTACCTTTTTCCATGATAATGCTTCCCACCTATAAAGATGGCCCACTGGCTGCCTTACCCACCACAGCTGGCCACTGGCCCAAGCTGAACTAATTAGATTCTCCCTCCTGAATTTTGAAGGAGGATGCAGAGACTCCCATAAAGTGGCTCTGGTGATGGATCAAGTAGACGCAGGAACTGAGGGTGATGGATTGGCTAGGCATGATGGTAGAGTTGCCAGGTAAAGTATAGACATGGTGTAATGTCATTTGCTATTCTGGCAACCCTGTACAATATGCCAAGTATAAGTGAAGAATGCTGCTCTGGAAAAAGAAGGCAGAAACATAGAGATAAGGCAAATGAAAGACTATAATGCAGTGATTGAGGCAGCTGAGATTGAGGGAAAGGGAAAAATATACCCAAGAGTTGCCTCGGTCACTAACAGCCTTCCAGTCCTCAGTTCCAGCCCTGTGGGAGATCTGGCTATATTTCCTGTCCTTGGGTTCTTATGACATATTTTGCCTCTTTCTAAGAGAGACTTCTTTTCTTTAGATTGCTTAGAGGACATCTGTCTCTTATATCAAACATATCCTAAGGCATGTGTAATATTGTCACACTTGGGGTCACCTGGGTGGCTCAGTGGGTTAAAGCCTCTGCCTTTGGCTCAGGTCATGGTCTCAGGCTCCTGGGATCAAGCCCCACATTGGGCTTTCTGCTCAGCAGGGAGCCTGCTTCCTCCTCTCTCTCTGCCTGCTTCTCTGCCTACTTGTGAACTCTGTCAAATAAATAAATAAAATCTTAAAAAATATATTGTCACACTTGGAGGGAAAGTTTTTATTATTTCACAAACCTTAAAGAATTCAGAGTCTATGAAATAGGTGAATGGAAAACTTGCTTCTCATTATGAAGAGCAGAAAGGTTTGCCTCTCTGTAATAAATACTATGAATATAAATACCTATTTTTAAAAATTCTATATTTGGAAACCTTGGTTTCCTTCTACATAGCAGTTGAAGCATAAACTCATTTAATTCACTTCTTCCAGATACTACTCTAAAATGTCATCCCCAGAGTAAAACCTATGAAATGGCTAAATTAAGCCTTTAGGTATTTATCAGTTTTGATTATGCTTATTTCCCTTCCTCCCTTTCTCTTTCCACATACTCCCTCCTCCTTTCTCTAACCTCCCTGGTGAAGTGCCTTCTGAGGAAAAAAGGCCATAAAAAAATTACCTACACTTGAGTGTAAATTAGTCAAACATGCTATTTGCCCTTGGATTATTTGCATTTTTAAAAAAGACCTTAAGAGAGGGAAATCAACAGTACATTTCTGGGCTCTCTGTGAGCAACAACCCTATGTAATATGGAGTTTATATTAAATAATATTAGTTACTGGATTGGGGACAGATCACCATGCTGAATGTTCAGAAAAAAATATCTCGGTCTGGCTCCATCTATCCAAGCTGGGATTGGGGATAGGGCTGGAGATGACTTTTTCTGGGAGTGGATCTGGGGCAAGGGGCAGTTGTCAGCTGAGCAATAGCCCAACTCCCAAAAGAACAAAGAAACAGAGTTGACCATGGGCCTAAAGGAAGGACAAGAAATAATCTAAAATACACACTTGGTGGTGTGTTTCTAGGGTCCATTGCATGGAGAGGCCAAGTCAAAGTAAATTCTACTATAAGATTCTTAAACCTAAACAAAACACAGGTGGAAAGAAACCTCTAAATTTTACCCACAAGTTATCACATTGTTCCCACTATCTGAAGACATCTGCCCCCACAACCTGAAACTCCATGAATTGCAAGTTATTTCTGTTAGTAAACAATATCTTTTTAGCGTTTTAGGGTAGATATCAGTCTTTCCTACCTTCATGTGAACTATGAAAGGATCAGTCACTTCCTAGACTAGTTTAAAATGTGGAAATGTTCTTATGGCTAGAGAGAAGGAAGAATTACTTTTGGAATGGGGGTAATTTGAAGGGCAGACAGAACCAATTATGACAGGAAGTCAGTGCTAATGACACTTCATATCTGAAGGACTGGAATTAGGAGACAAGAATCAAAAAACAAGCACAGACTCTTGACAACCACGATTCTTAGTTCAAATTTTAATCTACAGTTGATCTGCCCCATAAAACTCCTTGAAACTGAATGGAAAGAACACTATACAATATTTTCAGGCAGACTGTACCCTCTTCAGGTGCACAGCACTATGAGCAGACTGGGTGTAGATCCCAGTCCCTTCCCCCACTTTCTTAGCTGGGCATTTATGTGCTCAAGTTAGAGATACAACTGTATGTGCAACACTCCCTTCTCTGCCCTCTCGGCCCACCTCAACACATACACACATCTATCTGGTGCTGGATGAAATGTGACTTACCCATCAAGATTCAGCTCAAGTAATTCTTCCTTTGTGATATTTACAGCAGAGACCTCCCCTCTACCACTTTATACTAATACTAAAGAAGCATCGTAGAACACTGACTAATATTACCAACTCTGAAGTCAAATCGCCTACATCCAAATCTCAGATCTGCCATTTATTAGTTGTGTAATGGTACACCTGTTCCTTTATCTCTAAAATGGGGGTAATAGGAGTAACTACCTCATAAGTTCATTATTGGATATATGTCAAGTTAATGCAGGTAAAGCACTTGGAACAATGTTAGATACATAATGAATATTCCATAGATAATTGCAATTGCTATAATCAGCTGTTGTTAATAGTAGTACATCACTCATCCCATTGCGTTTCTGTTAGATTTGTATATGTCTTATTTTTCTAGTCAAGGAACATTTTTTTTTCTTTTGTTATCCATAGGACCTAGCAAAATACAGGTACTAGAGGATACTCGGTATATATTTTGGTGAATAAAACAATAGTCTTTGCACATGGTTCCAAGGAGAATCTTCTGCTGAGAAAACAAGATTGCAAAGGCAAAGGAGTCCCAAAGAACAGTGCCTTCCAAGTTTCTGGCCTGGAAACCCCAGATCCACTTAAATGAAAAATAGAGATGTGACAGTAGAGATGGTCCTATGGTGTGAGCCTGTGGGGCTGAAAGAGAAAGCAAGTTCCCCATCATTTGAGAGCAAAGGAAAAAAGGTCCTTGGGACATAGGTGAAGATCTTTATTCCACATCCTAAACCTTGACCAATCCCAACTGAGAAGCTCCTCTTCTTCCATCTCTTTCATAGAGTTAAGGGAGATCGATCTACATGAAACTGGGCAAGTCTTTAACTGGATAGAGATCAGGGATAACTGAACGGTAAACAGAGGGTATTTCAGATCATTCATACCTAGACATATGAAGTTCACCAAGGACACCAGATGAACGGCATTTAGCATACTGATTGGCACAATGTTGGTACCCAATAAATACACTACATTGGTCCATAAATAAAGTATAAAATAATGAAAGCATGACAAGGCAGTAAGTGAATCAATCAATTGTGGGGGCCAATCCAGAAATTATTCCTTACAGGTGACAGGTTGGTAGCATTCCACAAACCGTGTCTCAAGGAACATTGGGTCAGGGAGAAGCTGAAAGGTGTGTAATCATTACATTTGAAAAAGGCAGTGAGGACTGGCTAAGGACTCATTTTTTGCATGCAGAGAGTTCCATAGTCTGACCCTGATTGCTGAGAAATTTGAAAAACAAAATAATCTCAAAGTTTGAAAAATACTTCAAGCTAAAATGGAATTATATGTTTTGAAAGATTAAATATAATGCACATTCCAAAATGAGTCATTTCTGGTATAAGGTTATGACATTTTTCAAAATTTCTGTGGTGGTAAATATGGTCAGTGTTTTTATTTTAACTCTTTACTATATTTTTTTTTATTCTGGTAGAATATACAGAACATAAAATTTACTATTTTAACCATTTTTAAGTGTGCAATTCAGTGGCATAAAGTACCTTTTCCAGGTTGTGCAGCCATCAGCCCTATACGTTTCCAAATGTTTTCATCATTTCAAACAGACACACTGTACTTATTAAACAATAGCTCTGCATCCCCTCCTTCCTCCAGCCCCTAGTAGCCTCTAATATACTTTCTGTCTCTGTGACTTTGCCCATCTTAGGTACCTTATATAAATGGAATCCTACAGTATTTGTTCGTGTCTGGCTTATTTCACTTGGCATTGTTGTCAAGGTTCACCTGTGTTGTAGCATGAAATCAGAATTTCATTCTTTTTTAGGCTGGACAGTATCCCATTGTATGTATACGGCACATTTTTTTAAGTTCATTCATCTATTGGATGAATTTGGGTTATTTCCACCTTTTGGTGATTGTAAATAATGTTGCCAAGAACATTAGCATGCAAGTATCTGTTACAGTCCCTGCTTTCAATTCTTCTGGTTATACACCTTGAAGTGGAATTGCTAGATCGTACGGTAGTTCTATGTTTAACTTTTTGAGGAACCAGGGTTTTTATTTTTTATGTGACTGAATATTTTTCTTAGTTGCTAAGTTAATTAAGTCTGAGTTTTGCTATTCTGTGTTATAGTTCATACTCAGAGCATGTAAAATTTAGCAGGAAGTTTTAGTTAATCATCATCATTTTATAAGAAAAACTATTGCTCCACAATATTCAGGGCTAAGGAACATTCTTGGGATGTGGTAGGAGGAGATTGCTATAATCACATAGCATTACAACCGAAGAATAACAAAGACCGTAAAAATGTATTTGTCCCTCTTGCTCCGCCTCCTCCCAACTTCAACCGTGGATCAATGCAAAATCTCTCTCCAGTGTCATTTTCTCAAGGCGGCATGCTACCAAGTGTCCTTGAAGCCTCCTCCTCCTCCTTTTCCCTTTAGATGACTTTTTCTTTATTCTTACCTACCCAAGGATAAGGCACAATGAATCATTTCATTGAATATTTCTATCTTCAGTGTTTCATTTTCTTATTTTTTAATGATTGTTATAGTCTTTACTTATTTTATTAGTTAACATTGTCACATAGACCATTTGTTTGTTAAAAATCTTACCAACCTAAAAAAAAAAAAAATCTTACCAAAGTCACCCAATTCTACAAATCTATTGACAATGAGATGTGAAAAAAAAAAAAAAAAAAAAACCACAATGACATGTGAAATAAACACAAGGTTTGGGAGGCTTTTTGTATGATTGGATAGATTTCACCCCTCAATAGGAACTTCTTCTACTTACCATCTTCACCCCACTCAGTGAGCATTATTTGCCCTTGAAAAGTTTCTCCTTGGGTTAATTCTTTTAAGTTGAAAAGTAACATTATCTTTAATGGGTATGCTATGATTGGCAACCTCTGCAAAATAAACAAACACCCAACTTTAAAGCAAATTTCTTTCTTCTCTATTCTCTGGACCCTTGTTGTTTCTTAAAAAAAAAAAAAAAAAAAAAGGATGTGACAAAGGCATCTGGGTGGCTCAGTCGTTAAGCGTCTGTTTTTGGCTCAGGTCATGATCCCAGGGTCCTAGGCTCAGGTCATGATCCCAAGATCCCAAGATCCTAGGATCGAACCCTGCATAGGGGTCTCTGCTCGGGGGAAGCCTTCTTCTCCCTCTCCCACTCCCCCTAATTATGTTCCCTCTCTCTCTGTGTGTGTGTCAAATAAAAGAAAAGAAAAGAAAAGAAAAGAAAAGAAAAGAAAAGAAAAGAAAAGAAAGGAAAGGAAAGGAAAAGAAAGGAAAAGAAAAGAAAAGAAAAGAAAAGAAAAGAAAAGAAAAGAAAAGGAATGTGGCAAAAATCCCGAGTAGCTCTTAGGACTAGACAGGTGCTGAAGGGTGCTAGAAAAGATGTGGGTGGGAGAAAAAGTAGAACTACACAGAGACCAGAAAGGATCATAGGGTCTGAATGCTAGGAAGTGGATAGAGGAGAAGAAAGACACCATGATGCTGAGAAGGGACTTCTAGTAGTTGTTTGTTTTGTGTTTTAGCAGGTGCCCAGGAAACTGAGGAGAGAGGAAACTAATGTAGATATAATTCTTAACTCATAAATTCAATCTTACTGCATTGTAACAAAGCTGGTCAAGTTGATGGTTATAAGGAATGCTATAGGAATTGTTGTGGGTTTCAAAGAATTCACAGAAGACCAGCAGGGGACAAAAATTTTTGGAATAATTTCTAGAAAAGAAAATATGTTCCAAGCTATAAAACCTAGGTTTTTGTGGTTGTTTTGGTGGCTGTCATTTTTAAGGAAAAGTAACTTTATCACCATCTTTGTTATTACACAGTGTACTAAACCAACTTTACGTATCAAATGTTAAAGATATAGAACAGTAATTCCTAAACCATTTGTCTTGGAAATCTGGAGGGTGAAGACAGCTACTAGGAATCAAAGTATAGATACAAATACATATATGTACACATATACATATGAGTGCATGTGTGCGTGTGTGTGTGTGTGTGTGTGTGTGTATTCATATCCCGGTCAAAGGGGATTGCTAAAGTTAACAACTGATAACAATTGTCAGTGACGTTTTTTAAAATTACAAAAAAATGTTGAGATCCACTACCGCATTGAGGTGGTATTTACAGGCAAAATATAAAACCAAAAACAAAACAAAATGGGATTTTAGAGTTAAGGAATGCCCAGGCTCAATGCAATAGCTTCTTTCAGGCAACATGCTCATGATGTGTCCAATTCCTTTCTAACGGTGTGTTGCATTCAGTGCTGCTCTAAAGGAATTGTTCTCTTAGAAATCATTTTGTTATTCTGAAATTTATCAGAAGCTTTTCCCCAGAGATAATTACTTCTAATATTTTCTTATAATCCTCTACACATTTTTCTCTACTTATTCTTTTTTCTTACAAAAATCAAGATTTAAAAATGGCACCAGACCATTATTCCTGGGTGTTCTGGTTTCTATATTTTCATATTAAGTCTTCAAAAGTTACCTTTTCACTTTACAAAATGTAATGATTATAAAAACAAAAATTTAACCCACAATAACACAAATATAAAAATAAGTTGTCAAGTGAGGTTCTGAATGAAGCATTTGTCCTAGGTATTTTTATGGCTAGAATCTGGCAGATCTGTCTCCATGAGAGTGCTCTGGGTGAAGAACTCCTAATTTTCTTATACATACATTTAAAAACAGAGTCTCTGGTGAATGGTGACACCAAACACAAACTAAATAAAGAGTAAAGTGGCCAAAAGTCAACTATTCAATTTGGATGGATTTTTAGAGAGCATCTATTCAGGAACAAACCAGTTCCTTTTTTTTTTTTTTTTTTTAAACCATGCATGATTCTACCTTTAGTTACAGAATATTGGTATTCTGATTCCAAATTGGCTTCTCTTTGCTGTAACTTAGGTAATTTCAATATTGCATGAATGAAAACATTTTACCTCTAAATTCAGTAAGTTTGGATCACTTCTCAGGGATAACAAAGTCCATTTCTACTTTAGTTGGGAGATTAGATGATAGGGCCTGGAAGAATACTTCCAACTACAAGGGAAATGTCTCAATTCACCCAAGTTTAGGATGGACATTTAACTAAGTTTTTATAATGAACTTTTATATGTGAAATTTAATCATTAATTTTTTCCAATGGTAAAATGTAGAATTGCTACCCTTCTTTTCTAGGTATTTAAGATAACAGAATTTCATAGTTTAGTACAGGTAGTACTTAAAATTCTGTTTCATTATGAAAATAAAACATGCTCAATAAAGAAATGGTGACCTGAAACCAATATACAATGTTGTGTGTCAATTATATCTCAATAAAGAAAGGAAATATTGGAAAACACAACTAAATAAGGAGAAAAACTAATTACAAAAAGTTAATTACTGCCAAGTTGCCCTCCAAAAAATTAACGCCTATTTAACTCTCACTAGTAGTATCTGAGAGTTCCACCTTCCCCACGAATTCTGTAGAAAAGGATTTTTTTCCCTGATGTTCTTTCTCTGCACCTATTGTTAAGTAGTACTTAGGGAAATTAATTGTCTAATAATTGTTTCTTCAATGCTTAATATAGTGTGCGTTGCACGGTCTGTGTTCAAGAAATACTTATTAAAGAACAAATGAGTAAGTATATGCTATTCTAAGCTAAACATGAAGTGAATATGGAAAAATAATAAAATGCAGAGGAAAAAAGGAAAAACTAAAAAGGAATCAGGAGGGGCGCCTGGGTGGCTCAGTGGGTTAGGCCTCTGTCTTCGGCTCAGGTCGTGATCTCAGGGTCCTGGGATCGAGCCCTGCATCGGGCTCTCTGCTCAGCGGAAAGCCTGCTTCCTCCTCTCTCTCTGCCTACTTGTAATCTCTATCAAATAAATACATAAAATCTTAAAAAAAAAAAAGGAATCAGGAGATTAGTTCCACTCCTAATCAGTCTTATCACCTTCAGCAAATAATTTAACCTGGGCAACCACTTCTCAGGACTGGCTTCATGGGCAAACAATCTGTGGAGTCACACAGGTCTCTGTCCTCAGTGGTATCCTGTGGTTTGCTTGTTGCTGCCATCTTGAAATGCTTGATGACTTTTGAACAAGAAGCCCAACATATTCATTTTTCATGAGCCCCACAAGTGATGTAGCTGGTCCTGCCTCTCTTTCCTCATCTATAAAACAAGATCAAGAAAATGAGGCACATTCAAGTCAGAGTAATCCTGGTTCGATGAGGTTTTCTTGAATACAATACAGAATAAATCTACTATTTAGATACATAAGTAACCTGGAACAATTTTGAGATCTGTTCTTATTGCTTGATGAAGATCCTTCCTTCTGTGAATCACTCAGCCTTTTCCTCTAAGCCATCTTCATGGTCTCCTTAGTCCTCACCCTTCTGATTCTACATTGCACTGGATTATATTTAGTCCTACAGTGCTGCAACCATTAACCAGTAAGTAGGAAGGGATAGGAAAAGAGAAAAGTTACTTCCTCTTCTTCTTCTTCTTCTTTTTTTTTTCCCCAAGTAATCTCTACCCTCAACTTGGGGCTAGAATTTGTGACCCCAAGATCACTAGAGTCACTTGCTCTAGTGACTGAGTCATCCAGGCACCCCAAGAAAGTTACTTCTGATGATCAATTCTTCTGGTCCAAAAGAAAGAATTATCCAATACAATTTTCTATAAAAGGGTATTGATCAGGAAAAGAAAGAAAGACTTTGAAAAATCAATTTGAGCTCCTAAGCATTAACTCATGGATAATCAGAACCTCGGATAGTGCTGTTTTCTCTTTCTTTCTTCCTGTCTTCTTGTCTTCCTTCCTTCCCCCTTCCTTCCTTCATCTGTTTTTAAAAGCCCCTGATCTCCATTTCCAAATTAAGCATAATTTCATAGACAACTATTCTCCTATACAACTATTTCAGAAGGAAACAACTGCTGTTCTAGTTTTATTTTTGAATAATCATTTTGAAAATAAGTGATGGACTACAGAGGAAAAATCACAGCAAGCTGCCCAGAGATGGGAACAGCATGTAAATTACTACTAATTTAAATTACCTTTCTTTCTTCTCTAATCTAGGAAAATGCCATCTTTATTTTAAAACATTTATATTCGAGCAGCTCAAGCTATTTCAAGATGTTATCTGTTTCAGCACACATAACGAAATGTGATGGGTAAATGTTCCACCATTTTACGGAGAAACGGAAAGTGAAAATAACCTGCATCAAAGTTGCACAAAGCTTAGATCTCTGAATCAGTGCTCTTTGCTGCAGCTCAAAATGTTTAATAAAAATGCACGACCAAGTAATGGACCGGAACAATTTGAAAGTTCTTTTTTTTTATGTTTTCTGAAATGTTTACTCTTTAGACTTCATTACATGTAGAACAACCTATATGCTATAAATCTTCTTGACAACTTTGTCTTGCCCCTAATAAGTAGAAGTTTTCTGCAGACCGTGTTTTTGGGAGAATTTTGATAAAATTCTGGCATGGTTAGTATTCTGAGCCTCTCCTTGAGAGCTGGGTAGACAGAACATAAATACAACACAACATATGTCCATCAGGGCACAGTTGGTAAAGGTACTTATTTTGGTTCAAATTTTCTGTCTATTTTGCTTTTTGTTTGCAATATAACATACTGGTCATATGTTGTCTATAAAGAGAGTAAGTAATACGGGTATTTGGAAGGTTAACTAACTTTTGACAATTGGAGTTCAAATTAAGATATCAAAGACATTAATAATCTAATTGCCAAAATGAGTTAAAGCAGCTTCTGTAAGAGTCTGCCTTACTCTCAATAAATAATAAGGGAAGCAATGAGAGAATCTGGTTCATCTAAAAGAAAAATTAAGAGTTACTGAGGCATGAGGCAAATTTTATGTATGAAATTTTGACGTGTTTGGAGATGCACACATTCATTCATTCATTTAAAAATTATTGAACAACCAACAGGTACTAAGCACTGTTAAATAAGATAGACACAGGGTGGGGCGCCTGGGTGGCTCAGTGGGTTAAAGCCTCTGTCTTCGGCTCAGGCCATGATCCCAGGGTCCTGGGATTGAGCCCCGCATCGGACTCTCTGCTTGGCAGGGAGCTTGCTTCTCTCTCTCTCTCTGCCTGCCTCTCTGCCTACTCGTGATCTCTCTCTGTGAAATAAATAAATAAAATCTTTTAAAAAAATAAAATAAAATAAAAAAAGATAGACACAGGGTGCCTTGGTGGTTCACTCTGTTAAGCGTCTGCCTTCAGCTTAGATCCTGATCTCCAGGTCCTGGGATTGGAGACCCATGTCTGGCTTCCAGTTCAGTGGAGAGTCTGCTTCTCCCTCTCCCTCTGACTCTCTCCCTGCTTGTGCTCTCTCTTTCTCGCTCTCTGTCTCTCAAATGAATAAATAAAACCATTTAAAAATAAATAAATAAATAAATAAGACATGACATTTTAGATAAGATTAGGTTCATCTGAGAGTAACAGAAGACACACACACACACAGAGACACCCACCCTTAAAAAATAGTATTAGCTTAATCAAGAAAGAGTTTGATTTCTCCTTCACTTGTAAATTCAGAGCAGTTACATTGGCTCTGCTGCCTACAGTCCTTAGGGACCCAGGCTACATCCAGGTGTCTGCTCTGGCATCCCTAGGTGTCCTTTGTCTTCTTCACCCAACAAAGAACTACAGCCATCTCATCCAGATTCTAAGCAGCAAGTTGAGGAAGAGGGAAAAAGCAGGACTAAGTATTTGCAGACCATCTTTTAAAGAGATATCCCATGATCTGCCATACATTTCTCTGTTTATATCCCACTCATCAAAACCCAATCCAAGGGCTCACACCTAGGTAAAAGGGTGCCTGAGAACTACATCTTTATTTCAAGCATTTGAACATCCAGAAAAAAATCAGTGGCAGGCATGGGGGTGGTGGGCAGTGGTGGTGGTGGTTGGAATCTAATAAAGAAGAAGAAATGTTGGGGTAAATAATGAATTTCTGCTACACATGGCCCTGGACCTCTTGTACCTAAGACCTTACCAGAGCTGGGGGAGGGAGGAAGAAAGGCAGAATCAGCTTATGGTGTAACTCACCAGTTTCAAGATATCCCTGTAGAGATAATGTTAATTAACAACAGTAACTCAGGTACCTCTTTTTCCTGGAAGGCCTCCTTGTCCACCTCTCCCCGTGGTTGCAGGATAGATGCCCCTTTCACAAACTTCTATCTTTCATCTTGTGCAGTATCTATCATACCCTTTATTACTGTTATAATATTTGTGTGTTTATCTTTTCCCTACTCCTTTATACACCAACTTGATTATAACACCTCGAAGGCCAAAATCTGAATTTATATTTCTTTGTGTCCTCACTATCCCTAGCCTAGTATATGATATATACTAGATTCATGAAAAGAGTCTAGTACTCGAACTGGATGAATAAATAAACTGCATACAAAGAATTCCTAATGAAACGTAATAAAAATTAGTTACCATAAAATGCGTAATAGTATAAAAAGAAAAATTTTGGGCCTCCTGGGTGGCTCAGTGGGTTAAGCCTCTGCCTTCGGCTCAGGTCACGATCTCAGGGTCCTGGGATCAGGCCCCGCATCAGGCTCTCTGCTTGGCAGGGAGCCTGCTTCCCCCTCTCTCTCTGCCTGCCTCTCTGCCTACTTGTGATCTCTGTCTGTCAAATAAATAAATTAATAAAATCTGTAAAAATAAAAAAGTAAAATCTTTAAAATAAATAAATATAAACAAATCAATATGTAACTACGAATAGTGACAAAGGCTAAAAAGAAGACAAGGTGCTGTGATAGAGAACACCAGAGAAAGAGGGACCTACTTTAGATGGGGTAAGGAGGGAAGACTTCCTGGAGGAGGTCCTGTTTAAACTGCGACCTAAAAGAGGCAAATAAATAAATAAAATCTTTTAAAAAATTGTTCAAAAAGAAAAATTTCTCCAGCTATCAAAAATTTAGCACCAAATTTTTTGCTTATGAACATGAGCAATTCTTTTATTTTCATCAATAATTAGAATAGCATCTGAGCATTTTTAATATTGCCGACAAAGAGAATTAATTGCATTTTGTCAATGATGACTGTTATGACAATTATAAAAATCTGAAAATTACCCTTTTATCAAAGTTGCCAAAAACCTCTTAAAAATAGTCTAGTAAAAATCATAAAAAGCTAATTCTATCTTCTCTATAGAAATGGTAAAGTTGGGCTCAGAATGATGCAGTAAGTAACACACATGTTTCTAATTGGTGTCGTTCTCTAGGTTCAGATAGTCACACGGTTGTAGCAGGGTAGGTTGTCAGTGGACTGACTACTAGGCTTTCCTTATAATGTGTTCCAGCTCAGTCTCTCTTCTTCCTTTGGTTATCCAGAAACAACCATGTGAAAAGAGAGAAATTTAAGCAGCTATGATTTATTTTTTAGCCCTTTTCATTGTAAACCTATTAATTTCCTATTATAATTATTCATAATTTTTTAAATTTTCATAGGTCAAACATGCATGTTTTTCGGATCAGAAATCCCACTGATGAAACACCTCTGTTTATAATCACTAGATTTTAAGAAAAATGTATCCAAAACAGAAAAGATTTGGTAAAAAGCCTCCAGTATTTCCTCTACCACTGTACACTGTTCTTTTAAGGTCCGTTCAATTACTAAGCATTTGCTGAATACTAACTATATACAAGGCAGTGCCTACAATAGTACAAAAATTTGCATTCACATTGCATTTTCCTTAATTTGAGCTATGATACATAACAATTAATTATGGATAATCCAATTCAGATTACTGTTTATCTAACTCTATATTTAACTGAAATAAACAATTGGAAACTGAGGAATTCGAAAATGAGGAAAAGTGGTTGAAAAAATAGACATATATATATACACATGTGTGTGTACATGATTTTCTATAAAAAGATATGAATGATCAGGTGGGGAAAAAGTTTTTGCTTTAAGCAAGTAGTGACTTAAAACTTTAAGAAAAATTGTCTGTTCAGGGAGTACCAGTGCACTGTGTAAAATACCAACAGTGAGGGAGGAAAGGATTCCCCTTCATCCTTTCATTTATTCTTTGAACTTAGGGCTTGAGATCTGATAACCTTTATCACTTACAGCCATACACATAATTGTGATTATGGCATAAGCCTATGTGTTTCTTTTCCAGTTCACCTAGCTATGATATTTGATTTCATAAGTACTGCATATTATTTTATCGATACTTTTCTAGGAAGAATTTTCACCCAAAAGATGGCTTCATAGATCCCTTTACCAAATTAAATATAATGTTGAATCCTTCCTGCCCTTCAATATCTTACTCAGTATAACTACAAATCTGAATATTCTTTAAGGCAGGTAGATAGCTCTATGGAAAGCAGCTATTTTCATATACTGCTATGCTTCTCTTGGGCCCATGCCACATTTTTCCTCTTCTATAAGGGATGGTCTATAAAAAGCTGAAGAGAACGTTAAATCTGAGAAAGGCTGGAAACATGACTCACTGGCAAGTTGCTGCAATACAAACAGAAATAAATATCAAATATGGAGTGAAATATAGGGCACTATGTAAATGTCAGTACTATTATTCATTCGTGTAAACAACATTTATTGAAAGCAAGGTGATGCAGATAAATAAATAAAATGTTTTTCTTTATGGCTCTTTGGGAGGAGAAGGAGATGCAGATTATAATAACAATTCAGGGGAGGAAATATGGGAGCGTGTATGTGGAAGGAGTAGCTAGACTGCCCCAAAGGAATAAGGGATGGTTTCTTAATGAAAATAACTTTTGAGCTAAGAATTTAAACACAAGTAGTAGTTTGTTAGGTAAACAGAGAAGAGGGCATTCCAGGGAGAGAGAGTAGCATGTACAGGGACTTGAAAGAGGCTGATTTGTTCAGAGAACAGTAGGCCATTCCATAAGGCTAACATGCAGGTGGGCAGGGCTCAGATCAAGAAGGGCCTCCAATGCAAAGCAACAGGCTTTGCATTTTATCATCCAAGTTTTTTGAGCCATGAGAGGATTTCATGCAAGAAAGGAATATAATCAGATTTGCATTTTTAAAAAGATCATTCTGGTGCGGTGGTGAATGCTTATATCTGGATACGGGAAATGAGGAAGAGAGATAACTTTGTGATATATTTAATGCACAATTAATAGAATTTACAACCAACTGGTTGTGGGAGGATGATTCAGAAGTTTCTGGTGTGGCCATTTGTTTGGAGGCTGCTACCATTCACTTGGAGGGGACCACATTGGGATGGTGCATATTTGGAGGAAATGTGACTTGTTTTGGAATCTTGAGTTTGACATATTTAAGGAACATCCAGAAAGAATATTCCAGAAGGAACATGTCTACAAAGAAACTTGGTATATGGTCTAGAACTCAGGAGAGAGATCTAGGCTGGAAACTTAGTTTTAGGAATTATTATCATACTGGGCATTGTTCTCAGAAATTACCATATATATGAATCACCAAAGTGTTTGTTAAATTCCTCAGAGGTTTTGGTTGAATGGGTCTGGAGATTGGCTCAGGAATCAATAATTAAATGTAAGGTTCTCTGGTGACCCAGATGGCCTACAGCAAGAACAGGAGAACCTCAAGGAAGTGCATCATGAAAGTCGAAAGCAGAAAGTCTCAAAGGAGTAGAAGTGGTGACATGTGAACACAGCAGGGAAGTCAAGAAAGCTCGTAACTGAAAGCATCCACCAGACTTGGCAGTCTGCAAGGGGACGCTGGTGACCCAGAACGGCAGGTGAAGTGAGGTGATGAGAGCAGACACCACCTACAATAGGTAGGAGAGTGACTGCAGTAAGGAAGAGGACGAAAGGAAGGAGGCTTGGCGAGAACAGGAATACTTTGTGGACAGAATTTCAACTCTAATATCCGAAAGAACTGGTACAAACCCTAAGTCTGCCATTTAATGGCTGTGTTACATAGTATCTTCATGGAACCCATTTTTTGTTTATAATGTGTTAATCATGTTGATGTTACAGAGCCTTTGTAGAAGTTAAATATGATATTACACGTGAAAGAACTTTGTAAACTGCTCTTCTAAACTTCTCTATTAACAAACTATCTGAGTGGCAGAAAATCCCAAGCTGTTCTATATAGCAGGTGTCCTGCTCATGTTTGTGCACTATGACAAAACATCCCCACCTTCAGCTGTCGGAGTGCTTACCCCCATCAAAGCAGAACACTTTATTTTTTTTAATTTTCATTTTTTATTTAAATTCAAATACTTAACATAAAATGCATTGTTAGTTTCAGAGGCAGAGGTCAGTGATTCATCAGTCTTACATAATACCCAGTAAAGCAGAAGACTTTAGAGGGAGAAAGAATCTCAAGTAATGTCTTTTTTTTTTAAAGATTTTATTTATTTATTTGACAGAGAGAGAGAGAGAGATCACAAGTAGGCAGAGAGGCAATGGGGCGGGGGAGTAGGCTCCCCACTGAGCACAGAGCCTGATGCAGGGCTCCATGCAGGGCTCGATGCAGGGCTCAATCCCAGGACCCTGAGATCATGACCTGAGCTGAAGGCAGAGGCTTAACCCACTGAGCCACCCAGGCTCCCCTTAACTAATGTCTTAAATAGACCAATACTCTTACTTTACAGATGAGGATTCAGAGGACTGAGAGGAGTGGAGTTTAAATGATGTGTTCAAAGTCACACAGCTAAATAATGGCAAAGCCAAGCATATAATTCAGCCAGACTGCTGACTCACTCTGTGCTGCCCCCTGCCCCTGCATTATAACCTACTTCCTTTCTTAAATCTCTGCCATTTGAATTTTGGTCTTTCTCTTTTACAGCAAAGAGAGAAGGAGATGATTGAAGCTTTGTTGACTAGGGTAGAGGAAGAGGTGTTTAATCTGAACAAGTCCAGGGGTTCAGATGTAAGCTCCTTGAAGACATTTTTGAACTCCCTTTCAAACTTCTTTCCAAGCCTCCAGGCAGATGCCGACTGAGTCTAGAACCATAGAGATAGGAGGGATCGGCCAGCAGCAGCAGGGTAAGGAGTGCTGCTACATATTCCCCCCAATTATCCCTGTTCATAACTGAAGAGCTCTCCAAAACATCAACATTAAAAGACTGTACTTTGAGATAGGTCTTGCGTGTTTTACAGGACACCCTTCAGAAAACAACTGGTACAGAAGGTTTATTTCTATGACAAGGATAGAGATGCTGCTTCTACAATGTACTTAAATATTTACTTCTCCATCTCCCTTTCTAAGCTGCCCAAAGCAGGCCAACTCTTTGAATTGCTATGGCTGAGCAGCATGGCAGGCACGCCATATATAGTAGGGAGCCTCTATACGGTTGTTGAATGAACAAGCGAAATAATTTTATCCATAACTCTCTTATCAATTTAGGCCTTAACAGAAAAAAAAAAAAATTCTGGGTTGCCTGGGTGGCTAAGTCGGTTAAGTGTCCCACTCTTGATTTTGGTTCAGGTTATGATCTCAGGGTTGTGGGATCGAGCCCCAAGCCTGGCTCTGAGCTGACCATGGAGGCTGCTTAGGATTTTTCTCTCCCTCTCCTTCTGCCCCTCCCCCAACATGCTCTTTTTTTCTCAAAAAAACAAAACAAAACAAAAAAAAAAAAAACCCTAATAAATCAAGTTCCAAATATTACTTTTCTTACCTGTCTTAGACCCTTAATTGCCATCCCTTTCTGCCTAGATTTCCACTAAGCTAATTGGATCCTCTGTTTTGCCCATCCTTATAACTTTTCATGATCTCCAACACTCTATAGATGACTTGCTAAAGGAACTGTTTACAATATTTTTAAAGGAATTTTTTTAAAGATTTTATTTATTTTTTTGACAGAGATCACAAGTAGGCAGACAGGCAGGCAGAGAGAGAGAGAGGAGGAAGCAGGCTCCCTGCTGAGCAGAGAGCCGGATGCAGGGCTCGATCCCAGGACCCTGAGATTATGACCTGAGCTGAAGGCAGAGGCTTAACCCACTGAACCACCCAGGCGCCCCTACAATATTTTTAATTTCGTGAACTAAAATGTAACAAAATATATAAGGTAATGCAAATATATTTGAAGAGACAACCTAATCAAATCACAAACCTTTGTTGGTAGATTTTAATAAATACTAATATGTATGAATAGATGTTCCTTGATAATAAAATAATTTTTCTCTCTCAAGAGTCTCTCTGCTTTCCAGAATTCACGCTTTTTTCATTTCCTTTTATGAAAAAGGGGGAAAATTGATTTGCTGTTTTCCTAGATGTCGCCTTGTTCTTTCTCTCACATATTTTAAGAAACTTTTATTTGAGTTTTCCTTATCACCATGTGTATTTCTCTGTTTGAATTGGAAACTCTTTAGGACAACAACTGTCCTCTAAATATCAATGGAGTGATGTTTATTTTTAGTGCTCAATACTTTGGAACCTCTTTTTTTTTTTTTTTTCCAGAGAAGCTGCAATAGTCATAGGATAATACTCCTCAGAAAGGTAGATCATGACATGAGAAATTAAGTAGTCTCAGTATAGAAATATAGAAAAAATGCAATAAAAAGCAGAGGTTAGATACGAGGTTATGTCTGAGTCAGTTACTGAAGAGGTATGGGGAGATAAGAAGGGGATACGTTATTGGGAAATAACTCGTTTGGGAGGTGGAGGCACTGGGAAGAAAATGAAATTCAATAACCATTTGAGTACTGAGTCAAGGTTGGGATGGGGAAGACATGACTCCCAGACTCCTGCAGTGAAGGTGACATACAAGTACATACAATTAAGAGGCAAAACAGACCAGGATAAGGTAATAAAGTTTCAGACAAAGGGCATTCTAGGACAATTTTTAGAAAAATGCTATTTTATTCATTAAGGATGAACATTATCCAGAGAACTCAACATTCTAATGTATAAAGCTGCTTTTATTGGCTCCCTGAAGGCATGAGGGCTATTATTTCTCCAAATTAGAAGCATGCCTCATTTTGTACGTATATCTTTTAGTTTTTTATTTACTGCTTTTCTAAACTTGGGGACATACAGAATTGCACTTAAGATTTGAGGTTACAATTTAAACACTGTGAACATGATTTCTTAAGATACACATGGGAGTATTTATTTATTTGGGGGGGCAGGCAGAGGGAGAGGGAATCTCAAGCAGATTCCCCACTGTACACAGAGACTGACGCGGGACTCCATCCCATCACCTGGAGATCATGACCTGAGCCATATCAAGAGTCTGACACTAAACCCACAGAGGCACCCTAAGATACACATTTTTTAAATTTTTTTATTTTTATTTTTTAAAAGATTTTATTTATTTATTTAAGAGAGAGAGAGAGAGAGAGAGATAATGAGTAGTGGGGAGGGGCTGAGGGAGAGAGAGGGAGAAGCAGACTCCCTGCTGAGTAGGAAGCCCCATGCAGGAATTGATCCCAGGACCCGGAGACCATGACCTGAGCCAAAGGCAGACACTTAACTGACTGAGCCACCCAGGTGCCCCTAAGACACACATTTTTATTAAGTGAATATCACTTTTTGAAATATGCCTTGCACTAATGAATCTTGTAAAATCAAAGATTCACAGCTAAAAGGAATCCCCATACAATGCATGGCCAACCTAAGGAATTCTTAACAGTACACAGTCAAAAACTCAAATACTATAGCTGGACTAACAGTAGATTTCTAAAGTTACTATGGTATTAGAAAGATTCACTTTAGATTTTTAAATTTCTAATGATGGCACAATATAAAATGAATAGATCTTGATTTTCTTGCTATGTAATAACCAGTGACCAACTGATGGTAATGTGGAACATTTTCTGCTAGTTATTCATTGACTTTAAAAAAAAAAAAAGGCACTTTTTCCAGAGACTGGGCAGGAGATAAGATGTCAAGAAGTAATAAGTAGCAAAATGAAAGAGGAAAATGCAATGGAACCAAAAAGAGAAAACATTAAAGTGATGTGCTTTTTTTTTTTCCCTGTGTATGCAGATGGACAGGAAAATTATAGCAGTAATTGCAGACTTCTTTTCACCAAAGACAGGCTGGCCTTGGGGAATTAGACTATGAGAGAAAATGTCCAATGAAAGTGCATTCTCATCCAGGCCCCACCTGACTTGCTGGATATGGGTTTGGCCAAGGTCATTTACCCTTTCTGTGCCTGAGTTACCTTAAATGTTAAAAGAGATGGTTTGCTTCTTCCAGCTACTGGAAAGATGAATGAGATAAAGCTTCAGGAGGCACCCAAGACTGGTCAGAAAAGGTGTTACAGGAATTTCAAGTAGTACTATTATTATTGAACTGTGTATCCTGTTGTAATGAGTCATCTTGCTGCAAAGATGCATAAGCAATTTCAAGTGTGGCAGAGGACCAGAGACAAACAGAAGAGGCAAGTACTCGGAGGTGGCGTTCGGGGAGATCTCAGTTGCATCGCATTCTGCCCTTCGCTTGTTTAAAGAATAAAAAGGGGGGGGGCGCCTGGGTGGCTCAGTGGGTTAAAGCCTCTACCTTCCGCTCAGGTCATGATCCCAGCGCCCTGGGATAGAGCCCTGCATCGGGTTCTCTGTCAGCAGGGAGCCTGCTTCCCCCCCCTCTCTCTGCCTGCCTCTCTGCCTACTTGTGGTCTCTGTCAAATGAATAAAATCTTAAAAAAAAAAAAAAAGAATAAAAAGGGGGTGGAGGACAGGGGAAACAAGACTTTTAAATTAAGTACAGCACTGTGGCTATACAAACAGACTTTTTAAATACTAGAGCTAGTTTGAATTCAGGCTTTGTCACTACCGTGACCTTGGCAAGTTATTGTTTCTTTAAACTTCCATTTTTTGCATCTGTAAAATGGGGATTAATTATAGAATCCATAGGGTTGTTGTGGGTATTTTAAAATGTGCACCGTCGGGAAGACTCTATAAAGTTGGGCTATCATTGTAATTTATAGGAGATAGGGGACAGTAGAAATTCAGATTGATGATAAGCGAAACTTTAAAGAAAAAAATAATAGAAAAAGTCAAGGTTTTATTTTATAAAACATCATATGATGTAAGGGGCCTAAGAAGAGGCAAACTTGTTTTGTCAAGTCTGAGTCTACTCCTATTTCATGGGCTCACGGTAACTAGTCAAACCTTTGATATCTGGCACACAAAACACAAACAGGAAAAGCCTTCCGTGTGCTTTCATAAAACAGTTTTCTATTTTAAAGCGATATATATTTTTTTGAAAAACGTCTGATACCCAATAGCTCTAATAAAACAAAGCCCAGCGGCTGGGTTGCTGTTGTTCTAAAGAGAGAGCAATCTGGGGCGCAGGGATTACGCTCCCGGTGACTCCCGCTCCAGGCTGGGAAGCCTTCGGGCAAAGCCCTGGGGGCAGGACGCGTTTTTTTTTTTTTTTTTTCCTCAATCGATCCCGGAACCTTCGTTGGGCGGGGTAGGGGCAGCGCGGGAGGGGCGCGAGGGAGGGGTCTGGCTCGCCCATCCCCCGAGCGCGCGGCGGGGCGGCTGGCGGGCGGCCGCGGAGGATGCGGAGGGGCGGCGACGCGGGCCCGACCCAGCCGGCGCGGCGGGGCTGGCGGGGCTGGCGGGGCTGGCGGGGCGGGCGCCGCCCGAGGGGGTAGGGCGCGCGCGGGGGCGCGCCGGGCCGGGGAGGCGCGCTCCGGCCGCGCTCGCTCCGCGCTCCCCGCGCTCCCTCCGCTCGTCGCTCGCTCGCTCCCTCCTCCCTTTGCAGCCGCGGCGGCAGGCAGGAGAAGGCGGCGGCGGCGGCTGGGGATCAGACATGGCGGCGGATCTGAACCTGGAGTGGATCTGCTCCCTACCCCGCTCCTGGACTTACGGGATCACCAGGGGCGGCCGAGTCTTCTTCATCAAGTAAAGAGGGGCGCGGCGCGGGGGGCCCGGGAGGTGCAGGAGGCCGGCGGGAGGCGAGGAGGGTGCCGGGTGCGCGCTGCTCCAGCCCCTCCGGCTCCCCCGGCGCCCCCTCTCACGCCCGGTGTCTGCCCCTTTTCTCATCCCTGCAGCGAGGAGGCGAAGAGCACCACCTGGCTGCACCCCGTCACCGGAGAGGCCGTGGTTACCGGGCACCGGCGGCAGAGCGCAGGTAACGCTGAGCGCGGCCGGGCCCGAGCGGAGTTGGGCGCCGCCGGGAGGAGGCGGCAGCGCCCCGGCAGCCCGCCGCCCCGCGACCTGCCCCCGGCCGCCGTCCCCGGGAGGCGGCGCGGTGGGGCGGAGGCCGGCAGGGGCGGCCGCAGGTACAGGGGCCGCGGGGGCCCCGCCGCCGGACTTCTCTGGAGTCTGAACGCTGCTCTCTCCTTCGCCTTTCATCGCCACTTGGAGACGGAGCCCTCTTCCCGGGCCCTCTCCCCCTTCCCTACCTGGACCCCCACCCCCTACGCCCCCAGGGAGGTCGACCCCCCTCTCCCGGGAATTCGAGACCCCGAGTGCTTCCTCCCCCAGCCGCTCCTCAGTCCTTCCGCCAGCACCCCCGCGCCTCATCTCACCCTCTCTCAACCTTTAGGAAGTCCTTGCCCACTCCCCTCCGTGCAGCCCGGGACTCTGGCCCTCGTCCGCCGGGATCAGGGTGTCCACATCGCCTCCCTGTTCCCCGGACAGCTGCTTGCAGTCGTGCGGCTTCCTCCTCCCCTTAGGTGGGACTTGTGGGGAGGTGACTGAGGAGGAGGAAGAGAGGAGTTCGGGGGTGCTGCGAATCTGTGTGTGACAGTAGCGCTCTCCCTCCTGCCACCGGAGCCGCCGCCGGAGCCCGAGGACGTTACTTGCAGCTGCCGCTGCCGGCTGGCGAGACTCTCGGTCCCCGGCAGCAGCCCGGAGGTTGCACAGACCGCCCCGAGGCGGTGGGGGTGCGAGGGGGTGCCTCGCAGTTGGGCCCTCATCGGAGGGGGTCGGCGGGGAGACACATCTCCCCGGAGCCTGGGCCAGCTTGTTGCCATGCCGAGCAGGAGCTAAGCTGCAGAAAGGTGGACTGGAGCCTCGCGGCTGGTCTGGCTTTCTTTGGGCGCTCTTTGTTTACATTCGTGAAACTTGTTTGTCTTTGAAATGTAACATGTGTTCTCTCACTGGCCGGTCTCTGGGTCTCGTCCTGGGAGAGGCTCGAGAACTGTTCGGGTCGGAGGGGAGGCTGGCTTCAGCGGTCCTTCAGGCTGCCCTCTGGGATACTTTCTCTCCAACTCTGAGATTCTGGGACTCTCTTAGAGGGGCCAGGATATGGAACAAGCCTGCCTTCTCTATTAAATTCTGGAGTTCAGTGAAGTGACTAATTTCCAAATTTGCAAAAAGGTGGAGGAGGAAAGGGAAAGCAAGCACGGTGAGGTTACATTTTTAAGACATTTCTGACTAATACACTGTCATATTTCTTAACTCCCCACTGCAGTCTCTGACTTCAATATGCACCTTTCAGTGTTTAGCATATATATTTCGACTCTCATGGCCTTTTTGCCTTATGGATAATAAACTTACTTTGCAAAGGACAATATGGTATTTAAATTATTTAGCCTAATCATCTTGTGGAAATATTTCATGCTTATTTTGGTTATGTGTAATATGAATTTGTATCCTGTTGACCCCCACAGATTTGAGAACATTCACACTACAGAGAAATTTTATCCTTTTTTTGATTTCACATTAATTTTTAAGACATGATTATCGTTTGTTTGTTTTTTTTTTCTCCTGTTTTGGTTTGCTTTTGACTTTGTGGTTTTATACACACATCACTGGTTTTCATTTCAGATATTGTGTTTAAATCGAAGCCATTTGTCATTTGCAATGTATAGCACATACAATGACCATCATTCACCTGTAACTTCACACATTTAAGCCAAATCTGTAGAAACATACATGTATAGAGTATGTGATGTCAGAACTCTTTTCCCCTAATTAAGTACTTAGGAAGTTCTTTCTCATCAGTGATACTTCCTGGATGGATTCATTTATGTAGCTGAAAGGTATGGTCTTCAATAAACACAGTTATACCTAAGAAGAAGCAGGTTTTGCCTTTAATGCGGGGTTTGGTGGGGTTTTTGTTTGTTTGTTTGTTTGTTTTGGTGGTGTTTTTTTTGGCCAGCCATCATGAGTATCTTACCTAGGATTAGAAGGGTTCCCTTGCTTTTTTGGGATGCCAGAGAGTAGTAGTTTCTTTTCACTGATCATTAAAGTATGTAATAATGTAAGATAATCTCTAATATTGTTCATTTTTTTTGGTGGCTTTTAATTTGAATCTCCACTTTTCCAAAAATGATATTTTGTTCACTATGAGCTTTGTTACCAGTTCAACATTTTTTTTTAGAAATTTACTTAATAAATGGAAATAGCTGATGATGAAAATGAATAAGTAAAATGGATTGAAACTTATTTTACTATCCCACTGAAGTAATACTAACTGTAAAATGTATGTTTTTTAGATTTGCCTACTGGCTGGGAAGAAGCATATACTTTTGAAGGTGCAAGATACTATATAAAGTGAGTTTTTTAATTATGATTTTTTCCTTGCTAATTTGAATGTTGTAATTGATCTTCAGTTGAATCATCGTATCTCTAGATATGCTCATAATTTTTTAAGGTCTATCAAATAATACTGACTTTATATAGTGTTGTAATTTTGAGAGGAGAGATGACACTCATAGTTTTCTTACGTTATTTGCTTGGACATACATGCATTTGGAAATTAGATCGTTGATGGTCACATTTACATGTTTGGTCCTACGTGATAGGGTATTACAGTATTTTGTCTTCAGCATGTTACCATACGTTTTTTTCTTTTAAAGTGAATTCTGTTCATGTATATTTTAACCACAGCTGTTAATAAGAAGCAAAAGTGATGTGAAGCTAGGTTATAGTTGGATGAACAATGACAGAGCTGAAAGTAAAAACCAGTAAATAAATACTAATTATTTCACAAACATCTGTTGGAGCATTGTGATTTGCCTTAGTTTATTTAAATATATCTAAGTCTTTAAAATACAGATGTTTTCTGGTTGGTTGTGATTGAATAAAAGGCTTTCACTAGAGCTTACAAAGGAGAGATGACCAGTCAGTCCTGACTTTTAATTCTAAAGAACATTGAATTAATTTCTGTTCCAGGTTCACTTGGTGGTACTTGGAGACAAATACAATGCTTCAGGTCAACAGTATGCAGGAAAATTTTTTACCTCCCAAGGGGAAAATGAAAACGGTTTTATCTTCATTTTAAATTAGAAACTATTAACTTAAGAGCTTGTTTTAAAATTTTTTATTTAATTTTAAGGAACTGAAGCTTGAAAAGAATGCTTAAGTAAAAGATTTGGTTGAGATTTCCATAGTTTATTAATAGTAACAGATACCTAGCTAAAGCCACCTTTATTTCATTGGGCCCAATAAAGTATTTTACTAAGTGATATTTTTAAGATCACACCATAATTCCATTAAATTATAATTACTTGTATGGTTTTAAAATTTTTCAGAATGATATTTATGTAACATGTCAAGGGCTATTTATAGGTGTTAGGAATGATTGCATTTGGATATAGCAAGAAGGCAGAAGTAATATCCAGGCATGGAGGAGTTCATGATGTGGTTCTTCTCTGGATAATTTTCAGTTACATCTTTAATTTGGAGATTGTGCTATACATTATTAAATGGCCTAAAAAATAAAGGCGTAAGTAAAGTGCAGCGTCATCAGGTATTTTCCTAGTGGCTATTTTCATTCTGTATTAAAGTGAATTTGTATTGCCAGGAAAAGGGCATTTTTTTGGAGGTAGTCTTGATATTTCTGAAGAAAGTTTTTTTTGATAGAGTTCATTTATTTTTATCCAATAGTTTTACTGTACATTAAGCCTAGTTAATCTTAGAAGAATAGGAGTAACACTGTAATTCTCAGCAATATTTTAATTCCTGTGAATGTATACATTCTTAGATGAACGTTTATTCAGTAGTACAAAATGTTATTCTGTATGGGCTGAAAATTTTTTATTTCAGAACTGAGCCTTTGGAAAACCTGAATTTTGTTCTACTAGCCATTTTGATTAGATTTTTCTTTTATGTTGACTTAAACAAATTAGAATCTTCTTTGAGTGTCATGCCCAAGTAAGTTTCTCAGGAAAATGAGGACAATATTACAAAAGCTATAATAATTTTACTTCAATTCTAATGACGGTTTTAAATTACTGGGTTTTAATTGTGATATTAATAGTCAGCCAATAATTGTGTCTGAAAGTAGTAATAATTTATATTATGAAAGTAAAATTTGTTGTAAAATTGAGTATGATAGAAAAATATATCACTCATTAAACTTCTTGCAGTAAAACGATTATTGACAAATACATGATTTGCTGAATGGGAGGTGCTGCTTTTTTTTCTTTTTGGATGTATCAGACTGATTTCTTTTAAGGTTAGTTAAATCACTAATGTGGGCCGTAATTTCCTAGAAATTTTTTGCTTACTTGTATATGAGCAATTAGGGATGGTTTTTCATTCTCATATGATAGGGGCACTACTTTTGTCTTAAACTTTGCAGTTTACCAAGAGCTTTTGCATATATTGCCATGTCTGAATCTCATTTTAAACGTGAAAGTAGTCAGAAGAATTACTATTTCCATTGTCACACCACATAATAAAACAACGGAAACATGCCTTTGGAACTTATAGGCTGCAAAGACAGCAAGATGAGAAACAGCAGGAACATGAACTATATTTACAATGTTCAGAGAAGAAAGGATAGGAGTCTGAAGTAGGCAAGTGATTAATGTTGGTGGATGTATTTCTCATTGTTGGTTCTTTCTTAGATGAAGAAAGGAGGTTATTGACCAAATTATAAGAAAGGATGTGATATAGTGAACAGGGTAGGTTTTGTTCTCATGGGAGGAGAGAAGATAGATCGATAAAAGACATGTGGACCCTCCTGCTCTTCCTAATCTGGTGTTCCTGGGAGATTCCCTTAGCAAGAAGAAAGACCTAAAGAACTTGAGTTTCTACTTTTGTGCCCAAAGGTCCATATAACTCTCAGATTATTTCTCTTCTGAACAAATGGTGGTGGTGGTTCAAAATGGCACACTGCCAAAAACAATTTACTTTTGTATAATACTTTGGTATTGATCATTGTATCTCTGGAGGTGGTAAGATGAAAGAGGATTGAAGTGGGGGTAAGTCGTAGCAGTTGGCTGTGTCTTGACCTTCTTAAAGACCTTGGAGCTCAGTCTTCATGCCTTTGAATTAGGCTGGCTGGAAATGGCAACTTCTGAATTCCATCTCATTTTTAAATTTCTCTGGATTTTATAGTATTTTGGGAATTTGTAGTAGTCTACAAAATGATGAACTCAAGGGTCAAGAAGACATGATACGGGAAATATGGAAAGCTGCTTAGCTTTCCTGTGGTGCCAACTATTTTAAACTTTGTATAGATAACCACAGATGAATATGAAGTGTGTAGTACCAGAGCTGTGTGTGCTTTCTTTCTGTTGCTGCATTTTGTGCTTTGTAACATATCTTCCCTGGAGAGCTGCGTGGGAACAGTTAATAGTGCTCTTGTCAACACAGGACCTGATCAGAGTTAGAGTTGTATAGATTTGAATTGGATAATCAGTTTATAGAATTTTTGAAATTGGTTCCTTAATAAAAGTTTACAGTTAGATAAAAGAATACATAATACAGAGAATATATTTTACTTTAAATGCATTTGTCCAAAACGTGTTAATATTTGAAAATTATTTATCATAAAGATAAATAATTTTTTCTGACAGGAGTATTTTTTCTGTATACTTTTTTTTTTTTTAAGATTTTATTTATTCATTTGACAGAGAAAGAGAAAGAGAACAAGCACAAGCAGGGGGAGTGGCAGGTAGGGGAGAAGCAGCCTCCCTGCTGAGCAAGGAGCCTGATGTGTGGGTCCATCCCAGGACTCTGGGATCATGACCTGAGCCGAAGGCAGCTGCTTAACCGACTGAGCCACCCAGGCACCCTTTTTTTCTGTATACCTTAAGCTAGCCAGCTTAGAAATTATAGTGTCTGTATAAAAACACATATATACAATATGTTAATTCATATTAACATATTCATAATAATTCATATTACTTATCTTTAGGAAGAATGCAGAAAATTATCGGTGGGTTTTATAATTTATGAAGTGTAGCTTTAAATATCCAAATAACTTAGCTTATGAAGTACAGAGATTAGTCTTAATATATTTGAAAGTTACAAAGCTTTCTGCTTACTCCTTGAAAATACTGTTTAATGACTCTGTAATGACAGGTCATGGTAGCTTAAAATGGATGTGTCATTGACTATCCCTTTGTGCTTCAAAGCTTTAAGATGGTTAACTTAAAGTACCAAGCAAATCTTAAAACAATGCTCTCTGAGCAATGAGAAACTTTGTTCTGATTATTTAAAGGTCATTGTCTTATGCGGCAGAATTGGGAATCAAAAAGTCTTCGTAGGGTAATAAAAGTAGTGTGTAGATTTTGTGAGGTTATATTTTCATATTGCTTTTTTTCTTGACTTAAAATTTTAAATTCTGAAAATTGAACTTTTTCTTAGATATGCAAGTAGAACAGTGTTTGATTTTTGACTAATGAAGTTTCTTTTCAGTATCTGCGATAGCCAGATCTAATGTGTGCTTGGAATTTCAAACCAACCCGCAGCGAGGGGAATTCTGGCTTGACTTAGCCATTTAAGGTTGCAAGTGAGGAAAAAAATGTTGTTTCTTCATAATCACATTTTGAACTATGAGCAGAGATAGAGAATGTAACATAACTGCCGCCAAGAATCTTAGAATGTATTACTATATATTTGATATTTAAAATTGGTGGGTACATTAATACCATAATATTATAATTGGGGATAGCCGTATAGTGCTTAGAACAATTCATGGATGTTATATTTCTTTTTTAATGCACTATGAACTATGGTTTCAACCTTCAAGGAGTCTGTAATATAGGAAAAAACAGGCACTGTGTTAAAAGAGGGAGGTGGTGGGCTGCCTGGGTGGCTCAGTTGGTTAAGCAGCTGCCTTCGGCTCAGGTCATGATCCTGGAGTCCCAGGTGTGTCTTCCTCTGCCCCTCCTCCCTCTCAGGCTCTCTGTCTCTCTCATTCTTTCTCTTTCTCAGATAAATAAATAAAATCTTTTAAAAATTTTTTAAAAAAAGAGGAAGATGGTGGGGGAAACATGAACTTAGTCCTAGGTCCTAGGTATTCAAAAAGGGTTTTGAGAACCCTTTTTGTATTTCTTAAATGTTTTTCCCCTTAATGTGGTAGACCGTTTTAGTTTTTTTTAATTCTCAAAGCTCTGGTATGTATTTAGGAAGGGGCAAAATGAGCAGTAGAAAAATAAAGAAGTTGGTTAGAAGAGTGAGAGTTGGAGGCCCTGGAGATGTAAACATCCCTGTAGAGCCACCTTTATCCAGGAGAAATAAAGGGTTTCTTAGCATTTGTTGATGAGTGCACCTCTCCCATGACCTTTTTACTTTTCTGTAGCAGCTAGGTGTAAGTTGGGGTTAAATGTGTAAAGTTACATGTATACATATGTATATGTAAATTGGAGTTAATGGAGTAAAAAATAAAAGATCCTAGTTGTCTGTCAGATGGTGTCACAAGAAAGCCTGGGAGGAAGAGTCAAATGAAGCCAGGCAGTCCAGGAAAGGCTTAAAGGAAGACGTGGGAGTTGAGCTAGATTTAAGTGTATAGACGGAGTTCCGATGGGTTGATATAAATGGCTGGTAGGATAAATTGGTGAGGGTGGGAAGGTGTATAATATGTGTGATTACTAGTGAGAACTACGTGTTGGTAAGTGATGTCAACACAGAAAATACTGGGATGCTGTTTGGAGCTGTATTGTGTCTGGCCTTGGAATGTCAGGCTGAGATTTTTATTTTCTAGCTTGCTGTTGCAGATTTTTTTTGGTATAGCATTATCGTGTAAAGTGAAGGTTTTAATATAGGCAGGATGGATTAGAAAGGGGCAAACCTGGAATCCAGGAGACCAGTGCTAGATCTGTTGCTATAATAATCTGAGAGTTGGTTGTACCAAGTTGGTAGTAGCAGGAATGGAAAGGAAGGCCATTGATCAATGATATTAAAGAGGAGTTGACAGGCTTTAGGAGTCTTGCTGAGCTAGGAGGTTGACAGAAAAAGAGGTCAAAAACCACTCAAAGCCTTTGTGTCTGAGAGGCTGCAAGATTGATTGGTTCCCTTGACCAGAATAGGGGAGTAGGTGGGGGGGGGAGGGGAGAACTCTGGGTGGAAGTGTTGATCATGAGCTAGTCTCTGAGCTGGTTGAGAGGACATAGCATTTTAGGTGGCTAAAATTGGCCTTTCCAAAGGACTCCCCCAACAATAGCTTCGGTTTCTCCTTCACAAACAAGAAACACAACCCACTCTTCCTAGAAAATCCTATTTCAGTTACCTAGTTGACTAGACTATGCATGTTGTATAGATGTACAGAAATGTTGTATTGGTCCCATTATGCATTTAGCAAGTACTTAGAGGGTATTTTGTGTGTGCCAGGTGCTGTAGGCTTTGTGAAGGACAGACATGAACCTTGCTTTTAAGAAGCATACCGTTATTTTGTGGGAGAGACCATAATAAAATAATCACCAAGTACATAGTTGTAGACCATAATAAACTCTGTGAAGTATGCAGCACACTTTAACCAGATACAATGAGCAGACTTGGCACAACACGAGGGTTACTAGAAAAGGACTTTCTCACAAACGTGAGGAATAAGTCTGCTTCTGAAAGTTCAGTGGCGGAATTCCCAGAGTGGATCAGAACAAAGTAGTACAAAATCATCCGAAAAATGAAGAATAAGTAGCATCTGGGGCTTGCAACTGGACCATAACCTGAGTGAAAGTTCTGCTGTATCTGAAGACTTGGGGTGGGATTGGTGTGGTTTGGAAATTGAGTAAAAGGAGAAAAACTGCAGGAGGAAGTTACCCTCCACTAAATAATAGAGAATAAAGCTTCACCAGCTGGTTTTGATGATTATTTCAGTCCCAGTGGCAGGGTCTTCCCATCAGTTGTTCACAGATATATTCTTTCTTCTGATTGTCCCCACACGTTTTGAACTCCTAAGTGTGCTTTAGTGATTGAGATCTATCACTAAACAAAATAGACCAGAAAACTGTCCTTCTGTGGAATGGGACAGGGGTGAGGGACAGAATATCAAAGTAAGCCTTAGTAAATAAGTACTTTTTATAGTATGTATGAATATGCAAATGCTGTAAGAAAATAACGGAACAGGGTACAGTGTATCAGGAGAGGAATGATGGAGAATGAGTGTGGGAAGAAAGTTGAAATCATTGAAGTTAACGGGTTGTTTGGGGATGTCTCCAGTTACTTAGGGAAGTAGGATGCCCCTGCAGGTCTGAGCAGAGGAGGCCCATGATCCAGCTTCACCCTTTGAAAGGGTCATTCTGACTACTGTGCTATGAGGAAATTTTGGAGAGCTAACGGAGCCTTTCCAGAGCAAATTCTGGTTCCTGTCAGATTCTCTCCTTATATTTTTTGTTCTTAGCATTTAACAAGATGATGATTAAATATTGAATTGTATAATTACCATGTTTCTTTTAAGCTGCCAGTGATTATCAGTTACCATTGATTTAGTAGCAGCTTTCCAGGGGGAAAAGAGAGCGCCACGACCATATCAAATAAACCTCTCCATCCTTATTTCAGAAACAGTATATTTAAAAAGTACATGTTAGAATCAAGGCAGTGCTTGTTTAATACCTGTATGCTCATACTCTGTATGGTAAGTAAGCTTCATGAAAAGCAGTCTTGTTCACTGCTGTATTTTTAGTCTTGTGGCCTAAGCCCTCTCATAGTAGTTCCTCAATAAATATTTGTTGATTGAACTTTGGTGATGACAGTCAGTTTAATTCTGTGCTGTTCGTAAACCTTAAAATTTGCCTCCTTGTGAAATTTAGATATTCTCTCCATGCGACATTTATCCCAACATGAATTAGTAAATCATCTGTGCGTTTGGTTTTTGTGATTCTTGGTGAGACAGAAAGGATCTGCTTAGAGGCCTGATTGTAAAACTGATCGATGACAAAGCCAAGATAATGCAGGGACCTGAGATGCCTCTCAGAAGGCAGCTGAAATCTAGATTTTGCCCCGGCCTGGCATTCCAATTTAGAAACTTTCACAGTTCAGGCTGATGTGGCTTCTAGGGAGCAGGGAAGATCTTGAGGTCTATACTGTTCTCCTAGTATGGGTAAAGTGAATGTAGAGCAAATCTTTAATATACAAACATCAGCAGATCCTAGAAACCTGAGAGACCTACAGAGCAGTCTTTAGGAGGTACAGATGATGGAAGTTTTAGAGCCAGTTGGAGAACTCCTTGGTCACTTAGGAGTAGCCTCTCAGCTATTTGGGAATTATTCTCCAGGTGACCAGTAACTTCAGAAGCACTCAACTCTTTGAAGTCATAATAATCTTTATGTTTCCCACGTTTGGCACGTAATAGACAATTAGATGTTTGAAATGAAGACCTATTACAGATTGTAAAAAAAAAAAAGCAAGTCTTTATCCAAATTTGGACATCTCAGGGCATTTTTCCACTTTTCACTTGTCATCTGGTCAGGATTCTTATTGTTGCAAATGTCAGTGACCCAAAGCCAATAGTATAAGGAAAAGCAAGCTATTTTCCACATTAACTCCAGAAGTGACACAAATGAATTCTTTAAAGCTCTTACCTTTTTTCACTTTAGAAAGCTTCTTTCCACTTAACTAGAAAAATTATGCCTCAGGCCCAAATTATAGCCTTTCAGTTTTTTTTAACCCAAAAGGTAAGGTTTCTTATCCATTACCAAATTTAAAAAAAAAAAAAAAAATCTTGGACAGGACTTTGACCACCTTAGATCACATGCCCATTTGCTGGAGCAAAGACTGGCTCAATTACTGAAGACCAGAGCTTCAGTAATTTTCTGTCCTTGGCTGCAGGCAAAATTACTGTTGGCAAGCCTCTCAGAAACCATGTGATTAGAGAGAAAGGTCCAATTCACCATAGGAAACCAGGGTGTGAAAGACGATAAGATCAGAGGTCTGCTCCTTCTCCCTTATAAATAGTGCAACATTTGCAGAGCCAGGAAGGCAGTGAGCCTGAGCATCTGCAGAATTCCAAGAAGTGAGAGTGTCAGTGATCAGGGAAGCTTTAGGCTGTACCTTGCTGAGGGAATAATTGAAAAGGTAAGCAGGATGGGTCAGGCCTAGACCTGGGAGAATGGAGTGCAAGTGTTGAATTCTGAAGAAGAAACAGTAAAAAACCAAGCTTACTGGCTGTCGTGAGCAAAGGGGAAAATCACCCAGTCCTGTTGTGCCTACAGAATTCCTAGATTTGGAGTTATTGGGAAAGGATGTGACCTTTTTAAAAGGTTCAGTACCTTAACATTTTGCCAAGTTTCACTGTAGAAGATTTGTACACATTTATGTTCTCTTCTGCAGTATATGAGAGTGTATGGAAGTGCCCCCATTTCTCCCTCACCTGCAGTTAACACACTTGATTGGACAGATGACATTTAAAGGTAGCTGACAGAGAATCTACACGGATTGTTGTTAGTGATGCAGATGGTTTAGAACAGGGATTAGTTTTCCAGTTATCTTTTGCTATATAACCAACTATCCCAAATCTTAGTAGCTTAAAACAGTAATGCTTTATAGTTTCTCCCCTTCCTTTGGGTTGACTGGGCTCAGCTATACCATTCTTCTGTTCTTGGTGGTATAACAGGTCATACATGCAGACACATTCAGCTGGAATTAGGTTGTGGCTGGAATATCCAGTGTCTCTCTCTTCCTGGCCTCTCATCACTTACTGGTTTATCTAGAATTTCTTTATAACATGGGTATTATAACATGGCTGACTTATTTTATTTTATTTTTTTAAGATTTTTATTTATTTGACAGAGACAGAGAGAGGGAACACAAGCAGGGGAAGTGGGAAAGGGAGAAGCAGTTTTCCTGCTGAGCAGGGAGCCCGATGCGGGGCTCGATCCTAGGATCCTGGGATCATGACCTGAGGCAAAGGCAGACGCTTAACAACTGAGCCACCTAGGCACCCCTATTTTATTTTATTTTATTTTATTTTATTTGAGAGAGAGAGAGAGAGAATGAGAACATGTGAGTGTGTGCACCAGCTGGGGGGAGGGACAGAGAGAGAGTGAGCATGCTCAGCATGGAACCTGTTATGAGATCATGACCTGAGGCAGAATCAAGAGTTGGACCCTTAACCTCCTAACCACCCAGGTGCTTCATGGCAGCTGGCTTCTAAAGGGGAACATTTCAAGAGGACAAGCCCTCGTGCACAAGCACTTACAAACCTTTGCGTACATCATGCTTGCTCATGTCCTGTTGGTCAAAGCAAGTCACGAACCAAGACCAAAATCAAAAGTGTGAGAGGACTAGACAAGCCTGTGATTACAGTAGGTGTGGTCATTGCAGATCATTGACGTAATAGATTACCAGAGATGGAAGTAGAACTAGGATTACAGCTCTTAATTGATGAGCAATGGCACTTTGAAGCACTGTATTCGGAACTTGGAGACCAACTCCTGGATCAGTAGGAAAGCCTATTGCATAAGCTAGTCATATTTGTAAGTGCTTAGCTGAGGAGGTGGGTATACTGGTTGTATTTACCATCTTTTAACGTCTGTGAATTTATATCATGAAGCTATAAACCTACAAAATGAAAGCAATTCATGAGCTTTTGTGTAAGGCCGAATCATTTAAAGACATTTGAGTACTTGAGTAAATTGAGTCTTAAGCTTTTATTCATCCTGGTTTCATATTGGCAATTAATACAGTTGGTATAGTATAAGATTCAATGATAGGTAGACAGACAGATGCCTCACCTGTGTATGTGTTTGCATGTGGGTTTGTGTTGGGGGGAGATTTTAAGTGCTTGTCTGAGTTGTCAGCTTGACCTCTTCAGACTAATTATCAGGGGCAGTATTTCCAAGTAAGCACTGTAGCACTCTGCATTCTAAGGGAGACTTAAAGGAAAATGTTATTCCTCTGATACGGTGTGCAGAGTCTCCTTTTATACTTTTCCCTTCCACCCTGTAGTGTACTTCCTTTTCTTTGCATTCACGTGTGCATATGTAGGCAAAATTGAGATTGTACTTAAAAATGAGATTATACTATATGTATTTTCTATTTAATAAATATCTCAAGTCTTTTCATATTAGTAGGTATTAAGTCAGCACTGTTCTTTCAGTAGCTACAAAATATGCTTTGGTTATTTGGCCATACCCCTATTTTTGGATACTTAGGTTTTTAATTTTTTTTTCTCAATTTCTACAAGTGTGTAGTGAACATACTCATATATAAACTTTGTGGTTATTGCAGCTATTTTTAGAAGATGTTTGTTAAGTGGGGAATAGCTGGATTAGGCCATGTGTGTATTTTAGCTTTTGATAAATACTGTAAAATCCTGCTGTATATCATAAATAGGGTCTAAATATTGAAATTATTAAAATGCATGCTTCAAAATTAATGAAAAACCACTGTTTTTCACTAAGTCCATGGAGTCACACAAAAAATAGGAAAGTGATAAAATGTGGACACATTGTGCCAAACTGACTGCATAATGCATCAGAAAGCCCCAAGTACAAGTATGTCCCATTCCTGAATGCCTTTGGGAATTGGGAGTTGGGCCATCTACTGGGGCCATCTGATAGTCACATCCAAATGAATGGTTTTACTAGTCGTGGTTTACAGTTAGTCCAGCTCTCCTCCAAAAAAGTTTTTATCATTTTCTCCTCACACCAGGCAGTGTATGGGATTATTCTCTCTCTTATTCGTGTCAGGATTTGGTATTACCAGACTTAACGTTTCGGCTAATCTAATGGACAAAATGGTATCTTGCTGGAATTTGTATGTTCTTGGTTTTGACTTTGCTTGGCATCTTTTCCTTGATTTGTTGACAGTTTGAATGTCTTTTGTAAATTGCCTCTTCTGTGTATTTTTTCTTTTTTTCTGTTCTGTCATATGTTTATTTGTATTTTTGATGTCTGAGCCAGTTAGCTTAGTAGAGATCTCCAAAATATTTTGGTCATGTACTCTACAGGTGAAAAGTTTTTGATTATACACCCTATTGTATATTTATAAATTATACATGTATTGCTGTCAGTTCATGTCTTACACATTAGTAAAGCTTATTTTTCTTATGATTTAAAAATTAATGTACATAGGGGTGCTAAATATTGTTTCCCACAACCCAGTGGAAGTCTCATGTGTATCCACCTAGAAAACCACGAGTTCAGAGCACGGTATGAGTTAGGCCCTTTATCAGCCAGTTAGATTTGCCAAGAGGAATGTGCTTCTTTCTGTGACCACCGTGGATATAACTTGTAGGTCTATGGGCTCTTAATACTCCATAGAAGTAGAAAGTAGCCATGGACCAGACCTTGGCTCTATTACTTCTCTTAGCCATATTTGAGAAAATTTCTTAATCCTGTTTTGTACCAGTTCCTTCTTACCTTACCTGTTACATAGGCCTATGATGTTATGAGGTAATTTATGTAAACAAACTTTGAAAAACTGTAAAACTTGGGATAGGTACAAAATACATGGATGTTTATTTTTTAAATTTTAGTTCACATGGACATTTGTGTAAGTTCATAACATTGGGTAAATAGAGGATACATTTCAGTGTTATTTATGCTGGGAAGCAGCTTAAGATGCATGACCTACTAATAGTGGTTCAGAAACATCGTTTTAAGTGTTCATCCCGGGTAAATTTTAAACCCCTTGAAGGTAGGAACTTCACCAACACTTCCTAATATGTGTAATAAAAAGTGTTAGGGATGGTATAGTGTACATTTAAAATATACATTTTTGGTTTGTTAAAATGTTGTGTTCTACTTAAGAAAGCCCTGTGATTTAGGAATTAGAAATCAGTTTATTTGTGAAGTGCCTGGTGGCACAAAGGAAGACTTTCTTTAAAAAGTAAAGTAGCTATTGTCCAGGGCTACAGACACAAAAAAGCAGGACCTAGCTTGAATATATTCTCCAGGGTAATGAAGAATTTAAGACACTGTAACATTAGGGACTCTCACATAGGCAAGCAGAAATGAATTAAAAGGAGAGAATGGTAAAGGCAGTATATAATATAGTATGCCCAGGAGTGACTGTGAAAAGGCAATTTTGAATATAGATGTTGCTGTTTTTTAAAAATATTTTTTATGAATTTTTTTGAAGAAATGAATTTAATTGTAGAATAAATTATCTGTAGAAAAGCATGGGTGAAGGATATAGAAGTAAAAGAACTAAAACCCTTGTCATTAATAAAAAGGAATTTAAAAAAATTGGGATCACGGGGCGCCTGGGTGGCTCAGTGGGTTGGGGCCGCTGCCTTCGGCTCAGGTCATGATCCCGGTGTCCTGGGATCGAGCCCCGCATCGGGCGCTCTGCTCAGCAGGGAGCCTGCTTCCTCCCTCTCTCTCTGCCTGCCTCTCTGCCTACTTGTGATCTGTCTGTCAAATAAATAAATAAAATCTTTAAAAAAAAAATTGGGATCACACCTGTGTAAATGTTAGGTTTGAAATATTTAAAATGTATTAATACTCAGGCTCTGCAAAGGTGCTGGAAAACAGGTGCTCTCAGGCACGCACTGCTGGCTGGCACAGGCCAAGCCCATGGCCAGGAGTGGCTGGAGTAGGCTGGGACTAAGAACTGTGGGCGGGGAGCCAAGCGAGGTCACATTCTTTCTGAACACTTTCCTCTCCCTCCCTCTTGCTTGATTCTCAGAACAACCCCACAGGGTAGAAAGCAGGACAGGCCTGGTCCAGTTCAAGTCACTAAACCTTTTATGCTTACCCAGGTGAATTGGGGGGAGGGGGAACAGGTAGAATGTGTACTTATTATATCTATTTTCGAAAACTTAGTACTTAAAATTTTGGAGGAGGTAAGAGAGAGTAGGCAGACAAGAAATTAAATCCTTACTGAACTTGGAAGAATAGGTAAGTTTCTCAGAAACTATTCACACTGAGAAGTTTCTGTATTTCAGAAAAGAATGATAAAAGGACAAGGAAATCAACTACTTACTTCTTTCTTTCACAGAGGACTCCCAGGTCATTTTGAACATTTACCTAATAATCCTGATTTTTACAGTATCAAGTCAGCCCTGCTATTCTAATATGAATGATTATCAGTTCGGCTGCTGTTCCTTTCTCAGTGGAGCTGCAAAAGAAACTCTAAATTGAAAATAAGGAGAAATATTGGTAGGAGAAGTAAAATCCTTTGATGGGGTTCTAAATCCTTTTTGTATATAACAGTTCTTGCCTGGTCTACTTTTAAAGCTTCGTTGCAGAAAACCCTGAAATTAAAATATTTCACAATTTTTGGCTTCAATTCCTCAAAAACGTGGAAAGAGATGTAATAGATTATCTCAGTTGAATAGTTATGTTTAATTATTCTTATGTATCAGTTATTGCTATATAACAAACCATCTAAAAATTTAGTGGCTTAAAACAATAACTGTATGTTATATTATTTTTGCACATATCCCTCTGTTGGCTGAGCAATTCATCTTGCTACTGTTGGGTTTACTCTTTAGCTGTGGGTCAGGTAGGAAATTTTGCTGATTTGGGCTGGCCTAGGATGGTGGGAATGACTGGGCTGTCTTTTGTATGCTCTCTCATCCTCCAGTAGGCTTGCCCAGGCTTGCCTTTGTGGTAAAGGCAAGTTCCAGGTGAGCAAGCAGAATATGCCAGGTTTCCTGAGTCCTGGGCTCAGATTTGGGACAGTGTCACTTCCACTGCTTTCTTTTGGCCAAAGAAGGTCACAAAGTCAAGCTCAGATTCAAGGAGTAGAGTAACAGACTCCCGTATTTTTTTTTAAGATATTATTTATATTTTTGAGAGAGAGAGCAGCAGGGAGAGAGAGAGAATCTGAAGCAGACTCCGCACTGAGTGCAGAGCCTAACGTGGGGCTCAATCCCCAGATCCTGAGAGCATGACCTGAGTGGAAACCAAGAGTTGGATGCTTAATGAACTGAGCTACATGTGCCCCTGGATTCCCATCTTTTGAGGGGAGAATTGGAAACTCATATTACAAGGGTTGTGGATATGGGATGGGAGTGAGGGGGAGATGGGAGGTGGAGAATTGGAGCATTTTTGTAATTCATATAACACATGCCAAAAAAATTATTGAACCCAGCTGAAGTTTATGGTTTCTCAGTTTTAAATATGGGATTACACTTGATCATGGCCACACTACTGATCATGTACTCCTATAAGTATATAGAAAATTAAATGAATGCGTGTGAGATTCTCTTCTTTATTAAGTCTGTTAGTTCCTAACTCCTGTAGAGTTATTTATTTTTTTCTTTTGGTGATATGTTTAGTTGGTTTGGTAGTCTCATTGGGGCTGTCTGTTCAAGGTTCAAAATGGGTCCTAGTGCTTCTGTTGTGGGGCCTGGGGGTCGAGAAGATACATAGGTTTCAGTGTGTTTCTGAGAAATGGAAGACCTCCCCTATCCTGCCCAGAACTAAAACCCATTGACAAGACACTTGATGTCCTATTGCCATGTTTTATTTTCCTCATGGTACATAGCACTGGCTCCAGTTCTTGTTCATTTACTTTTTTGGTGGTTTGTCATCTCCCTGCTGGGATGTAAGCTTCATAAGAGCAGGGACCTCCTCTGACCTGTTCACTACTGAATTCTCAGACCTTAGAATAGTGCATTTATCTTCTCAGGAGATGCTCAGTAAATATTTGTTGAAAAGTTTTAATAAAAATTTTGTGATAAGAGTGTTACATGCTCAGTCTCTGGTACATTGTAGACACTCATTAAATATTTATGCAATCTTGAAGGAGGCTCATGGGCAGTGGGAGCTCAGAGAAAATGAACATTTGGAGCCACAACGTGTTTTTTTCATGAATGCAAAGAGAAGCAAATGAGCAGGAGAGTGTAGGGTATCAAAAATTTGTTGAAATGTACCATTGGACTTGAGGTGGGGAAAGAAAGAGGTGGAATAAGAATCTGATTGGTTGGAATAGAAATTCTCTCAATACCAGAGAATCCACAGAGGGCAAGTATGTTGGGAGGTTAGGGGTTTGTGTTGATGCAGTGTGATCACTGAAGTAGTGATTTCAAACTGTACTCTATCGGTATGGGACCGATAGAGAGTGAATGAATGGCTTAGTGGGTTGAAGGACCTCGAAGGGTAGAAATAAACAGCTGCTGTTGGAGATCGTGCATTATACAGCTCCTGTCCTCAGGGGAAAGTCTTTAACAGCCAGGATATTGGGGTAATGTTTTGAGAAAAGTTTGAGGCCATAGGAAAATTCACTAATTAGGGAGCACCACTTCCATAAGTAGTTTATTTTTATTTATTTTTGTATTTATCTTTGTATCACTGTAGATAGTTTAGTTTACAAAACAGGTGGTGTGCAGACCAGGTCAGGGACAGAAAGAACAAAGCTTTGTAGGGCTAATGCTGCGTCAGGGGATGGGTTGAGAAGGGAATGGGGATGGTATGAACCTGGGCATTAGGGGGCTTGATGGATTTAGTTTCAGTAGATCCTTAGACAAAACTGACCCTGGGACTAGTGGATAGAGGCTGTGATTCATTTGACCAAGGGTGATGGTCAGCCCAGGAATTTTGGGCCTCTGGCTCTGTGAAACGTAGATATATTTTGAACTCTTAGGAACTTACATACTGAACAGACATACTCATTTAACCGCTTCATCTTTTCACTGTAGGTTTTTCGGTATATCTCAAGTATCTTTTTAAATGAGGAATGACATTTTACAAATGTAAACTATTTAAAAATGTGAACTATTAATGATGTATGCGAATACTAAAGGACAGTGATTTAATTTATGTAGTACCATTTATCAAGTACTAAAATCCAAAGATGAGGATTTTCAAATTAGTATTGTCTGTGTTTTTGGTCATAAAGTTTTTTGTATTGGTATTAGCAGAAGTAGATGTTTTATTTTTTATTTTTTTTTATTTTTTATGTATTGACAGATAGAGATTACAAGTAGGCAGAGAGGCAGGCAGAGAGAGAGGAGGAAGCAGGCTCCCTGCTGAGCAGAGAGCCCGATATGGGGCTCGATCCCAGGACCCTGGGATCATGACCTGAGCCGAAGGCAGAGGCTTTAATTCACTGAGCCACCCAGGCGCCCCCAGAAGTAGATGTTTTAAATGTAAATATTTAATCTCTTCTTTTTGCTGCTAGTCACTTAGAGTTTTCAAATTGTGTGGTGAACCAGAAGAAAATTTCATAATCTTTAAACCACAAAGTTATCTAATAGACAACAGAGTTGGAATGACAATAGTGGAAGATTTTACAGGTTCAGTTTATTTTTTTATGACTGTGTAGTATTTCAGTATATGATTGTACTGCAATTTAACCATTTATGATTAGTGGACATTTGTTTCCTATTTTATGGCTGTTATATATTATTTTATGGCTCCTCATGTACATTTGCAAGAGTTTCTCTAGAATATATATCACTGAGATTGTAAGGGACGTGCATTTCAACTTTATTGAATGTATTTTCTGAAGTGGTTGGGCTATCAAGTTCCCTCCAGCAGTATGAGTTCTTGTTGCTTCATATCTTTGTCAGCACTTGATACTGTCTGGCGTTGACATTTTTGACCATCTGGTGGTTGTCAAATACTTTCTTATTGTGGCTCTTACCTTGGAATTCCCAGATTAGTAAAATTTAGCAACTTGTATTAGGTCCATTGTATATTTTTATTTCATCCTCTGATATGCCTGTTTATATATTGTCCGCTTTTCTTGGCATCTTTTTTCTTAGGACTTTTGGGATTTTTATGTTTGTCTATTAATGATAGATGGTAATCTTTTACAGACTGCTCTCCAAGTTTGTAACTTGCCTTCACTTTCTTTAAGGGCTCTTTTGATGAAGGTAATTCTTAAGTTTCGTGTAATTATTTATCGGTCTTCTGCAGGTTATGATAGAGATTTTTTCCCTCTTCCCAGCCCTTTTTGTCTTTGTCCGTTTTAGCCCTCATACTTCTTTGTGTTGCTGGCTGGTACTTCCAGGGTAGTGATAAATAGAAGCAACTGCAGCTATGATTTAGAAATGGGGCTTCTAACCTCATCGTTAAGAATGTTTAGGGCTGTCTGGGTGGCTCCATCCACCAAGCGTCTGACTCATGATTTCAGCTCAGATCATGATCTCAAGATTGTGAGATTGAGTCTGCTTGAGATTTTCTCCCTCTAGCCCTCTCCCACTTGTGTACATGTATGCAATCTCTTAAATAAGCCTTTTTAAAAAACAGAATATTTAATGAAAGTTTTGGGAAGGTTTCCCTTTCCGGTTAAGAAAATTCTCTGCTATTCCTTGTTTAATAAGAACGTTTATTATTGAGTGAGCATTGAATTCTTTGGAATATTTTTTCTGCATCCATTGAAATGACTTTTTAAATTTGCTAACTCAGTGAATTACTGTGAATTGTATTAATATATATTTTTTTAAGATTTTATTTATTTATTTGACAGATCACAAGTAGGCAGAGAGGCAGGTAGAGAGAGAAGGGAGGAAGCAGGCTCCCTGCTGAGCACAGAGCCCGATGTGGGGCTCAATCCCAGCACCCTGGGATCATGACCCGAGCAGAAGGCAGTGGCCTCAACCCACTGAGCCACCCAGGCGCCCCAATACATTTTTTTTAAAAGATTTTATTTATTTATTTGACAGATAGAGATCACAATTAGGCAGAGAGGCAGGCAGAGAGAGAGGCGGAAGCAGACTCCCTGTGGAGCAGAGAGCCTGATGCAGGGCTCGAGCCCAGGACCTTGGGATCATGACCTGAGCTGAAGGCAGAGGCTTTAACCCCTTGAGCCACCCAGGCGCCCCTGTATTAATACACTTTTTAATGGTAAACCAGCCTTATATTCTTGAAATAAACCCAACTTGGTTACGATATTCTTTCGGGTTTATACATTGCTCTGTTGGATGTGTCGGTATTTTGTTTAGGACATTGCCATTTGTGATAATAAGTGAAATTGCCTTATAATATCCTTCTCTTGTACTGTCGTTGTCTGCCTTTGATATCAAGGTTATTCTAGCCCCAGAAAGTGAATTGGAGGGTACTCCACTTTTTTATGTTCTGATTGCATGAGATCAGAATCAACTATTGAGAAAGGTGTTATCATTTTCTTTGGTGTTTTTATAATTTTTTTAAAGATTTTATTTATTTATTTGACAGACAGAGATCACAAGTAGGCAGCGAGGCAGGCGGGGTGGGGGGGAGGAGCAGGCTCGCTACCAAGCAGAGAGCCCAATGTGGGGCTTGATCCCAGGACCCTGGGATTGTGACCTGAGCCGAAGGCAGAGGCTTTAACCCACTGAGCCACCTAGGCGCCCCGTGTTTTTATAATTTTTGACTGTTGGGCTGACTTTTCATTTTCTCTGTGAAGTTCTGTCATTTTTTTTAAATTTGTGAAATTATGTTAACAGTTGTGGGCAAGTGTGGAATTGACATATTTTATTAAGTACAGAATGTGTCATCAGAATGCATTCAACATTTTATGATTAGAGGGGGACCTTGACCTCCATTTATACTCAGGGTCTTGCCTATTTTGTCTGATTTTAATACATCATGCCGGCCTTCTTTTATTTAGTACTTGCCTAATATAACTTTTTCTACTCTTTCACTATTAAAAAAAACTTTGTGTATCCATCTATCTTCTACATATCTCTTTTAAATAAAGCATATAGTAGATTTTTATCTAGTTAGAAAAATTTTTTTCATCCAGAAATTTAGTCAACTTCTATTTCTGTGTCTTCCTCTTTTATATTTTCTTCTTGCTTTTTTGTTTTTTTAAGAAGATAAGCTATATAATTTTTTCATTGTATAGACCTCAGATATTAGGTAGGAGTAGATCCTAAATTTCACCTTAGTAGTTGAGTTAGACATAATTTCAATATGTAACACAATTTCAGTAAGAAGTTGTTGTGGGGGGAGTTACTAGAGGGAATGCCTGACAAAAGGTCTTCATAATTTTGGAAGAAGTAATTCTAAGGAAGATTACTGACTGCTCTTTTTATGTAGTTGGCATAGTTAAATACACTGGTTAAATGCTTTTTGCTTTTTTGTTCATATTCATCGATGGAAGCATAATGTTAAAAACTAGAATCTCTTAATAATAGTTTGATAATTATATTGGCTTTCTGGTAACTTAAAATAAAATGTCATTTTTTAATCAAGACTTCAGCCAACACCGAGTACCATCTGTATTAAGGTCTATACCTTGTGAGTACAGAGAAATCACGGGCTTTGCCCTGAGGGGTTCAGATGCCCCAGCATAATCTACTGATGTTAAATTAATCCCAAATAAAAGTGAAAAACCTCTTTCTTGCTGTGTCAGTATTGAGCTAAACCTCTGGAGTCATAGAGGCATGGCTGAGGCATAGGGAGGAAAATGAAGCAAGGGATGAGAAACAGTAAGGAAGAATCAGAAAAGAAGGAAGGAATTCTACTAGGGTTGTGCAGGTCGAATAGTGTGGCACTGACCGTTTCCTTCGGTTGCCTGTCTTTAAGCAGATTATTTAAAGATGCATGTATGAACTCTTAGTCCTTATCCAAAGGCTCATTGTCATATACTAGGAAGACTTCACAAGCTCTGAGGTGTGTTTTTGTAATATCAGCTGTTTGACCTGGCAAGAAGGAAATTCAGACAATCCCAAACTTGTTTGAATCATGAGATTAAATAAAAATGCTTTTGGGGCACCTGGGTGGCTCAGTCTGTTAAACGTCTGACTTGTGATTTTGGCTCAGGTCATGATCTCAGGTTCGTGAGATGGTGCCCCTTGTGGGGCTCTGCACTGGGAGTGGAGCTGCTTAAGAGTCTCTCTCTCTGTCTCTCCCCCTCCTCACCCCTCCTCACCCCTCACCCTCCACCCCCCTGCCTCCCCACCCGACCCCTGCACCTCTGTCTAGTAAAAGAGCCCTTGCCGGCGATGGAAGAAAGCAAGTCTTTCCTATTAGGTCCCTAAACCTTGATTTTTCTTCAGGTTCTGTGTGTGTACTGCTCTGTTAGTCTTTAGCCAGACATCTTCCTGATCTGGAGTAGTTTGGGGACCTGTAGATTTTTTAATAATCTTTAGAATCACCTGCATCAGGACTTTAAATGTGACTTACTTAGAATCAAATGGAGTAAAGAAGATAACCATTTAAAGATGGGAATCATAATCTTCGGCATATAGTAGTATTAATCTTTATGTAGAATTTGTTTTACTCTGCACTCAAGATTGCACAGGCCTCCACTTGGGTGACAAAACTATGAGAGATAGAATTATTTCCTCGTAATCTTTTCAGTGGATCAAACACATGGGAAGGAATAGTGATTTCTGGCCTCTGTGGAACTGAGCATGGTAACACCTTACTGACCCAAATGTCCTAATAACCCCTGAAACGACTTGCATGGCTCTCTGGAAATAATTCATCTCTGATTGAAGATCTTGTTTATCTTCAGAGACACTCCTGAAAAGTGTGCACTCAGTGACTGGTCCCGTTCTCTGTCAGTTTATACAGGTAGACCCAGGTGTACGGAGAAGGTGACTTTTATCATTGTACATGTTATTTTTGTTTGCTTTCTGAGACAATTATTTGTCTTAGAAAGTAGTTTCCATTTTATAGTCTTGCTCTTTGAAGTTTCCTGTGTCAGTTCTTGTCTCACAAAGTGAGTATTGCAGGGGGCCTCCCTTGGAGTGCGATATTTAATTGGCAGAGGAATCAAAAAAGGTTAGATGGTTGTATTTCCTTGCCTCTTTTTTTCCCTTTAGGGAATAGAACCAGGCCAGTCATTACAACTTCTGTGAAACAGAAGAGGAGTAATTGGAAATTTTTGTAGAGCAGTGTAGAAAGTTGGTTTTTACTTTGGAAAGTTGGTTGTGTAGAGTTTCTCAGGTGTAGTGGTGAAACTATATATGACACTGAATTTTTATGTTTTAATTTTAGGGAGAAAGCACACAGAAATTCAGTATTCCATTTAGAGTAAATGTTTCTGGCATCCGGCATGATAATATTGCTTGCTGTTGGTCTCTTACTGTAATGACCAGCTTATTCTACTTGTTATTTCCAGGATTTTTCCTTTTCTTTTTTCTAGTTTTATTGACATATAATGGATGTATACCATGCCAAGACTTTTATTAAAGTACAGCTTCCCAGCACTGACTTTTTCATTGCAAAACCCCTTGCACTTAGTTGAAAATTACAAACAAAAGTTTGAAAATTTAAAATAAATATATTTTTTAACTGAATGAGAAAAGATGAAATTAACTGAGTTTTTTTTTTTTTTAAGATTTTATTCATTTATTTGACAGACAGAGATCACAGTAGGCAGAGAGGCAGGCAGAGAGAGAGGAGGAGAAGCAGGCTCCCCGCTGAGCAGAGAGCCCGATGCGGGGCTCGATCCCAGGACCCTGGGATCATGACCCGAGCTGAAGGCAGAGGCTTTAACCCATTGAGCCACCCAGGTGCCTCTTAACTGAGTTTTTTATGGTATGTAATCTGTCAGGCAGTGGGATGCAAAGATGAAATAGGCAAGATCTACAAACTGATTATTCTCAGAACTTCAAAATTAGTTTTGATAGTCATTAGTAATGTAATAATATTTAATACCTACTATTTGCTAAATATAATGCTAGACACTAGGGGTAACAAATTGCATGCTCATAGTAGAGCTTTTTTATGTTTTTTTATTTCTTTTTTTAGATTTTGAGAAAACAATTTGAATTAGAAACTACTTTGGGGGCGCCTGGGTGGCTCAGTTGGTTAAGCCTCTAACTTCTGCTCAGGTCATGATCCCAGGGTCCTGGTATCAAGCCCCACATCGGGCGCTCTGCTCAGCAGGGAGCCTGCTTCCTCCCCTCTCTCTCTGCCTGCTTATGATCTCTCTGTCTCTGTCAAATAAATAAATAATAAAACATTTTTTTAAAAAAAGAAACTACTTGCATTTATACCTGTTATTTTATTTATTTATTTATTTATTTATTTATTTATTTAAAAGATTTTATTTATTTATTTGACAGAGAGAGATCACAACCAGGCAGAGCAGCAGGCAGAGAGAGAGAGAGAGGAGGAAGCAGGCTCCCTGCTGAGCAGAGAGCCTCATGCGGGGCTCGATCCCAGGACCCTGAGATCACGACCTGAGCCGAAGGCAGAGGCTTTAACCCACTGAGCCACCCAGGCGTCTCATTGTACCTGTTATTTTAAATAAGTTTTTGTCTGCTTATTTTGTGTGATATCTGCTGTTTGTGGAACACGGAGCTATGATCCAGGTGCTCTGCTCAGTATTTTATATGTTATGTCATTTATCGCATACACTTTATGGACCCTCTCACCACTTGTTGAGTGTTTTAGGTACCTGTCACTATGTAAGCATTTCCCCTCTTTACAAGGAGGAACCTAAGCCTGAGAGAACTGGCAGAGCTGGAATTCAGACTTGAGATAGGTTGTAGTTGTGGGTGTGTGTCCCACCGGAAAAGATCTTTTAGTAGTTGACTTTATGGTAGAATTTTCATCTACAGTTTAAGTAATAGAGAATCAGATTATTTAAAATTCACCAATTCAGAAAAGAGGCAATAGAAGATTGGAGTTAATCTTTTATAGAACCAGTATTGTATCTGTTATGACCAGCTTTAAAAAAAAAAAAACAACAACAAATTTCTGCCCATTTCAGCTAATACAACTATTGCCGTAAACCTAGGATCAAGTTTATAATGAAATTTTTAAAAATTAATTCCATAAAATCAAGCTGGAAATTCATGTCTTTTCTTACATCCAGTGTCCTGTGTAAAGATAGTCCTCTTATGCTGATGGCTTTAAAAATTGATAGTTTGAAAATAATCTCTTTTTTAGTAAATTTTCGCATGCTGTACCCCCTTTCTTACAGGTCCTAGACTTCCATTGACTTTAGTTTTGTATTTAAAAGAGAAAAAACCCCCAACTAGAGTATAAAGTAGCTATAATTGGACATTCCCCTGCCAGGGTATCGCCCCACCTCAGATGGAGGTGGATCCATCCGAGCATCGCCCTGCTTCCCTGGTTTCTGTGGGTATAGTGGAAGTTTTGAATAGTGTTTGAAGGGTAAGGAACAGCACTATTTGCAGTTAGGACCCAGGGGCACAAACTGACCTCAGTCCATACCCACTTGCTTTATTGTTGACCTGATTATCTTACCACAGCAAATCGAGTATGGTTTTTATCTTGCCCATTTTTCTTATAGTTTAAACTACTTGTAAGTGGGCAGGCTTCTCTGATTTTAAATGGCATTAAATTAGAATTAACAACTGAATAATTCAACTGATGTTGTACAACTTAGAACACAGACCAGACAATAAATTACTGAATCTAACATTCTGAGTATTTTCTAGTGTGCCTTTAACTTTTGCTGGGCACAAATGGAAATTCTCAACTTCTGACAATCATAAAAAGGGTTTGTTACTGTTTAGTAATACAAATTAAAACACAGCTGGGAATGAAGTAGTTAGCCCAATCTTACAGACATTAGCCTCCCTCTGTTTATTTCCGCCTGTGTGTATTCCTAGAAGCAAACAGCTGTGCATTCAATTTTATTCTTTATTCCTTTACTTAAAATCTGGATTTCAAAAGTAGCAAACTGGGCATTTAGGCTTAGAAAAATTGCTTTATCTTTTTCAGTTGAAACAATGATACATCCATAATATTAAAATATTTTTTGAAATAGATTTACCCACAATTTCATATAGTTGTGGCTATAATTTACCTAACCTTAAATGGTTTGCCCAGGAGGTTTAAAAAAGTATAAGGGCAAAAAAAAAAAAAAAAAAAAAAAGAGGGGGGGTCTGGGTGGCTCAGTCAGTTAAGCGTCTGCCTTCAGCTCAGGTCATGATCTCGGAGTCCTGAGATCGCAGGGAGCCCCTGGTTGGACTCCCTGCTCAGTAGCGAATCTGCTTCTCCCTCTCCTCCTTTTCCTCACCCTCTGTGATCTCTCTCACTCTCTCTCAAATGAATTAATAAAATCTTTAAAAAAAAAAAAAGGTATAAAGGCTGCAAGAGGATTGGAAAGTTCCTGGACTCTTTTCCCTACCTCTTCATCCCCTTTTCTCCAACCATTGGTGACAGTTTCTTACAAAGATTATGCAGTACTGTATAGTTATAATCACATTATATTCCATTAGTTTCTTATTTTCAGTGGTTGGTTTTTCTAATTCTTTGTATTAATTTAACTCTATAAAAAATCCCTGAACATAAATTCCTTGAAGCATTTTCTTTAGCTAAGTTCCTAGTTGTAGAATTTCTTGGTCAATGAGTATGAATTTTAAACTTGACACTTTATAGTTAGGTGTCTTAAACTTTAACTTGATGGGGGACAGGGAACACAAAAGCTTTATAATCTTAATATTATTCTAGAAAGTAATTTTTTTGCTACTCAAATACTAAATTAAATTGATAGTAAAAATAGTATTAATAATAGCTTACATTTATGAAAGAAAGCAGTAAGGCTTTTGTTTTCATTTAAATCAAAGGATTTTTGTAGAAACCCTGGTCTTATGAAATGTCTGGCACTCAGGTTCTTTGTTTTTGTTTTTAATTATTTAAGTTTTTAGAAGTTCAGGTCCCTTCTTAGCAGGAACATGTTAATATTTTATTTTAAAAATGTTCAGAACATTCCCTAAAGAAAGAGTAGGAAAGCTTAAGAATTTTTATGGAATATTTTCTTTTACTTTTCAGCTTTACCTCTATATTTTTTAAAGCAAGAGAAAAGCAAATTCACAACTCATTTTGACTCACTTACTGGGTTTTCTGGATCTTTGTTTGTTTGTTTTTACTGGAAAAATGTCAGAAAACTTTCATCTGCATTGGCTAAAAGATGTTTTTGTGTCTTTCTAAAGACTGAAGTGTTTCTTCATTTGTAAGAACATCCTTTATGTACTAAAAGCTAATAGGTTTAATAGTTAGCTACCTATTAAAGCAGAGTCAGTAAGTACCCCGTCTCACTTCATGATTCTCATGTGCACCCAAGATTTGAGAACTATTTTGAACTCTTAGATTTTGCAGGTAGGATCTTGCTCAAAATAATAGTTGAACCTTTTCTAGATTTAAAATGGAGCCTTTACTTTCCAGAGGATGCTGACTGCTCTTGCTTCTCCAGGATTAGCAGTTATTGAGATACTGATATGTTGAGAATATGCCAGTAATACAATTTCTAGGAGCAAAACTTTCTGGCATTGAGAGAAGAGGATTTACTATAACATATGTGCTTTTGGAAATTAACCAAGATTGAGTATGTGGGTGCCAGCTTTAAAATGGAACTGAAAATGTTCTTTCCTTTGGGGCAAAAGAAAGAAATATAATCTCAATTATTCAAATTAGATATCCATTTTCTAAACAGAATAAGTAGATTTTTCTGGAGCCATAAAGTAGTCTTACTTTTGTTCCCATAATAGAGATTTGCACACACTCATTTAAGTGAATGTCCAAAAAAAAAAAATTATTAGTCATCTAATGTGAGTCAGAAATCATTTAACTTCTGAAAAGCAATTGTACTATGATGCAATCATTTTGGGGGAAATGCAGGAAGTTCACAGTTAGGTTTATTGCTTTAGCAATTGCTTTGTATTTATGTTGAAATACAAGTTTGTTTTAATATAAAATGGAATTATTATACATTTGCCTTAGTTTAACGTTTTTCGTTAGTACAGAACTTAAATAATTTGAAAGGAACAAGTTGCTATTCCAACTTTCATCTTATTCCTACTAGAAAGTTCTCAACATTAAATTCCTTTATTCAACAAATTACTGAGTTCCTACTGTGTGTCAGTCAAGCTCTGATGTTTTTTCCCTGTCAGCTTTTTGTTTGGTGATTTTAAAATGGTGACCCTAGTTTACTGCATTATTCTTTCATAGGAAATGGGTTTATACTTAATTTTAACCCTTCTTTCACATTAGAGTGTTACACTGAACATTTCTGGGGGAAATGTTTTCTTGTGAAGCAATTAGACAAAGAAAATAGGTTATTTGTGGGTAAAGTTGATTTTTCTTTAAACATGAAATTGCTGGACATAATTCATCCCTTTAACTTACTGCCTTGAAGACAATTTTTTTCTGTAATGTTTTAATATTTAAAGGAACCAAAATTAAAAGGAAGTCTCTCTCTGCAATTTCTGGTATGGCCATTCAGGTTTGTTTGTTTGGTTTTTTTTTTTTTTTTTTTTTTTTAAGGATTTTACTTATTTTTTTGATAGAAAGAGATCACAAATAGTCAGAGAGGCAGGCAGAGAGAGAGAGAGGGAAGCACGCTCCCCGCTGAGCAGAGAGCCCAATGCAGGGCTCCATCCCAGGACCCTGGGATCATGACCTGAGCCAAAGGCAGCGGCTTAACCCACTGAGCCACCCAGCCACCCCCAGCCATTTGGTTTTAGGATATTAATATATTCCTTGTCAGATCGCTTTGTGACTTTAGCTAAAGGATGAGGCACTGGAACATTTCGTCTTGTAAGAATGGGGCCTTATGAACAAATTCAGATAGAAATTTCATTCCAAGTATTATATATTAGCAAGGTAGTAATAACTAATACTTGAAATTATAGGGGAAGTAAAAACTAGACAGTATAATTAGACAAGTTACAATTTAATTTAGTAAGTATAGAAGGGTCAACATTCATAATTACTTTGGAAAAATGCAATAGGCTTTTTCATTTTCTTCAAGTTTTTATAATCTTGATGTGTCATTTCATCCCTGTTGTTTTTTTTTTTTAAGATTTTATTTATTTATTTGACAGACAGGGATCACAAGTAGTCAGAGAGGCAGGCAGAGAGAGAGGAGGAGCAGGCTCCCTGCTGAGCAGAGAGCCCGATGTGGAACTCAATTCCAGGACCCCGAGATCATGACCTGAGCCAAAGGCAGAGGCTTTAGCCCCCTGAGCCACCCAGGCGCCCCATCCCAGTATTTTCAAGGAACAGGAGGCTATTACTACACCGAGTTTTCAATATTATTATTTGAACATTAATTGCTAGAATACAAAATATTTTTTGTAAGCTGATTTTTACTAATAAATCAGAGACAAGAAAATTCTAGCTTTATTTTTCTCTGTGTTATAACTATTCAATTTTGCTTTATCTTTTAAAAGAATAGCATTTTATTATATCCTGTAAATACTATTCCTTATGTTGATTTTCTGGTTAGTTGAGAATGTGTTTTGTTCATGAAAAAGGAAAATAAGGCATTTCATTGAAGAATGTTTTTATAGGGGAGTAGCATAGAAAAATAACCATTTGTGTGTATTTTAAGTTAATACACTGAATTCAAGCTTGACTTAGGCTACATGTATCCTGGTTTTTAATAATTTAAAATTTTAAATAATTTAATAATCAACTAAAATTTATACAGAATGCCAAAGTATCTCTCTCTCTCTCTTTTTATTTTTTAAGATGTTTACTACTGTCTCAAATGTTTTCATCATTTCTTAAACTTCTTCATTTTATGTTACATTTGTCATTTATCTGGTACTTTGGAGGATAATTAATAAAAGTAGTTCTCAGTCATGAGGTGTACTCAGACTTTATATAAATCATTTGTTTAAGGAGTGCTTGGGTGGCTTAAGTCAGTTAAGAATCTGCCATTGGCTCAGGTCATAAACTCAGGGTTTTGGGATTGAGCTCTCTGCTCGGGGAAGTGTCTGCTTCTCTCTCTCCCTCTGCTGCTTCCTGCTTGTGCTCTCTCGCTCTCTTTCTATCAAATAAATAAAATCTTAGGGAAAAAAGTCATTGTTTATACCTTTTGGTACGTTTTCCCATAGAAACCATATTGTGGAGGTAAATCTGTCTGATGTGTAGTACTGATACTATGGGAAAATTTAATTCATTTGCAGTATTTCTTTGGACAGGTGCATCCCTCCATTGTAATCTTGCAGAGATTCTTTTTTGCTTTCCCCCTCACTTTTTAAGCAAATGTGATGGAAACCTGTCTTCTTCACTTCTGCAGACAGCTCTCGTGGCTTGCTCTGGCTTCTCTGGCGGAAGTTTGTTCCGGGCACATGGAAGCTGGGGAGAAGAGCTACATCAACATGTACAGACCTGGGCTTCCTGTTTGGCACTTCCTGGTCTTGACCGAGGTGCTTGGCTGACTCTTCTACTGAGAACTAACCAATGTGTCTTCTTTTTCTTCACTGTTCTCTCAACTCATCCGGCGCATCTTTTCTTCCTGGCCCACTTCCAGTAGGGACACAGTCTCACTTCTTTCTTCTGCTTTCCGCAAAAGCAATTTCACAGCCCATGTGGTGGTTTCTACGGGTGTGAATGTATGTGTACGTCTTTTCCGTATTCATTCCTTCTTTCCTTCCAGTTGCTAGAAGATGAAAAATGAAACTCTTTCTACAGTCCCCCTTCCTTCCATAGCCCTCTCCACCCCATCCTGGCTGTTTTTTCTCTTTTTTTTTTGGTAGATCATGTCCCATCAATTTTGTAACCATAAAGGTGTTATAGGTCTTTGGATATTAAAAGGCTGTTTCATAGGGGCACCCTGACGACCCCCACACATTTTATCACTGACGTTAGGTGGTAAGGTTTAGGGGAGCCAAGAGCAACAAGGCCATTTCAGAGTTCAGGAGAGAAAATCGATTTAGAGGCTATGGATATAAATAATAACCATCGTGCCCATATTTGAGGAGAGAGAAGAAAAGGAATACAGAATTAGCCATACATTTTACTGTTTTACTCTTTACAAACCACTCTCTCTTTCTGAGTTCCTTGTGTTTGAAGCCAGGCAGGATGGACAGAGGTGGGTAAGGACCATAGAACTGGAGAAGAGGAAACGAGGACATCTCTTGAAGTAGAGCACCAGGAGGGAAGTTCTGCAGGGTCTTAACTATCCTTTGAAGCAGGAGTTCTTAACCTTATTTATTTATGTTATGCATGCACACACATATTTATGATTGCAAAGCAGGCCAATTAAATTGAAATAGAGAGGTGATATTTTAAAACAATTTTTGATATTGTAAAATCTGCTTCTTTATTAACACATAAAGCCTAGAAGTGAGACTGTTTTTTGAAGTGGTAACATGTAAATGATATTTCAGGATATCTGCAATGACTATAGTATGATAGAAAATATATGAATTCTGATAAAAATGAGAAGTGTTGGGGCACTTGGGTGGCTCAGTGGGTTAATAAGCCTCTGCCTTTGGCTCCGGTCAAGATCTCAGGGTCCTGGGATCTAGCCTCGCATGAGGCTCTCTGCTCAGCGGGGAGCCTGCTTCCCCCTCTGTCTCTGCCTGCTGCTCTGCCTACTTGTGATCTCTCTCTGTCAAATAAATAAAATCTTTAAAAAAAATGAGAGGTATTGCTCATGTAAGTCTGATTTGTTTGCATTTGTAATTGAAGGAAATGCTAAATTTCAGTGAGAGATCAGTGAAGGTAGAGGGTAATTTCTCTCCCGTCTGACTTAATGAATTTCTGAATCCCATCCCCAGGTCCCTGTATTCCCCCCTCCGATTCCCTAGGATACTATTTGTATGGACAGAACAAAGCAAAGGCCGTCTTCATCTAAAAATTATAGTCCCTCTATGCCTGGGTGGCTCAGTCAGTTAGGCTGCTGCTTGGCTCAGGTTATGATCCCCTGGGATCGGGCTCTGCATCAGGCTCCTTGCTCGGCAGGGAGCCTGCTTCTCTCCTGGCCTTTGCCTGCCACTCTGCCTGCCTGTGCTCGCTCTGTCTCTGACAAATACCTAAAATATTTTTAAAAAATAAAGTAAAAATTATAGTCCCTCTAATGAAATAAATTATACCTGTCCATAGAGAATGCAGGGAAAGCCTTAGAAATGTGAGCTGTAACAGGCACCAATCTAGGTACTTTTTTTACATACTATGTTTGATTTTAGATATTTCTTTTATTTATGGGTAGTGTTTAACTTGTGCCTTTTTAGAAAGATGTGTGAAATGATAAAGCACAGTGCAAAATAAGATGTAAATGAAATCAGCAGTTGAGTTGGCTTTATAAAAATAAAAGCAAAGGGAGCCTATTTTCTATACAGGGGCAGGTTGTCTTTGCTTTTAATGAAGTTCAGCAACTTTACAGAACGAAGATAACTAAATGAACATTAAATTGAGCTAGGGACGAGTCATTTAATCTCCCTGCCTCTCAGCTTTTCTCTGTACAAATTGATGCCAGTTAACTATCCTGTCTACCTCAGAGGGCTGTTGTCAGGAGTAATGAATGAGATAATTGAAAGTAAACACTTTTAAACTGCAAAGCGCCTTACAAATATGAGATGTTATCATTATTAGTTTTGGTGTTGTTAATGAAAAGTAAATCATGAAATTCAAAGGGTGTGAGGTGTGGCCAACACAACTAAATCTAAGACATAATTGTACAGTAGATACTGGTGGCCTCTGTTGTTCACATCCTTCATGTGTCTTTTTGATACAGTCACTCTCCTTGAGTGATCTTGTTTTCTCACATTAATCCTTAGCCAATGGTGATACCTCCTCTAAGTTTTTATCTCCAGCCATCTTTCTCTCTACCATCAAACTGATTTTTCTGTTTTTACATGTGGGTGTCAGATAAATTGAAGTACTCCCAAGTAAACACATTCTCCTCTCATCCTACTGCATCCGCCGCCCAATTTTTCCCTCTGCTTTTCTCCTCAAAAATAACGACCAGTCATCTCTCCTCACCCCGCTCCCCCAAAAAAACCCAACCCACAGCACCCTGCTCTGTCCTCTCTGAAGACTCCAGTCTTTGGGATACACCCACTCAGATTGTATAAAACACTTTAAAGGTTACACTTTTGGAATTGGTGAAGATTTTTCTCTTGATGGGGTGAAGATGATATTCCCACAGATGGATGGATAGGTTGTGCATCTTCTAAGAAGTATCAAGTAGGTTTGGTTTTCTTAATTAGGATTATGTAAGTTGCTTTGTAAGAAACTTAGTCTGTATCTGACCTACATTTAGTTCAGGTTTATGTGCATGCATTTTGACCTATGTCTGATGCTCTACAAACTTTAGTTGTTTTACGTATAACCTGGGGATATGAGTGCCCCATTTCTTCTTTGTGAAATCCTAGTTTCCTTTCTGTTCTTAGAGTAAATCTTAGATCAGAAAAATCTTATTTCTGATTAAGAACCTTTTATTGTTAGCATCCTAGACATCATTTTTATAGATCTTTGGACAATATTTAATTCACCCACATCCTTAATCAGTGTTAAGTTGGTAGCAATAGAATCTTGGATATTCAGGGATGAGGTCTGAAGTATAGAGTAAAGAAAAGAGTTCAAACCAGAAACCTGTAATACCTGTTTAGCCTGTGCTGTAACCAAGACTGAGCAGATTCTCTGCAGGATCCACTTTGGGGAAGTTCCTACACCTAGTGGCTACTGATGTCTTTTATCTTCTAAAATTTCTGTATGTTTTGGTCAAACTATTCAAACACACAAACCACTTTAAGGGGTGTGGTTGTATCATAGTTACACTGTGAGCCATGTTAAAGAGGGTTCACAAAAGGGAAAGCACTTAGTATTGTCCCAAGTACCATTATTTAACTGTGGTTTCAATTTGTAAAATATATAGAAGTGTGAAAGATTTAGTAACGTTTCAGTAGCAAAGATTTACTGAAGGTTGACTTTGGAGGCACTGTGGCAGAATCCTAGAAAAGTACAACATTGGTACATGTGTGTGCTAGACGAGTTTACAGACTTGGGAAATTAGATGTAACTAAGAAACGTGATTTCATCCTGAACAAGTGGTTAACCAGGGTGCTTCTCCAAACACGGCTGCCCCATTGTTCACCGAAGTACTAGAGTTTGTTCGCGCCTTGGATACCAGAGGCTTATTGTCTTTTGCATTGCTCCTCCTACCTCTTCCTTACTTCCTTTAAAAAGGAATGAAATGTTGGCAATTACATTTAATGTCCCCGTTATAATTATTTGCACATTTTACTTTCACGAATGGCCTGTTTGAACATAAATGTGATTCAGATATTATTCACTTTAACTCCCAACTTCTTGTTTTTTAATGACAACAGCTAAATTAGTATTTAGCCAGGGCAAAAAGCTCCTCCTTAGTTCTTTAAAGGAAGCCAGTTAGGGGCTCCTGCTTATCCTGCAAGACAGAGGCTTCATCATCTTAAAGCAAGGGGGTGTGGACAGCCCTGGCTTTTCGTAAGGAGGAGTGGGCCTCGAGGTTCCACAGACTTTGGGAGATTAGAGCTTCATTGCACATGGACTCTGATGTCCACATCCTGAGTCTCAGCATCTCACTCCTTCCCCTATTTCTAAAATAAAATAGAAAATTAAATAAAAGAATTCCTTTCCACCCTTTTCAGAAATAATATTCTGAACTTACGGTACCCAACATGTCCAACTTAGTGTTGTGGTACTTCCTGGTGCAATGATTTTTCAGTTGGTGAGTTTGATGTTGGAAGTAGTCTTTTTAAAGTCTACTTATGTCTAAGCTAAGTATTGAAAGACCACTGGGGGGAAAAAAGAAAAAACGAAAAAGAAGGACCACTGAATTCGGTAGATAAGAAAGCTATTTTTAGAAACAAGAGGCTTTGTGATTAAGAAGACAGACTTTGGGGGTCAGAAAGACTTGGATTTCACTTCCAGCTTTATCATGACTAGCTATGTCTTTGGGCAAGTTATTGAACCTTTCTGAATCTTTCCTCAATCTCAAATGAGGATATTATCTAATTTATGGACTGTTGTGTAAGGGCTCAGTAACGAAGTATGTATTATAGCACATTGTAAATACTCAATAAGTGAGAGTGTTCTCGTTGCCATTCCTTTTAAGTCGAATCAAAGTAGAAGATGGACAACTTTTAATAGATCTATTGTGAAGGTATGAGAGGTCTCTTAAAATACATACTTTTTCATGTGTTTTATGACATGGGATTTTAGAAATCTGCTTAACCTAATTAAAATAGTTATTTGACAGATACTTATATAAGGCATACTGTGTTTCAGGTCTTTTCTTACTTTTATAAATTACATTAATTCACTTAATCTTTATAATTACAAAGTAGATATGATTATTTTTGATAGTTTATAGAAGAAAACTGAGGCATAAAGGGATCATTGAGTGCCTGAAGGTCCCACAGATGGTAAGTGGTAGAGTTGGGGTCTGGCTCCAAAGTCCTTATTCTCAATGCAACACTATGCAATCTCTCCTAATGTTCTTTTTTCTAAAATAAAGTATGTGTGGGCTCAAAAAAAAAGAAAAATAGTAACAGTTCTCTTCTAATGCTAAAACATAAAAGAAAAAAAAGTCCCAAATTAGAGCAGGGTTGAAGAAAGTTTAACCTAAATTTAACACTTAATTTTATCTAGCTTTTTCCTTGTGTTATTGACCTCATTGAAACCTATTGCAGTTACACAAACACACTGTGGTACTAAATGTCTTGTACCCAGATGGCAAAAGATAACACGGTGTTGCATCATTATCTCTGCTTTTGCCTCACTTTTTTTATTTAAGTGTCTTGCTGTCTTTTCCTGGGTAGGATCATTGTGTTTGTACTCTGTTTTCATACATTATTGATTATCACCCCTAAAATGGTGTGCCACTTTTCACATTTGTCCCTTCTTTCTTTCTTTCCTTCTTTTTTTTAAAAGATTTCATTTATTTATTTGACAGAGAGAGAAAGAGATCACAAGTAGGCAGAGAGGCAGGCAGAGAGAGAGGGGGAGGCAAGCTCCCTGCTGAGCAGAGAGCCCAATGCAGGGCTCGATCCCAGGACCCCGAAATCACGACTGGGCCGAAGGCAGAGGCTTAACCCACTGAGCCACCCAGGCACCCCAGCATTTGTCCTTTCATACCTCTGCTGACTATTGGCTGCGATCCAGGAGCTTGACTCTCTTTGCTTATACAAGGGCTGTCAGCTGTCTAGGAGAAGTAACAGATCATGATTTCTGTAGCCTCTGCAATTTTAATAGTTAAGTATCAGGCTTCCATGTTGATAGCTGTTATGAATGTACATAATGATAAACTGAACTTTAAAAAAAAAAACAGAAACCTAAAACCTGTGTGTTTCCCTTTTTTCCCTTTGGTTCTTTTTGGAAGTAGTAATGACCATAGCAGCATAAATTTAGTCTTTTCTAATTTTGTGGACCATTTGACCTTTGATTTGTCACTGTGTGTCTCTTTTTTTTGGTTTTATTTATTTATTTATTTGAGAAAGAGAGAGGGAATGAGAGAGAGAGAGCATGAGAGGAGAGAGGTCAGTGGGAGAAGCAGACTCCCTGCCAAACAGGGAGCCTGATGTGGGACTCGATCCAGAACTCCAGGATCATGACCTGAGCCAAAGGCAGTCGCTTAACGAACTGAGCCACCCAGGTGCCCCCCACTGTTCGTGACTC